>NC_066583.1:206378244-206683236 GCF_024323335.1 Lathyrus oleraceus
CTACTTCCAACCCATAAATACACCAAACACGTCCAAACCAATTTTCCTTTTGGCATTCATTCAAAGACTCTTCACAAACAAAATATATTTCATCTTGAGACGATGCAAGACAATGCTTCGTCCACTTGTATGTGTGAGTAAGCTTGCGATGTTTCCCGTAAATTTTGATTTATAAATCCATTTTTTTGTGATACAAGCGTTCCCTTCTCCACTTGTTTTCTGTAGCAAGCATTATTTTTCCGTCGACTGAGACAAAATAGCTTTAGCTAGAATCAACCAACAAAGAAACATTTTCTATCCAGAACTATGTAGCCTTGAGTTCTCCATCGCACCCAGAGATATGTAGGTGCGAGATTCAAAGTCTCACCAGACACCCTAATAAAAAATAAACATTTTTTCCCTATTCTTTTTCCTTTTTTAATAACTCTAGAAGCCTAACATTTCTCAGCTAACACTAACGTGATTAACTAACCAAATGGTCCCGATCGAGTACAATAGACGTGATGGGTGTTAATACCTCATCCTTGTGTAATCAACTCCCGAACCCTGATTTGGTTGCGACTACCATAATCATTATCGTTATCTCTTGGGTTTTATCAATATTTTCCCTTTCCCTCTTTTGGGAATAAATAGAGTTCGGTGGTGTCTTTGTTCAGTCCATCCCGCAAGCGGGCGATTGCGCTTCGCGCGATCGTGTTCTCCTTTTTTGAGGTATGACAGATGGTGACTCTTTTGGGGAAGCTCCCTATGTGAATCAAGCCTAGTTTGGTTTGTTTTTTGTGTTTATGTTTGCTTTACTTGTGTGGATTTTCTTTATCTTATTGTTGGTATCTATATTGTTATATTGTTATATAATCTGTTGTATGGTTCCATTATGTTATGGTATTGGATTGATACTCTAATTGTAAACCTTGAGAGAAAGTCTCTTTACCCGAGTCTAGAGTGAAAATATAAGATAGGATGAGGTTGAGTAGTGCGGGTCCCGGAGATGCAGTTCTCATAAGGGTCAGCACGAGAACCTCACTTAGAGTATATCCTTTGAAAATGTTGTTGCTCGGAATGTACTTTCCATAAGCTTCGATGTTTTCGCGAGGATCCGTCACTCTAAGGACCTTTGTAGAACTTTTAACGCTTTGTCCAACTAAGTAGATGGCCGTGTAGTGCTGGTCCTGGAGATGTAGTTCTCGTAAGGGTAGACCCTAAGATCTTGCTCATGGTAGATTTTCTTGAAGGAGTTGAAGACCAAGATGTAGTTTCCATAAGTGACAAACATTCTTATGGATCTATGACTCTGGTGTCCTTTTTATAAACCTTAGATCATACTTGATGATACCCCTTTTATGGAAAGCAATCAAATTCGTCAGTACCTCGAACCTTTGAACCTATACCTAAAACAAATAAAAAATGCATTACATTGATTCACATACCATTGCATATGTATTCATTAGCATGTATTGCATATCAAGAAAAAAAACTCATTATGTTTTCTTCCCCTAGTCCCACCGTGAACCCTCAACACCATTACAATACTCGAGCCAACGCTCATCAAAGGATGGTTGATCAAGAATAAGAACTAGAAATCCCGAGTTCATAACTCTGCGAACTAAGAGGAAATATGGGTTAAATCATGGAGATGGTTCAAGCTCTGTCCACCAAGTTTGACACTCCTCGAGCAACAGTCATTCCAAAGGTCTACATACCTACCTCTGAGCCTTAACTTGTGAGGATTGTGCCTTCTACTTGGCCAATTTTTGGTCAACCTCCTGGCTACACGCCACCATTGGAAAGTTCCCCATGCATTTTGAAATCTAACCAACAAGTGGTACCTTTACCCTTCACCACCAAGGCGTATCATGTGGTCCATAGGGTCTCTCTACCAATCATTCATACACATGTACAACCATAGTTTGAAGATCATCATCAAATATACCATGCTCCTAATCTTTTGATGAAGAGGATGAAAGACGTGAGGATATAAAAGGCTTAAAGGAAAATTATCAGGACCTTGGGAAAATATTTAGAGCTACGGAAGGCGAAAGAGTCTTTGGTGCAGCTGCCAAAGAAATGTGCTTGGTATCCGGTCTTGTGATCCTCATGAAATTCAAGACCCCTGATTTCGATAAGTATGAGGGCCACTTATGCCCCAAAATCCATCTGATTATGTACTATCGAAAGTGGTCGCACATGTCGAGGATGACAAACTGATGATACATTATTTTCAAGATAACTTAAAGGGGGATTCCTCCAAATGGTACTTGATCCTTGACTAGAGATATATCTAGTGCTTCTGAGACTTATCTAACGCCTTCATCAAGCACTATAAATATCACATGGATATGGCCCCAGATAGGACGCAATTTCTTAGCATGTCCCAGAAAGGCAATGAGTCTTTCAAGGAATACGCACAATGATGGAGAGAGGTGGCCTCGCAAGTTGAACCACGTCTTGTCGAGAAGGAGTTGGTGGATTGGTTCATGGACAGAAGGTGAGTAGCGTATCAACAAGTTTCTCTAACCTAGTTTTTGTGGCTATAAAGGTTGAGCTTGGGATGAAAAATGGCAAGATGATAACTATTGTCGAAACCTCCAACAAAATTGCTAGGAAATTTTTCAGAGGGTTTCAGAAGAAAAAGGAAGGTGAGACAAATGTTATGTCTGCTAATCAAAGAAGAAGCCATTCATGGAAGAAGCACCACCAACAACAATTTGCTTATCAATAACCTATTTATCCTATGCAGTTTGGTCAGCAACCATATGTAGCTAGTGTTGCGCCATTTACTAGCAAGAAGCTCCTCCTTCTTATCAGTAGCATTTTGCTCAAGCGCACCAGCAAAACTCGGTAGCTTCTCCATACTAACCAGTGCATGTCGCTCATCCTTATCAATAGCCAAAGCCCCAGGCTTCTCAAAACCACAATGCACCAGTCAATCAGAACCGTAATAGGAGGCAAGAACTCACTTCGACCCAATCCCTATGAGCTATGGTCATCTATTCCCGTCTCTGATTCAAAAGGGTCTCTTCCTCTGATACTAGATCCATACCAACAGGGTATGTGTCTAATGCATATTACGAGTTCTAAAATTCTGGTATGCAGATCCTAGATGTCATACACGATGGGTCAACACATCATCACACCACAGACAATGTTAGGATTTAAATAGCAGCACGAAAGGAAATAACACAAGTAGTTGTTAACCCAGTTTGGTGCAACGTCACCTACATCTGGGGGCTACCAAGCTAGGAAGGAAATCCACTGTCACATAATGAGTTTGAAGTTCTGAACAACCTCAGGTTTTACAAACTTCTTACCTAATCTCTAGTTGTGTATGTTTATATATAAGACTATCCTAAATATGAGACCCCTCTCACTTCCCTTCAACTATACAACAACTTATAACAGAAAAATACAATCCACACTTGCTTAAAAGCTTCTTAGGGATTGACAGTTACAACTTAATAAAACAGGTCCAATTCAAGTATCAAGGAGATACTCGAATGGCTCACACAATACCAAGAGACGAAACCCTAATTTAGACAATATTTTGCACTGCTTCGATACATTGTTAGGTTTAGAAACGATCCATAAATAACAGTGGAAAGACATGGGCTTCGGGCTTGATATATATCAGGTCCAAAGACTCTGCATAATCTTCTACAAATTTGATTTCAATCAGATCAGATGTTTCCTAAAATGTTTTGACATCTTTACTTTGTAAACAAGTCAAGGCAAAATAGTCTTTTTCTTTTTAGAAAACACACTACATATTTCGTGACCTAAATCTTCAGAGTATCTTCAGATATACAATAAAAGGAAATAAATCTCACGAGATACTAAAATAGGTCACACTCCAATGTTGAACCAGCATGCCAGAACATCTTGTTCCACATCTGACAATAATACTTGTTTTTCCAAAATGCAGCCAATCACTACAAATCAGACCTAACAATCTCCCCCTTTGGAAAATTTTGGCTAAAATAACCTTTGCATAGACCAACGAAAATGAGGGTAAGGATCATAGTAAAAAACCATCATGCAACCAACCAAAATCCTTTTTCCCAAGAACACCAAAGGCAGGCCCATCAAAAAGAAAACATTGCCTCAAACTAGAGAGATAAACTCTCACACGAAGAACCTTCCTAAGAGAAAAATAAATTCTCTTTAGTCAGGATGTTAGGACATTGTTCTTGACATTATTAACATCAGCAGCCCATTCGTAACAACACACAAAAAACACACTCCACCTGAATAGCAGATCCAGGGGCAAGAGCTACCCAAAGAGATACTCCCCCTCCATATATGCTCCCCCTCAGTGGGTAAGAGTCAGGGCGGGCTAACGAATACAAAGAAATAATCAGAAAAATCAATCACAATCACACAACTATCTACTCCACTTTTTAGCCAAAAGGTTGATAATTATAACCAAATGTCAGAGTTAGCAGATTAGTAAAAAGAGAGTTTACAAACCAAACACCACCAAGAGCACTTTAAAGTGCAAAAATATTCAGGGCATAGCCCACAAAAACAACATAAGAACAAAAAACACACAGAAGAACCAGAGTGCTTCAGTCCTCATCATTGCTGGTAGTGTCTTCATCATCACTTGCATCAGAACCTTCTTCATTTGCATCTTCTTCACCTGTTTTATCACCTTTCAAAATTCCTTCTTCTTCAGATAAGGCCTTTATCAACATTTCAATCTTGTTTTTCCTCTCAGTACAACTTTTGATAGTTTCATCCAAGGTCTTATAGGTATCTTTTAGATCAGCAAGGATGTCTATTCTTGTAGTAGGCCTGGAAGATGTCTGTCTAGATGTCATGATAACGTCTGGAACATGTTTCATAGTGAACAACCTATAATGTAGTGAGAGAGGATGATCCCTTTTGCATATATTGTCATAACTAATTAAGATACTTGGGTGTTGACTCAGAATAACACCACAAATAAATGATGGAAAAGCTATTGGCATCTTCACAACATAAGAGGCATCATGCTTCATAGTTTGATCAAAGACATAGAATCCAAAGTCAAAACTTGACTTGGTCCCTACAATATAAATAAACTTACCTAGTCCTGTAGCAATGTTGGAAGCGTGATTGGTTGGAACCCAATTAACAACTCCAATATATGAAGTACAACATACTTCACACTCAAGGAACTTGCAGACAACTTCCCTTTCCTTGGCCATTCCTTTACTTGTTTAACAATAATCTCTCTATAGATAACATTGTCATAGACTTCTACTTCAGCTTGTTCTTCTTTATTTCTGCCCCAAAACCTATTTATTATTTCAGAAGAAAATTCCCCACTTCTTCCTCTGACATACACTTTTCTAAACTCCTTGGTCCTCTTGTTATCATATTCCTTAGAGATGTTCACAATAAATTCTTTCATAAGCATTTCATAACACTTTCCAAATCCAGTTACATTCTTCATTAATCTAACCTCTTGAATCAGACTCAATACCTCTTTGCATTCAAAAGAATCTTTTCCCAGTTCCCTTTCGAACGCTAATCTTCTTCGATAAAAAAATTTCTATGTTTTATCATTCTCCATAGAGTGAAAGGAAATGTTATCAATCAGAACTTTAGGAATATTTTCTAGAATCTTCTTCCAGATGCTTACTTTTTGGCAGTAGAAACGATGTGCTAAACATTGTGTTCGACATCATGGTCAGAATCACTAGACTCAAAAGGAACTTCCTTCCTCTTAAGGGATTTCTTCTTATAAACAAAAGTAAAAACCTTGCTCCATCTTTTTGTAGGGTCAACACTAGCTCTTTTCCTGAGAGATTTGGAGGGTGTGATGGAGGATTTAATAACTTGACCTTTTATGTTCTTCAATATGTTAGCTATTCTTGGAGCCAGTCTTTGACCGAAGGGTACATCACCAAAGTCCATATCCTCTATATTTACTATGTTAGTGGATTGATTCTTTTTCTCAACAAATTTTTCATCTTTGTCAGCCAAATCACTAGTCATCCCTTCAGACCCCTCTTTGTCTTTAGATTTTTCCGGAGACATAGTATATACATTCACATCAGATTTATCCATGGGGTTTCAGTAGTGTTATCAGGTTGGGCAAAGGATGTGGAGACATCCGGCACAACATTAGTCTTGGGTCCAATACCCATAACTTGAGAGATCAACACACAAATATTCTTGTCTACATCGTCTCTGTCCGCAATGATCATGCTGGATTTACTCAAAGTAGTAATAGACTTATGTCTATTACTGGTTTCAGAGGCTTCAACATCTTCTATAACATTTTGCATAATAGGACAATCTTTAGAAACACCAACATTAGGTTCCACACTAATGAGATAAAGATACAAACTAGTCATAGAATGGAGTTTCTTTACAGTAGTACATGGTTCAAGAGTTTTTACATTTTTAGAAGTCATGGATGGAGAGGAAAAAGTACATACTTTAGAGGGCTTTCCTTTCCTTGAAGCATATGTTATGGCCTTCCTTATATGGGTTGCATGGACAGGAACTATTGAGAAGGGAACACCATCAGTAATTATATCAGAGAGATCTATCTCAGAACCGACATATTTAGGATTCAGTTGCTTCTTAGTGTGCTTGCTAGGAGTTGAGGCAAAAGGTTAAGACATTTTGGAGATTTTAGGTATGGATTGCAAATAGACGATGGAGAGATGAAAGTGATTAAGAGTAAGTTTGAGAGAGAGAATAAAGAAGGTGGCATGAATGATGTTTATAGAATGGATAGGATGACGTGTTGGGAAAATAAGGAAAAGTTATAATGATATTCCTTGAGTTTTGTGCACCATTAAGTGGATGGAAGAGAAAATTAAATTTACATATCTCTATATCAGTAATTGCTATAACTCTTCAAGCATGCAAATTCCCTATTCGTCCCTTAATTTTTCAAACTGATTTGCATCTAAGGCTTTAGTAAAAATATCTTCCAGTTTATTCTCAGTGGTTGCATGACCAAGAGTAACAATTTTGTCTTCAGTAAGATCCCTAATAAAATGATGACGAATCTCAACTTGTTTAGTTACGTTGTGCTGAATAGGATTCTTGGAAGTGTTAATAGAACTTAGGTTGTCACAATACAATGTCATGACATCTTTTTGGACATTATATTCTTCTAACATTTGTTTCATCTAAATTAATTGAGAACAACTGCTTCCTGCTGCAATATATTCAGCCTTATCCGTAGATAAAGGTACACTATTTTTCTTCTTGTTGAACCAAGATATAAGATTATTTCCCAAGAAGAAACATCCTCCATAAGTGATCTTGTTGTCATCATCACTGCCTGCCCAATCTGCATTACAATATCCTATAAGCAAGGGATGTGAATTATGAGAATACAATATTCCATAGTGTAAGACCCCAATTTTTACCCTAAGATCCCTCATGCAATTTCATCATATGTATAAGCATTGGGATCATACCTTGGCATCCTCCTTACCCCTCTTTCATTCGGTTTCTTTTGGGAGAGATAACCAAGTACTTTATGATTGTATCATACTTGTATATTATCATTTTACTAACCAAAATACCAAAAATATGTCTTTGCATTTGCCTAACTCTTTTGTAGGTAGGGCATGATCACATTGATCTATCAAGTTCATATCTAGGGTTTGAGACCCTCATGACAAAGAGCACAACCATGAATTGATTCAAGAATGTTTATGAGCATCATATATGAGTTCCATTTATTCCTACATGTTATATTGATCAAGTTTTCTTCAAGAGTTTGAGGGTGATTTGCCTTGGAAACCCTAGTTTGACTGGGTATCTTGAGTAACTTCTCCAACAAGCTATCTCACCAATTGATCAAATTTATCAAGGGACACTTAAAATATCATAACCTTATGCATATATAATCTACCAAGAGCCTATAAAGTCAAGATAATTGAAGGTTAGCAAGTTGGTTGATGGTGGTTGGCCAGATGAATTCATCTAATCAAAACTGGGTCTCCCTAGACCCTATCTCCTACAATTTTCACCATATGAAAATGATTCCAAGAGAAAACTTACTCTATATGACATTCCAAACAACTTTATTGTTTATACCTAGAGCTAGTTATGCTTGGAAAATCATGTTCTACGTTGAAACATTATAGGTTATTTTGTCTAAACCCTAATTTGAAAGTCAACTTCCCAAGCCCATAACTTGCTCAATTTTTATGATATTAAATATTTCCAAGTTTCAAAGTCAAATTCAAGATGTCTACTTCAACCTTGATGTTTATAGTGAGGGCTAATTCAACTTTTATGAGCATGTGATATGAGGCTACATTATAGGTCACTTTTGACCTATACCATTGAACAAGTGATTTTTCCAAACTTCAAAAATGCATAACTCTACAATTTCAAATCCAAATGACATGAAATTTGTGACCATTTTGAAGGTATTTGAAAGAGTTACGACTTTTATGAAGAAACTTTTCCCATTTGAAGCTCACATAAAAAGTTAAACAAGGTGGAATATTGAGACATATGGCTTGACACTTAGAAATTTTTTGATATGTTAAAAATTTCCAAACATCCAACTCAAATTTCATCATGACACCAGCTCCAAATGAAAAAGTGTTGAACATGAAAGTTGTTCCTCTTAATCTAACCTTTCCAAAAAGTCCAAGTTCGTCTATTTTGGACAAGAAATGAATAGGCTGCGCATGGCTTGAACATTGTATCATCATTTGGCAAGATTGAACTTGAAACATCCATGCACAATTGCCTAGCATTCCAACATGACTTCAGCCTTGCTTACACTCAGTTATGGATCAGATGTAGTGATTTCATGGGCCTGTACACGCCCATGCACTCATGCATCACATATTACTATTTTTGGAAGTTCATTTCAAGTGTGCAAATATCAATTGAATTGGCTATAAATAGAGCTCCATATGCTCAGAATTTCACACACATTCGTACCAGCTTTGATCCCAAACCTCTAACCCTCTCATTCCAAAGGATAATCCTGAGAATTTCACTTGAAATTGAGTTTGAATTCTCACTGTTTTGAGATTCAAAACTCCAGGGATCCAAGACCTTTTGTGCATTCCATTCCACTTCTGCAAGCATTTGGAGTGAGATCAAGCACGAGCCAAGGCAAGAACAGTTGAATCCAGACCTACATTGAAGGTATTTTCAGAATTTTTCGTCTCTTCGATTCTCTCTCAATCTTGCTCAATTCTCTTGATTCTTTGGTTGTCTGAAGTCCTACCAATGTAGGAAAGAAGATTGAGTTGCTTTGAGGCTAAATCGAAGCAACTCAGTTCATGTACCTCAAATTTCAACTCCATGTATCTCTCAATATACTTGGAGTTAGGATGAATTGAGGTCAGATTCGTGCTCTATGCCATTTTTTCTTTCAGATCATATCCTCCTTTTTCATTTTTTTAATGGTGATGAGTGAACCAGTCCGGCCAGGGTCGCCGGAGAAGACAGCAAGCCTTTGGACGCCGGTGATGTGTTGGCTTGGTTCTGAGCCATTGATCTCATTTGAATTATTTTAATCACGAGCGTGCATTGTAATTACCTTCCCTGTGGCGCATTGACTCAAGACCATAATGGAACGCGCGCTGGTGGCCACTTGATCTGCCACCTCAATTAATGAGGGAGATCAAGTGGTTCACGTTTTTTGGTTATTTTCTGAATTTCTTTTATTCCTTTTATTTTCATTAATTCATATTAATTTTAATATTGATCCAAAAAATATGAGAGTTTCACCGAAAAATTTCAAATATTTTCCTCTTTCATATTCTGAATTAAAATTATTTTTTGGATCATTATTAGTATTTTTCATGATTTAATTGATTTTTCATTTGTTTTTAATTGTTTAAAAATACTTTTGAGTCTTTAAAAATTATGAAAAAATTTCTCCAAGGTCCTTTGACCTTGTTTGATCTATGATAAAACTCATGGCCATTTATTTGGTGTTTTGATGAGATTTTAGGAATTTGACAAACCATATTTAATTTAAATGCATTATTTTAGTATTTTTTAATTGGAATAAATGCCAAATAATTTTGTTGACCAATTGTGAAGACTTGTTGGTGTTTGACTATTGTTGTTGGGCCCTGGTCAAGGTTGATTTGACTTTGTCAAGTTAATATCATTGGATTTAGGGGATTGATGGAATGTACATTCCATCTCCCAAACTGAATAAATGATATTAATTTGGTAAAAGTCCTCCCTTGATTAATTTGAGTTTTGATCCATTCCACTCCCTCTTCATCTCATTCCCTTTCTTTATGCATTCATCTCATTTGGTCCATGATATCTCAAAGTCCTAATGCTAGTTGATTGAAAAATTAACATGAGTATGGATGAGATTAGACCACACCTTTTGCATATTCTTTTTGTGTGTGGTATGTTTCATGAGCATAGTTCATAATACTATGTCTCTAACATGCATTAACACCAAAATTCTATTGTCCGATCTCAAATAGTTATGACTTCTACATAATTCTAATTACGATTGCTTAACATAGCACTAAATTTGTGACATAAAAGGCATAGCATTCTAGTTAGTGAGATTGTAAGTCTCCCCTCTTTCATGGTATTGTGTGGAAACTTGGTCTTCTTTCCTTCCTTTGGAATATGTTTTGGCTCAAAGGTTCATGCTTGTAATAAGTGGGTTGAGTGCTCTCCAAAGAATGTCTAAGAATGAAAAGCAAAAACAAAACAATACTAGCTTCTAACTCATTAAAAACTAACTTTTAATTTCATGCCATTTACTTTAATGCCATTTAATTCTAGATTTTATACATTTGCCATTGTTCATATCATTATAATTGTTTATGTTAATGCAATTTTCACTTTGTCCATTTGGACCATATTGTGTGATATACTTTGTTTTGTGTATACTTTGTTTGTTTGTGTGGTCTTTGAC
The DNA here is from genome assembly GCF_024323335.1 of Lathyrus oleraceus. Classification (NCBI taxonomy): domain Eukaryota; kingdom Viridiplantae; phylum Streptophyta; class Magnoliopsida; order Fabales; family Fabaceae; genus Lathyrus; species Lathyrus oleraceus. Next base: position 206,389,121 of record NC_066583.1, read on the forward strand.
CATTAATGTACATAATAATAACAACAAAAACCTTAAAAAACCTTTGTGTGGACTGTTGGCTTTATCTTGGACAAATGGACTTAGAATTTAGGCAACATTCCTATGCTAAAGGACTTGGCCAATGCCAACTTATTAAGAAACCAAGTGCTTGCAATTTGAAACTTCATCTGATACATCATTCAATATCTCCCTAATTTCATCTGCAACATGATCATTGTGAAGCTACTATTTTGAACCTGTGACTTGTGGAATTCATTTGTTACATGGGCTACCTTGAAGAAGATCATGGAATGGATAAGCTTGGATGTGGCCATCTTTATTTGATGCCTTGCTCTTCAAGATAATATAATTGTGCATTTGTGTGTTGCTTGAATCTAAAAAGTCCAAGGGAATTCTGGGTTTCTATTGACATTCTTGTCTATTGGATTGCTACCCATTTGGTCCCATCTTTTCAACTCTAAAATTTTAATTTTGTATATAGGATAGTCTCTTCATATTCTCCCCACTTCTTTAATTTCAAAATATCTCCCTCTCTTTTTCAAAACCTTCTTTGATTGAACTTATTTTGTTCTAAACCTTGACCACTTTTGCAAAAAGATAGAAACTTTAGCCTTATGCCATTGCATTTTCAAACTTCTTTTCTAAATCAAACTTGTAAATAGACTTAACTAAACTTGACTTAAACTTTCAAAAAGCCAAAAAAGAACTAACTCGTTCAAACCATTTTTAGGCCTTTGTGCATTTCAAATTTAATTTTATTAAAAGCAATGCACCCACTTTGAAATTTGTATCACGAACTACGAGGTTTTGATCCCTCATTTTTATGTTGGTACGTAGGCACAAGACCGAAGGTCTTGTCAAACAAAAAAATAGTTAATGAATTATTTTCTCATCCCCCCATTCTATTTGTTTGGTAAACATCACTTTATACCAAGTACATATGCACACAAAAAGGGCTCCCTAGGAGTACCTAGGACACTTTGGGTGCTAACACCTTCCCTCTGTGTAAGCAACCCCCTTACCTGTAATCTCTAACATTTTATTAGTTTTGATTTAAAAACTTCTTACTTTTTGGGTTTTGTTCGTACTTTTTCCCTTTTCCCTTGGAAACCATAAAAGCGCGGTGGCGACTCTTGTTATTTTATCTCTAGCTTATCCATAGCTTGATGATCATGAATTTACCGCTACAGAAATTAAGTGGTGAATCTGTTGGGGAGTAGTCTCCAGTGGGTTTAGCCTAATTTTTGTGTGTATATATTTGTATATATGTATGTGTGATATAATCTAGCAGTTGTGCTTGGTGATTTCTGATTGGTGAGATAAGTTCTAACCCGAACTTGAGTGAAATTAAGATAGGAGGATGATATAGTCATGTTTGAATTGTGTGGAGTAGTCCTTAACAAGTTGGCTTGAGATTCATCCGCTCAGTGGAGACTCTTTTGGATTTGGAAATGTCACACAAGTATTTGTGGTTAGGCATTACTATCTCTAATTTGGGTCTGGGAAGCTGAGGACCGTAGAAAATTTACCCCTTATTGACCTATTTAGGACGTAGTGCAGAAACTGTTCAAGTGTAGACTTGATAACAGTTGTTACGCAATACTACACTCAGACGAGTTTCTCTTGAGAATATTATGGGTCGATGAGTCAGTTATCTTAACTTGTAATATCCGATAGATGGAATTAAGACTCTGGGAAATTTTTAGAACATGATCTACAAGTTTTTATCCTTAGTTCACTCATTTGGGATGGTTCTTACCCAGACTCCATGCTCCTGACTTGCAACAAACCCTTGATTCTTGGTTGATCCAATCAAGTCTTGTCAATATCAATGGAACTTGGGTGTTGATAAGGTGTAAACCATAATCCACCAAAATGGATGATTGATCTTGACAATGACTTGATTCATCCCTTGACCTTTGTTTGCCTTGTGTGTGATCCCTTATTTGTGATTGTTGCATCCATGCATTCATGCGCATCATAACATTCATCATACGAAAATTTCAAGGAACTGAGGTATTATTTACAAATACTTTCAGACCATGGATTATGGACGAAGGAACACTAAGAAGTACAGTTTCAGATGTCCCGACTTGAAAGAGTTAAGGAAGCTAGCATCTTTTGTATTAGATCCCTTGGACTTCAAACAACGTCATGGGAAACTTTTGTCTATCTTGTCTGCTGATGTGGTTGAAGGACTTCTGAGTGTGCTAGTGCAGTTCTATGATCCTCTCTACCGTTGTTTCACTTTCCCAGATTTTCAGCTTATGCTTACATTGGAGGAGTATTCTCATCTTTTGGGGATATGTGTTTCTAGTAGAGTGCCTTTTAGTGGATTGGAGGAGATTCTCCGATCTAGTATTATTGCTGAAGCTCTTCACTTGAAAAAGTCTGAGATAGAGGCTCATTGGGTGAAGAAAGGAGGGTTATTTGGGTTGCCATCTGATTTCCTCATCAAGGAAGCTACTGCTTTTTCTCAAGCTGGTAGTGTGGATGCTTTTGAAGCTATCTTTGTGTTGCTCATCTATGGATTAGCTTTGTTCCCTAACATTGACGGTTTTGTTGATGTTAACACCATTAGAATCTTCTTGATTGGGAATCCTGTGCCTACTTTGTTGGGTGATATGTATTTCTCTTTGCATCTATGGAATTCTAAGGGTGGTGGAACTATTGTCTGTTGCATTCCTCTTCTATACAAGTGGTTTATTTCGCACTTGCCTCAGACACCTGCTTTTGTGGAGAACAAACAATGTCTAAGGTGGTCTTAGAGACTTATGTCTCTCACTAATGATGATATAGTTTGGTATGACCCATATTTGAAGAGTTTGGAGATTATTGATAGTTGTGGTGAATTCTCTAATGTGTCTCTCATTGGTACACAAGGAGGAATTAACTACAACCCTGCTTTGGCTCGTCGTCAACTTGGGTTCCCCTTGAGAGACAAACCCAATAACACTTTGTTAGAAGGTCTTTTATATCAAGAGGGTAAAGATCCCCAACATTTAAAGCAGAAGATTGTGCATGCTTGGCATAATGTGCATAGGAAAGGAAGATCCGAGCTTGGTCCGTGCAACTGTGTAGCTTTGGAAGCTTACACTCTTTGGGTGAAGAAGAGAGCTTTGGAGTTGAAGATGCCTTATCCTTGTGAAAGACCTATGTCTATGGTTGTGGTTGAGCCATTAACTCTCCCTAACCAAGATGTAGATGAGTTGGAAGACGTGCTCATCAAGATGAAGTAAGAGAAGGATATGCCTTTGTATTTGTCTAACCCCTTTATAGGTAGGGCATGATCATCATTGATCTATCAAGTTCATATCTAGGGTTTAAGACCCCCATGGCTAAAAGTACAATCAAGGATAGATCCACAATGTCTCAAAGCATCATATATGAGTCCCAATGATCTCTACATGACATATTGACCAAGTATTCTTCAAGAGTTTGGAAGTGATTTGCCTTGGAAACCCTAGTTTGATTGGGTATCTTAAGTAACTTCTCCAACAAGCTATCTCACCAATTGATCAAATTTCTCAAGGGACACTTCAAATTTCATCATCTTATGCATATATGATCTACCATGAGCCTAAAAAGTCAAGAGAATTGGGAGTTAGCAAGTTGGTTGATGGTGGTTGGCCATATGAATTCATCTGATCAAAACTGGGTTTCCCTAGATCCTATCTCCTACAATTTGCATCATATGAAAAGGATTCCAAGAGAAACGTTACTCTAAATGGCATTCCAAACAAATTTCATGTTTAAGTCTAGAGCTAAGTTTGCTTGGAAAGTCATTTTCTATGTTGAAACATTATACGTCATTTTGTCTAAACCCTAATTTGAAAGTCAACTTCCCAAGGCCATAACTTGCTCAATTTATATGAGATGAAAGATTTCCAAGTTGCACAATCAAATTCAAGATGTCTACTTCGACTTTTATATTTGTAGTAAGAGCTAAATCAACTTTTATGAGCATGTGATATGAGGATACATTATAGGTCATTTTTTACCTATACCATTGAACAAGTGATTTTCCTCAACTTCAAAAATGCATAACTTTATCATTATAAATCCAATTGACATGAAATTGGTGACCATTTTGAAGGTATTTGAAATAGCTAAACCTTTTATGAATACACGTTTCTCATTTGAAGCTCACATAAAAAGTTAAGTAAGGTGGAATATTGAGATATATGACTTAACACTTAGAAAAATTTTCAACATGTTGAAATTTCCAAACTTCCACCTCAAAATTCACTATGATCCAAGTCCCAAATGAAAAAGTGTTAAACATCAAACTTGTTCCCCTTGATTTAAGATTTCCAAAGAGTCCTATTTCATGCATTTTGGATGAGGTTTGCTAGGGCTGCACATGTTCTTAACAGGTCTGCATCATTGGAGAAAATCAAATGTCCAAAACTCCATTTCACTTTGCCTTGCCATTAAAGCATGATTTGGACTTCAGTACAGTTGCAATTGGATCATAATGGATTGCTTCATGGGCCTGTACATGCCCATGCAAGCTTGTGCATCACGTTGGCAAATTTAGAAAATTTTCAAGTGTGCAATTATCAATCCCAAATGCTATAAATACAAGGCCTCTGAGCTCATTTCAAACACACCTTGCGCGCCAGCTTTGCCCCCCAATTGAAACCCTCACCATTCAAAGGAAAACCTGAGAATTTTCAACTTGAAAATTGAGTTTGAATCTCACTGTTTGGATATTCAAAAACTCCAGGATCCAAAGCTTTGTACCATTGCTAAACCACTTATGCAAGCTCCTCGAGTGTGATCAAGTCAAGTTTGAAGCAAGCAAGATCCATTTCTGCACAACATTGAAGGTAATTTTCAGAAATCTTCTTCTCTTTGATTCTCACTCAATTCTCATCTATTCTCTTGGATCTTTGGTTGTCTGAAGTCCTACCAATGTAGGCAAGAAGATTGAGTTGCTTTGAGGTCAAATCGAAGCAACTCAGTTGACACGCCTCAAAATTCAACTCCTCATATCTTTCTATAGATTTGGACTTAGTTGAAATTGAGGTCAGATTCGTGCTCTACGCCATTTTTTCTTTCAGATCATGTCCTCTTTTTTCATTTTCTTGATGGTGATGAGTGAACCAGTCCGGTGGACTTCGCCTGAGAAGGTGACCGGAGGTCCAGTGCCGGTGGTGCGCTGGACAGGTTATGAGCCATTGATCTTGTTTAAATTGTTTTAATCTTGAGCGTTGCTTTTGAATACCATTGGTGTGGCGCGCTGACTCGTGTGTTTGGTGGAACGCGCGTTTTAGACCACTTGATATGCCACCTCAATTAATGAGGGAGATCAAGTGGTCCACGTTTTTCTGATTTTCTAATTTTCATTTTATTTCATTTTATTTTCATTAATTCATATTAATTTTAATATTGATCCAAAAAATATGAGAGTTTCACCAAAATTTTTTAAATAAATTCCTCTTTCATATTTTTAATTAAAATTATTTTTTGAATCATTATTAATATTTTTCATGATTTAATTGATTTTGTGAATATTTTTAATTGTTTAAAAATACTTTGAAGTCTCTAAAAATTCTGAAATTTTTTCTCCAAGGTCCTTTGACCTTATCTGACCTATGATAAATCTCATGGCCATTTCTTTGGTATTTTAATGAGATTTTAGGAATTTGAAAAACCATATTTAATTTAATGCATTATTTTTGGTATTTTTAAATTGAATAAATGCCAAATAATTGTGTTGAGTTATCTTGATGATTTGTATAAGATTGACTTGTGTTGTTGGGTCTTGGTCAAGGTAGATTTGACTTTGCTAGGTTAAGATCATTGGATTTAGGGGATTGATGGAATGTACATTCCATCTCCCAAAATGAATGAATGATCTTAATTTGGTAAAAGTCCTCCTTTGATCAATTTGAGTTTTGATCTATTCCCCTCCCTCTTCATCTAATTCCCCTTCTTTATGCATCCATTCTATTTGGCCTATGATATCTCAAAGTCCTAAGGCTAGTTGATTGAAAAATAAACATAAGTATGGATGAGATTAGGCCACCTCTTTTGCATATTCTTTTTGTGTGTGGTATGTTTCATGAGCATAGTCCATTATACTATGTCTCTAACATTCATTAATACCAAAATTATATTGCCCGACCTCAAATAGTTGTGACTTCTACATAAGTCCAATTACGATTGCTTAACATAGTGCTAAATTTTGACACAAAAGGCATAGCATTCTAGTTAGTGAGATTGTAAGTCTCCCCTCTTTCATGGTATTGTATGGAAACTTGGTCTTTTTTCCTTCCTTTGGAAGATGTCTTGGTTCAAGGATCCATGCTTGTGATAAGTGGGTTGATTGTTCTCCAAAGAATGACTTAAACAAATGCAAAGCAAAAGCAATACTAACTTCTAACTCATTAACAACTAAAATTTAATTTCAAATCCTTTACTTTCAATGCAATTTAATTTTTAAGCTCTATTCATTTGCCATTATTCATACCATTCTAATTATTTATATTAATGTCATTTTCACTTTGTCCACTTGGACCATATTTTGTGATATATTTTGTTTGTGTATACTTGTATTTATTTGTGTTGTCTTTGACCATTAATGTATATAACAAGAACAAAAACCCTATGCAACATTCCCTATGCAAAGGACTTGGCCAATGCCAATTTTCATGTGACCAAGTGCTTGTGATTTGAAACTTCATATGATACATCATTGAAGATCCATTTAAGTACATCTGCAACATGATCATTATGAAGCTGTTATTTTGAACCTGTGATTTGTGCCATCTTGGAATTCATCTGATGCATGGGAAACTTTGAGGAAGACCATGGAGTTGCTAAGCTTGGATATGGCTATCTTTATTTGATGTCTTACTCTTCAAGTTGATATTTTGTGCATTGTTCATCTGAAGCATGGGAATTTGGGTTTCTATATGACATTCTTGTTTATTGGATTGCAGCTCATTGGTTAGATCTTTTCAACTCTTAACTTTTAAATTTTTGCTTAGGATTAGTTTCTTCATCTCCTCCCCACTTCTTTAATTTAAAAATCTCTCCCTCCTTTCAAAAATATTCTTTGCTTGTGTTTGTAGGTTTTCAAACTTTGACCATTTTTGAAAACTAGAAACTTTGGCCTTAAGCCATTGCATTTTCAAACTTCTTTTCTTAATCAAACTTGTAAATAAATTAAACTATACTTTAATTAAAAACTTCAAAAGCCAAAAAGAACTAACTCATTCAAACCATTTTTAGGCCTTTGTGCCTTTCAAACTTAAATTTTTGTTAAAAAGCAAACCACCCACTTTGAAATTGATACGACAAACTACGAGGTTTTAATCCCTCATTCTTATGTTGGTACGTAGGCACAAGTCCGAAGATCTTGTCAAACACAAAAATTTATTTAATGAATTCTTTTCTCATCCCCCCATTCTATTTGTTTGCAAACATCATTTGTACAAAAACACTTATGCACACAAAAAAGGGCTCCCTAGGATTACCTAGGACACTTTGGGTGCTAACACCTTCCCTCTGTGTAACCAACCCCCTTACCTGTAATCTATGGCATTTTATTAGTTTTAATTTGAAAACTTCTTATTCTTGGGTTTTGTTTGTACTTTTTCCCTTTTCCCTTGGAAATAATAAAAGTGTGGTGGCGACTCTTGTTATTTGATATCTTGCTTATCCATAGCTTGACGATCATGAATTTACCGCTAAAATTTAAAGCTTAGATCATGATGAATTTTGAGGTGGAAGTTTGGGAAATCAAACATTTTTGAAAATTTTCGAAGTCCCAAGTCAAATGTTCACTTCTTCCACCTTGAATAACTTTTCCTATGGACTTCAAATGAGAAACGTTCCTTCATAAAAGTTGTAGCTCTTTAAAACCTCTTCAATTTGGTCATAAATTTGACCTCATTTGGATTGGGAATGAAGGAGTTATGCATTTTAGAAGCTAAGGAAAATCACTTGTTCAATGGTGTTGGCCCTCTTTCATTTAGTGAGATTGTAAGTCTCCCCTCTTTCATGGTATTGTATGGAAACTTGGCATTTTTTCCTTCCTTTGGAAGATGTCTTGGTTCAAGGATCTATGCTTGTGATAAGTGGGTTGAATGTTCTCCAAAGAATGACTTAAAATGAAAAGATAAAGCAAAAACAATACTAACTTCTAATTCATTAACACCTAACATTTAATTTCAAGACATTTACTTTTAATGCACTTTAATTTTTAAGCTCTATTCATTTGCCATTATCAATAGCATCCTAATTGTTTATATTAATGTCTTTTCACTTTGTCTAGTTAGACCATATTGTGTGATATATCTTGTTTGTGTATATTTTGTTTCTTTATGTGGTCTTTGACCATTAATGTACATAATAAGAAACAAAAACCCTAAAAAAAACTATTGTGTGGATTGTTGGTTTGATCTTGGACAATTGGACTTAGAATCTAGGCAACATCCCTATGCAAAAAGACTTGGCCAATACCAACTTTCATGTAACCAAGTGCTTGCAATTTGAAACTTCATCTGATACATCATTGAAGATCCATCTGAGTTCATTTGCAACATGATCATTGTGAAGCTGTTATTTTGAACCTATGACTTGTGGAATTCATCTGCTACATAGGCCAATTTGAAGAAGATTTTGGAATGGCTATCTTTATTTGATGCCTTGCTCTTCAAGTTAATATTGTATGCATTGTTTGTTGCTTGATTCTAATATCCAAGGGAATTTGGGGTTTCTATATGGCATTCTTGCCTATTGGATTGCAGCCCATTGGTCAGATCTTTTCAACTCTTAACTTTTAAGTTTATGCTTAGGATTAGTCTCTTCATCTCCTCTCCATCACTTTAATCTCAAAATCTCTCCCTCCTTTTAAAAAACTTCTTTGCTTGTACTTGTTTTTTTAAAACTTTGACCACTTTGCAAACTAGAAACTTTGGCCTTATGCCATTGCATTTTCAAACTTCTTTTCTTAAATCAAACTTGTAAATAAACTTAACTATATCTGACTTAAAATTTTCAAAAGCCAAAAAGAACTAACTCATTCAAACCATTTTTTAGGCCCTTGTGCCTTTGAAACTTAAGTTTTGATTAAAAGCAATGCATCCACTTTGAAATTTGTATCATGAACTACGAGGTTTTGATCCCTCATTTTTATGTTGGTACGTAGGCACAAGTCCAAAGGTCTTTTCAAACACAAAAATATAATTAATGAATTCTTTTTTCATCCCCCATTCTATTTGTTTTTAAACATCACTTTGTACAAAATACATATGCACACAAGAAAGGGCTCCCTAGGAGTACCTAGGACACTTTGGGTGCTAACACCTTCCCTCTATGTAACCAACCCCCTTACCTATAATCTCTGGAATTTTATTAATTTTGATTTGAAAACTTCTTATTTTTGGGTTTTGTTCGTACTTTTCCCTTTTCCCTTGGAAACAATAAAAGCGCGGTGGCGACTCTTGTTATTTGATGTCTAGCTTATCCATAGCTTGATGATCATGAATTTATCGCTACACTCAGGATGGATGCCAATCACCTGGCTCTGAACATCTCAAACCTGGCTGGGGAAAGAGAGAAGATATATGCGGAGGGTCTAAATTCTGTGGGGAATTTTAGACCAACATCATATCGAAATGGGAGACAACCTCGTAGGGGACCAAATCAATCACTACTTAGGATCAACACTGTCGGGAATTAGAAATGAATTCTACCGGGGACTACAGGAGATAAAACTCTGTATGGGGTCTGAGCAAACTGTTGAGGATGTGAGCCTACAACTCAGCTGGGGAGGGGATTGCAAACTCAGCTGGGTAAATCTGACTTGCTGTTGGGGAGGAAACAGTTATCAAACTAATTGCTTGGGGAAGACCAACAATGCTTCGCACTTTAGGACTCACCTGTTCTCAGACTGCTGTTGACATTCTTTACCGAAATTGATCGCTTAAAAGTAATTTCTTTCATTATTATTTAAGAAAAATGATTTTTATTTATTAATTCAATTTCAAAATTATCATCATAAAATTCAATTCTATTTAGCTGAAAAATAAATAAGAGTAGAAACAATTGGATAAAAAGCTCAACTTTATTTAATAGAATGGTAGTATGTAAATGACAAGACTTCATAGATCTTTTACAAAAGTTGGAAAATGGTAATTTACATGGAAAATGGCTACATTGAATAAAATGATCACTAATCCTTCTACCAACTTTAATATCCGCTGCGATTTTGGTTTCGGTTGAGAATGATGAATTAGAACTTACTAATTTGCTCAAAACAATGTTCCCATGATTGGGGAATCAACTAACTGCAATTACTTGCTATAATCCCTATTTTTTTTGCATATATTTCCCTAAGGTGTGGTACTCAATCTATCAGGATAAATTTTCTATTTTTTATGTCTCTAATTTTTGCCTGGATCACCCTTTCGGGTTTTCAATCCACCGAGACGCTCATTTTTGTCCAAGCTGCCCTTTCAGGTTTTCAACTTAGCAAGTTATTCTTTTCTTTTTAGGTGAAGTATTTCTTGACTACATCAGTATTCACAGGAAGAGTGAACTCTTCACCATCCGTAGTTGTAAGAATCAAAGCACCGCCTGAAAAGGCTCTCTTACCAACATACGTGCCTTCATAATTAGGAGTCCATTTCCCTCTAACATCGGGTTTGAAAGATAGAATATTCTTGAGCACAAGGTTACCTTCTCGGAACACACGAGGCCTGACCTTCTTATCAAAAGCTTTCTTCATCCTTTGTTGGTATAACTAACCATGGCACATGGCAGTCAGCCTCTTCTCTTCAATCAAATTCAGTTGGTTATATCTGTTCTGGCACCATTCGGCTTTTGTCAACTTGGCTTCCATCAAAACACGTAATGATGGGATATGAACCTCTACCGGGAGCACAAATTCCATACCATAAACAAGTGAGAAAGGGGTTTCCCCTATTGAAGTGCAGATGGATGTACGGTACCCATGCAAAGCAAATGGGAGCATCTCATGCCAATCTTTATACGTCACAACCATCTTCTGAATGATCTTCTTAGTGTTCTTATTTGCAGCTTCAATAGCCCCATTCATCTTGGGTCTGTAGGAAGAAGAATTATGATGTGAAATCTTGAAGTCTTTGCAAAGAGCTTCCACCATATTATTGTTTAAGTTAGATCCATTATCAGTAATGATCTTACTTGGCACACCATTATGACATATAATCCGATTCTTGATAAACCTCACAACAACTTGCTTGGTTACATTCACATACGATACCATTTCAACCCACTTTGTGAAGTAGTCAACAACCACTAGAATGAAACGATGTTTGTTTGAAGCTTTAGGCTCATTCATACCAATCATATCAATTCCCCACATGGAAAAGGTCCATGGAGAGGAAATGACATTCAGCAGTATCGGGGGAACATGAATTTTATCTGCATAAATTTGACACTTGTGGCATTTCTTCACAAACTTGCAACAGTCAAATTCCATTGTTAGCCAATAGTAACCTGCTCTCAACATCTTCTTAGCTATAACATGTCCATTGGAATGAGTACCAAAGGAACCTTCTTGGACTTCAGTCATCAATATGTCTGCCTCGTGTCTATCCATGCATCTGAGCAGAACCATATCAAAGCTTCTTTCATAAAGCACATCACCATTCAGGTAGAAGTTGCCAGCTAATCTTCTCAAAGTCTTCTTATCTTTCAAAGATGCCCCAGGCGGGTAAATCTGACTTTGGAGGAAACACTTGATATCGAAATACCAAGGCTTCTCATCTTTGGCCTCTTTAACAACAAACACATTAGTTGGCCTATCAAGACACATCACAACCAAATTGGGAACTTCATTCCAAAATTTCACCATGATCATAGAAGCCAATGTTGCAAGAGCATCTGCCATCCGGTTTTCATCTCAAGGGATATGATGAAACTCAACCTTTGCGAAGAAAGTTGAAATCCTCCTTGCATAATATCTATATGATATTCAACCGGGTTGATTCGTCTCCCATTCACCTTTGATCTAATTCACAACCAAAGCTGAACCTCCATAGGCGTCAAGATACTTGATTCTGAGATCAATGGCCTCTTCAAGCTCCATAATGCAAGCTTTATATTCAGCCATGTTATTTGTACACTTCAAAGTCAATCTAGCTGTAAACGGAAAATGAGTGCCTTGAGGAGTAATAATCACTTCCCCAATTCCATTACCATACTAATTAACAGCTCCATCAAATACCATGCCCCAACGAGAACCAGGCTCTGGCCCTTCTTCAAGCCATGGTTCATCACAATCTTTCATTTTTAAGTACAAAACTTCTTCATCAGGAAAATCATACTGTACTGACTGGTAATCTTCAATGGGTTGGTGAGCCAAATGGTTAGCCAAGATACTACCGTTAATCGCTTTTTCAGATCGGTATTCAATATCATACTCGGATAACAACATCTGCAACCAGGCAATCCTCCTAGTTAAAGAAGGCTTCTCAAAGATGTACTTGATTGAATCTATTTTGGATATCAACCAAGTGTCGCAACCTGAAAAATACAGTGCGAAAAAAAACAACCGGCGAAAGAAAAAGACAGAAGAGTCGCCACCGTGCGTTATTTATCCCAAGGGAGGCAAAGGAAACGCTCGAAGTAAACCTGAAAAAGGAAAGGACAAGACGGGGTCTCGCAACCAAATCTTGGGTTCGGGAGTCGGTTATGCGAAGGGAAGGTATTAGCACCCCTACGCATCCGTAGTACTCTACGGGATCCACTTTTGTAGTTCTTGTCTAAAGGGTGTGGGTTTATCTTGTGCTGTTTACAAAAAAAAAAGGGTTAAATGAAAATGACTCGCGCGGATGTCGCATCCACTGCATACGTATCTCATCTGAATATGAGAATCAGAGTCTTCGTAGCTCGGCTGACCTATGGGTTGGGGGATGTGTGCTCGCTAAGACATCGCGTCTTATGCCTACGTATCTCATCTGGCCTGAAAATCAGAGCAAAACGTAGTTCGGCTAACTACGGGGTTATGGATTGGGTTTTGGGCGAACAACGTTACTACGCAATCTACCGGATGCTCGACCTTTGGAGACTTACTCGCCTGTAGTAGAAGGAGTAAACGTGTTGCTTTGGGTTTTAGGGTTTGGGATGCTCAAGGGCAAAAAGGGAAGTCCTTGATGAAGGAACCGCGCTACCTGCAGGGATACGAACACAAAACACAAAACATGTATCTCAAAGTAAAATGCCACCAAGGGGCTCAAACGTTGCCTCCTATCGAGGTCTTCCAGCTAGGAAAGCAGTAAAATGCGGGAAAAATGTAAAAGTACCACGCGGATAAAGATCCGAAGTAACAACAATTAGAGGAATGGGAAACCCTGAGATCCTTCCAAGCTAATGCCATCAAAGAAAAGTGAGTCAGTACAGGTAATCGGAATGAACCTCCAGGGGTTATCCCACAAATAAAGTGGGAAACCACGCAAGTTATCCCTGCAAAAGTCATGTGAGCCCTCACAAAAATTCAACAAAAGGGTTAGTAAAACATCATAAGCATTTTTTTCATGAATAACAGTATGGTTTCAGAAACCTCAAACGCTGTGGCATACACTCAAAAATTAAACGGTTAAACATTCAAGGCATTGTTTATACATTCATATACATATTAAACCCATGGGCAAAGGTAATGGGAATAATGGCAAACCTGATTGGAGAGCTTGATTGAAATTGAGTTGCACCCGTGAGGTTTACAAAACAATCTTCAGGGTTTATGTGAGGCAGAGGTGATTCTGTGTAGTTGAGTTCCCTTCGGGGTTTGGAGGCTGCTCTGAACTCCGTTAGGTCTTCTCTCACTATCTTTTTCCTCAGGGTTTTGTTCCAAGGAAACCTCAGAGTATTTTGTTTCTCTTCAAAATCCCCCTTTTGTTCTGTGTTCTCTCAAGTGAAGCCTTGATATTTATAGACTGAATTTCATGGTTTTGTGGGCTCAAATGAGAGAGACCCAAGTCCAAAATTTTTTTATTATATTTTATTTATTTAATAAATTAATTAATTAATTAATTAATTAAAATTTTTTATTTATTTATTTTTTATTATTTTTTTGTAAAATTTTTTTTTTTCATTTTTTTTTTGATCTAATTCTGATTGACATGATGAAATGCAATATGAAATGCTAAATGAATGCATGAATGAGGAGGGCAAATTTTGGGGTGTTACAGCTGCCCCTATTCAAACATCAGCTAACCCGAGTAGGATGAAAGCGAACAGCTTATCAGACAAACGGGGTGAGCTGTGATTGAATACCAAAGACAAACCGAAAATTTGTGCTCCGAGAATACCACAAAAACGCGGAAATACACCGCGCTGTTTATCTTTCTCCGATCCTCTAGCTTAATTTGGAGTTTCGATCCTCTGGCTGAACCTATACTCAATTTAGTCCTCTGGTTGGATATTAATTTTGATCCTCGGGTTGGATACGATTTTGATCTTCTGGCTAGATCTTCTTTGTTTCGATTCTCTGGCTGAATCTATTTCCTTTGATTCTCTGGCTGAATCCATTTTCGGTCTTCGGGCTAGACCTGACTTTGATCTTCTGGCTAGATCTGGAGTGTCGATCCTCTGGCTGAATCTGAACTTAATTTGATTCTCTAGCTGAATCTACTTCGATCTTCTGGCTAGATCTGAATTGTTTCGATTCTCTGGCTGAATCTATTTCCGGTCTTCGGGCTAGACCTGACTTCGATCTTCTGGCTAGATCTTCTTCGATCTTCTGGCTAGATCTCATTTGTTTCGATTCTCTGGCCGAATCTATTTCGATCTTCTGGCTAGATCTGGATTGTTTTGATGATAAATTCCCATCATTAGGATCCCGCATCTGAGGCATGCGCTGGTTGACCCTCTTTTGAAATCTACACCCAACCTTCATATTAGATATGCAGCTTCGAGAATATTCCACTTTTGGGCTTCGTACATATTCTTCGGGCTAGAACATGTTGTAACGACTCCTCAACTAGACTTGGGCTTGCTGGGGAAATAAAGCTTGTAGGCGACTTCACTGGGGAATCTTCAAATTGAGCCTTAGGTTGACTCTTGGGAAAACGATTCTCAGGCTGAATCTTCAAAAATGACCCTCATGCTGGATCACGGGCAAACGATTCTCAGGCTGAATCTTCAAAAAGTGACCCTCATGCTGGATCACGGGAAAACGATTCTCAGGCTGAATCTTCAAAATGACCCTCAGGCTGGATCACTCACGCTTGATCCTCTGGCTGGATCTCAAGACCTTGGTTGTACAGTAATTCTTCAGTCTTCTTGGAAGAACCTGTTTATCAGCTTATGTGTATGCTTGATATGATATGCATGCGAATGCAAATGCTATGCATGGTGTAAAAGAAAAAAGAAATCTTCTAGGGGAAGCAAACTCCGGTAGGGAACAGATCGTTGTATCAATCCTTGAATGCTCTGTGGGGAATGATCCGTCTGCCGGGACTAATGAGCCACCAAAAATAAATTGGCTGCTTGAAAAGTCGACCTTGCGGGGGGAGTATCGACTATGGAAACTTGGTTCGGCGAGGCTCTGTGAGGAGAGTCTGTGGGGAAAACACTTCTTGGGGAAGTGTCGTAGGAAACGACCTTTGCTGGGGATATGAACTTGCTAATCGTCCTCAAGCTGGGGATTAGAACAAATCTGTTAGAAATAATCTGCTGGGGATGAGATGAACACTGGGAACACCACCCTCTTGTCCGTTGGGTATGCAACCACTCCGCTGTTGCTAGGAAGATACAGTCTGACACCGTCAACTCCGCTGGGGATATATAGTCTGGATACTATCAACTCTACTGGGGATAGACAGTCTGGATACTGTCAACTTTGTTGGGGATAGACAGTCTGGATACTGTCAACTCTGTTGGGGAACATGCTCTGCTGAGGAGAGCCTTTGTCAACCGCTTGGGGATGAGGATTCATGACTTGGCATCCGGTTCCTGTGACCTGCAACCAAAAATACACGTATGCCTCGGGGGAATTACTCGGTTTGAATTCACCGTTCGGGATTAAGCACATTCTAAGCAATTTTAAATGTTTTCCTGTGCAAATCATCTGCAAAAGCCACCATTATGTTCATATGCAATATGTTTTATCAAAAATTCGGACATTTTTGCAAACAAACTGATAAATGAAAAATAAAGAGGCTCTTTAACTGAATTATTCGACTCTTACTGGGGAGAAAATTTGTGCCAGGAATAGGCGAGGGTATCAGGAAGCTGATCCCTGAAAAGAGGTGATCGCTATAAAAAGAGAACTATCCTAATGACAACGTGGATACGGGGTCCCACCGAGTTTCGACTCTGCTATGGCTCGTATGTCCTCAAGACGCTCTGCTCATCTTGCTTTCTGAAGTGGATGATTAGTCGATCTTTAACCTTCAAAGATTGCCGGATTGAATGAAACGGTGATATAATACTGATGAACTCAGATCACAGTCATTCGCTTATTCCCTAACTTTTGCCTGGATCGCCCCTTTTTCGGGTTTTCAATCCACCGGGATACCCATTTTTTCCTGAGCCGCCCTTTTGGGTTTTCGACTCACCGGGTGTACTCTTTTTTTTTTATATATCCCTAATTTTTGCCCGAACCTCTTTATTCTTTTTTTTGGTTCGTCGGGATGCCCCTTTTTTTTGCCTGGACTATTCTTTTTACTGTCCAGTGGGTCTATTTTATGCGAAGTATTTTTTAACCGCGTCTGAGTTAATAGGGGACGGGAATCCTTCACCCTCCATGGTTGTTAGCGTCAAAGCTCCACCATAGAAAATCCTTTTAACCATGTACGGACCCTCATAGTTCGGTGTCCATTTGCCCCTGTGATCTGTGTTGGGAGGAAGAAATCTTTTGAGTACCAATTCACCGACTCGATACTCCCGAGAGCGTACTTTCTGACCAAATGCTTTCTTCATTCGTCTCTGACCGAGATACGTCAATTCTGGGTACGTAGTTCCAGCATAGCACCATTTCCCTGTTGGTTTGATTGATGACCAAAGCTGAGTCCCCGTATACATCCAGGGTTTTAATCTGTATATTGACGGCTTCCTCAAGTCTTAGGATACAAGCTTCGTATTCGGCTTCATTGTTGGTGCAGGGAAAAGTTATTCTGGCACCAAATGGCATATGAACCCCCTTCCGGTGTGATCAACGCTATACCAACTCCGCGACCATTGACGTGGACCGCCCCATCAAACATCATAACCCATTTGGATTCAGGGTCAGGCCCCTCCTCCGGGAGTGGTTCCTCTCAATCTTTCGATTTGAGAAACATGATGTCCTCATCAGGAAAGTCAAACCTCATAGGTTGGTAATCATCAATCGGTTGCTCTGCAAGATAGTCTGACAAGACACTTCCCTTGATGGCTTTTTGTGAAGTGTATTGGATGTCATACTCTGTCAGTATCATTTGTCACCTAGTAACCTTTCCGGTAAGTGATGGCTTTTCAAAAATATACTTGACTGGATCCATTTTTGATATCAATAGAGTCGTGTGAGTCAACATATACTGTCTTAGTCGGCGAGCAGCCCATGCCAAAGCGCGGCAAGTTTTCTCGAGCAATGAGTATCTTTGTTCACAGTCGGTAAACTTTTGCTAAGGTAGTATATTGCATGCTCTTTTCGACCTGACTCGTCATGTTGACCGAGCACACAACCCATTGACTTTTCTAACACAGTCAAGTACATGATCAACGGTCTTTCCTCTCGGCCTGTAGACTGGCCCCGATCTTGATCTCTTTCTTGTCGTCTGCGGTACCGATGTTGACGGTCTCAACCACCTCCTGATAAGGTGTAATAGCTCGGTCCTCCTGTTTCAACAATCTGGCTAACCCTTCAGGCAATTCACAATCTTCCTCAGCCCCTTCTTCGGCTTGATAGATAGGATTGTCGAAGTCATACTTGGCCATAGCAGTGTCGTTAGCAGTGAGATCCGAGTGGTCGGCTCTGCATGATGGAGGATCATGCTTTACCTTAGAATGAGAGATTTTTTTTTGGAAAGAGAGAAAAAACGAAAAAAGAAACATTGCCATTTTTTTTTTGTAAAAGTAAAAAAACTGAAAGAAAGAGAACACAAAATTGTTTGCAAAAGCCGTCCTTTATTGATGATAAAAATAATTGCGAAATGTAAGTAAATGGATGGCCCTACAAATGAGCCATTACACCTTGGGCAAAGTGTAAGACTTTATTATGCATGTAATAAAGGAAAACAATAAAAATCACTCTTTCAGTAGAGTAACCCGGACGGTTTTTTCAGACGACCAATTGTCGTGCTTTTCTCCTGGGACACACGGGCGAATCCAGTTATCTAAGTCACAGTCGCTGTCAGCCTTGTCTTCATCTGCAGCATTGACGACGTGGGGAGAAACCAAACCCCCGCTGGAGAAAGTACCGGCTTCATTCTTCTGAGATCCCGGAGCATACCCCAATCCAAACTTGTCTTCTTTGATGATTGGCTCCACAAATTTGCCCCAGCCTTGGGCATTACCAACTTTAACCACCTCGACAGCATTAATCCCCTGCCCGCCGTGAGCCGGCATCGGGTTCTGGATAACATTAGGCACCGGAGCAAAATTGATAGCCTGGGAATCTCTCAAATCTTGTACCTTTAACTGGAGAGCCTTGCAATTATCTGTAGTATGGCCAGGTGCGTTGGAGTGAAAAGCACATCTGGCGTTGACATCATAACCTCTGGGCAAATTATTGGGATCGATTGGTGGGGCCAGAGTTCTCAGCGTAACCAGATTCATGTCAATCAGCTTGGGAAGTAATACTGAATAAGGCATTGGGATTGGCTCGATGACCCGGTCCGTCTGCCTTGGACGTTGTTGATAGTGTCTCTGCTGACCCGGATTACCTCCTTGATTGTTGTACCTGGGTTGTTGTTGCGGATGATATTGCGGTTGAGGAACAGGTGTTGGAATAGTGACTGCGGCCACTTGATCTTGATAATAATTAGGGTGTCCTCTACCCCTGCCTCTGCCGGTATACACAGCGCTTGTCTCGCCTTCTTTTCTTCGCTGACCGTTACCAGCAAACGGTCTCTTGGGACCTGATGAGTTGGAAGCACTATTGTCTTGAATTCGGCCCATCTTCAACAGACTCTCGATTCTTTCTCCAGCAATTACTATCTCTGAAAAGCTGATTGACGAGCAAGCAACCAATCTCTCAATATAATTGCCTTGAAGAGTGTTCATGAACACGTCCGCCATCTCCAGACATAGGGGGTTGGACGGACGCAGCAATCTGTCTCCAACGCTGAGCATACTCTCTAAAGGTTTCTTTGGCAGTCTGAGACATACCTTGCAACAAGGTCCGATTTGGAGCCATGTCCAAGTTGTATTGATATTGCTTGATAAAAGCCTCTGCCAAGTCTTTCCAGCTCTTGATGGTAGTACGAGACAAATGAGAATACCATTCACGAGAAGCTCCAGTTAGACTGTCTTCAAAATAGTACATCCACAGCTTTTCATCTTTCGTGTGAGCTCCCAACCTTCCCAGATAAGATTGGAGATGAGTGCGTGGGCAAGAAGCCCCATTGTATTTCTCAAAAGTAGGGGGTTTGAACTTGTGAGGAATCCTTACTCCCTGAACCAGACCAAGATTTGTGACATCAAAGCCTAAGGAATTTTGAGACTCCAAAGATTTGAGCTTCTCAGCAAGCTCATCCATACGGCGAGTGGTCTCGAGGGCCTCGTCGTGCAAAGAAAATTGATCACACTGATAATCTTCAGTAACGGGGCGCCCGTTAATCCGAATTCCTTGATTCACATCGTACCTTCCGCCAATACCATTTCCAACATTCCCTATGTTGCCAACATTACCCGGGTTTCCATCAGCATTTGCGTTACCCGCGTTACCAGTGTTCATAGGGTTATCAGCGTTCCCAGGGTTACCAGGGTTTCCCTCAGCATTTGGTATCTCCAAATCTGGATTGGGCCTCGGTTGTTCAACCAATTCCCTCAGCTTTTCTTGGCTTGCTGCCATACCAGTCATCAATGTCATGAACTGATCCATCCTTTCACGCATATCAGCCAGCTCTTTCTGTACTTGGTCCATCGCTAGTTGTGGACGATTTTCCTTTGTCGGGTACCTGTGGACTCGCTTGGGACCAATAACTGCCTGATACAGGGAACAAACGTTAGACACTGCGGTGACACCTGCAAAACAGACAAGGGTTAATATGCATGGTATGCGATGCACTACTTGTTCAGTTTTAAGGCACCCCCGTTTTGAAAGGGAATACCCTGCAAATGAATAAACATGAGATGTTGGATGCAAATATACAGATGATGTTATGCAATGCAAAGGCATGTCAATCAGAATTGCTGGATCCGCTTGAACATCTGTCAGGTTGCACTGCCTGGAGAGAAATTAAGAGCACACCAAACAAAGGTCATGGGATGGGTCATGTTATCCTTAATATCAACCACCCATTTTGGTGGATTATGGTTTACACCTTATCAACACCCGAGTTTCATTGATATTAAGGATGCCTGATCGGATCAACCATGAATCAAGGGTTTGTCGCAAGTCACGAGCATGGAGTTTAGGTTAAGAACCACCCAAAAGGAGTGTACTAAGGTTTAAACCTACCAAACATGTTCTACAAAAGGTTCCCATAGTCATGATCCCATCTTTCAGATATTATTGGAGGAACGACTACTCGTATTCCAACAATATTCTCAAGAGAGACTCTTATGAGTGTAGTATCGCGTAACAATCGTATCAAATCTTACACTTGAACGACTTTCGCACTACGTCCTACGAATAGGCCAAGATGGGTTTGGTAAACTAAGGTCCTTGGCTTCTTAGGTCTATATTGGAACAAGTAATGTCTAACCACAACTTACTTATGTGACATTATTGATCTCAACACGACCTTCACCAAGTGAATGGGCTTGCAAGTCAACTCGCTAAGGAATACTCCACACAAGTTGACAGGACTATGCCATTCTCCTATCTTAAGTGCACTCGAGTTCGGGTATAGAACTCATCTCACAAAGATCACCAAGCAGCCATAGCCAGCCAACAGATAAAGCAAGGATATGTACACAACGCAATAAGGTAAAGCAGGTAAATAAATAACCGTACAAAAGCATGAACACCCAATAAACAAACTACAAAAGCTAGGAGGGACTCGCTTAGGGAAGATGGACCAGCAAGAGGTCAACTTCTTAGTCCCCAGTGAAGTCGCCAGCTGTCGCAACCTGAAAAATACAGTGCGAAAAAAAACAACCGGCGAAAGAAAAAGACAGAAGAGTCGCCACCGTGCGTTATTTATCCCAAGGGAGGGAAAGGAAACGCTCGAAGTAAACCTGAAAAAGGAAAGGACAAGACGGGGTCTCGCAACCAAATCTTGGGTTCGGGAGTCGGTTATGTGAAGGGAAGGTATTAGCACCCCTACGCATCCGTAGTACTCTACGGGATCCACTTTTGTAGTTCTGGTCTAAAGGGTGTGGGTTTATCTTGTGATGTTTACCAAAAAAAAAGGGTTAAATGAAAATGACTCGCGCGGATGTCGCATCCACTGCATACGTATCTCATCTGAATATGAGAATCAGAGTCTTCGTAGCTCGGCTGACCTATGGGTTGGGGGATGTGTGCTCGCTAAGACATCGCGTCTTATGCCTACGTATCTCATCTGGCCTGAAAATCAGAGCAAAACGTAGTTCGGCTAACTACGGGGTTATGGATTGGGTTTTGGGCGAACAACGTTACTACGCAATCTACCAGATGCTCGACCTTTGGAGACTTACTCGCCTGTAGTAGAAGGAGTAAACGTGTTGCTTTGGGTTTTAGGGTTTGGGATGCTCAAGGGCAAAAAGGGCAGTCCTTGATGAAGGAACCGCGCTACCTGCAGGGATACGAACACAAAACACAAAACATGTATCTCAAAGTAAAATGCCACCAAGGGGCTCAAACGTTGCCTCCTATCGAGGTCTTCCAGCTAGGAAAGCAGTAAAATACGGGAAAAATGTAAAACTACCACGCGGATAAAGATCCGAAGTAACAACAATTAGAGGAATGGGAAACCTTGAGATCCTTCCAAGCTAATGCCATCAAAGAAAAGTGAGTCAGTACAAGTAATCGGAATGAACCTCCAGGGGTTATCCCACAAATAAAGTGGGAAACCACGCAAGTTATCCCTGCAAAAGTCATGTGAGCCCTCACAAAAATTCAACAAAAGGGTTAGTAAAACATCATAAGCATTTTTTTCATGAATAACAGTATGGTCAGAAACCTCAAACCCTGTGGCATACACTCAAAAATTAAACGGTTAAACATTCAAGGCATTGTTTATACATTCATATACATATTAAACCCATGGGCAAAGGTAATGGGAATAATGGCAAACCTGATTGGAGAGCTTGATTGAAATTGAGTTGCACCCGTGAGGTTTACAAAACAATCTTCAGGGTTTATGTGAGACAGAGGTGATTCTGTGTAGTTGAGTTCCCTTCGGGGTTTGGAGGTTGCTTTGAACTCCGTTAGGTCTTCTCTCACTATCTTTTTCCTCAGGGTTTTGTTCCAAGGAAACCTCAGAGTATTTTGCTTCTCTTCAAAATCCCCCTTTTGTTCTGTGTTCTCTCAAGTGAAGCCTTGGTATTTATAGACTGAATTTCATGGTTTTGTGGGCTCAAATGAGAGAGACCCAAGTCCAAAATTTTTTTATATATTTAATTTAATTAATTAAAATTTTTTATTATTATTTTTTTAATTATTTTTTTTTTCTTTTTTTTTTCGTTTTTTTTTTCGTTTTTTTTTTTTTCGTTTTTTTTTTTTTTTTTTTTTGGATCTAATTCTGATTGACATGATGAAATGCAATATGAAATGCTAAATGAATGCATGAATGAGGAGGGCAAATTTTGGGGTGTTACACCAAGTAGTATGATTCAACATATACTGGCGCATACGCTTAGCAGCCCAACCAATGCGCAACAAGTCTTTTCCAGCACAGAATACCTAGTCTCACAGTTGGTGAACTTCTTACTGAGGTAGTAAATGACATATTCTTTCTTTCCAGATTCATCTTGTTGACCCAGAACACATCCCATACTCTCATCAAGCACAATCAAATACATAATCAAGGGTCTTCCTTCAACCGGTGGAGGTAGAATCGGAGGCTCAAGCAGATACTCTTTGATACTGTCAAAAGCTTTCTGGAAATCCTCTGTCCAATCACAAGACTGATCTTTCTGAAGAAGCTTGAATATAGGCACACATGTGGTAGTCATATGTGATATGAATCTTGAGATAAAATTCAAGAGGCTAAGAAAACCTATGACTTGCTTCTCATTTTTGGGAACATGCATCTCTTTTATTGCTTTGACCTTGGCAGGATCAACTTCAATACCCTTCTCACTGACAATAAAGCCCAACAACTTACCAGAACGAACACCAAAAGTACACTTATTGGGATTCAAGCGGAGTTTGTACTTACTCAAACGCTGGAATAACTTCAACAAATGCTCAACATGTTCTTCTTCATCACTTGATTTGGCAATCATATCATCAACATAGACTTCAATCTCTTTATGCATCATATCATGAAAAAGAGTGGTCATAGTTCTCTGGTATGTTACACCAGCATTCTTTAAACCGAAAGGCATCACTCTATAACTGAATGTTCCCGAGGGTGTAATGAATGTGGTCTTCTCCATATCTTCAGGTGCCATCTTGATTTGATTATAACCGGAAAATACGTCCATAAATGAAAAGACTTTGAATTTAGCTGTATTGTCTACCAACATATCAATGTGTGGCAGAGGAAAATCATCTTTTGGACTAGCTTTGTTCAAATCTCTGTAATCAACACACATACAGACTTTTCCATCCTTCTTAGGAACAGGAACAATATTGGCCACCCACTGCGGATATTCTGAGGTTATAAGAAAACCAACATCAATCTCTTTTTGCACTTCCTCTTTGGTCTTCACTGCCATATCAGGATGAGTTCTTCTCAACTTATGCTTGACCGACGGGCATTCTGGCTTCAACGACAATCTATGCTCCATAATCTCAGAATCTAAACAAGGTATGTCTTGATAGGACCAAGGAAACACATCTATTCTCGAAGAAGATCAATCAACCCTTTCTTAGCCTCTGGACACAATTGAGACCCAATCTTGACTTCCTTCACATCATCTTCGGAACCCAAGTTGACTAATTCAATCAGCTCTTCCAACGGCTGAATGGCTTTTTCCTCATGCTCAAGTAAACGAGATAATTCATCAGATACTTCTTCATCATCAGTTTCTTCCTCAGCCTCAAACACAGTGAAATCAAAGTTCAGAGAGGGAGTAGGATCATTGTATTTAATCGGTTTGGGAACCAACCTGCATAATGATTGGATATTTTGATTTTAGAGATGAATTGTGACCAAATATTATGAAGATGGAAAGTTATTATTTATTTATGTTTTTTGTGATTACCATTTTCAGAAAAGCAAAAAGTAAAAATAAAACATCATAGATGTGGATGAATAGAATTGCATTTTATTGATGATAATTGAGATGCCCAACAATGTTCACTTATCCCTTAGGCATAGGAGAAGTATTTTTCTTTAAAATTAACAACAAATTACTTAGATCGGTGAATAATAATAGGAATATCAACAGCAACCCAATTGTTGCAAGTCTGGCCATGCGTCACAAAGTTGGCGCAAGCTTCACCTTCATCGTCCTAAACCTCGATCGCAGCAGCTGAGTGTTGATCATTACCATGAATGAACCTTCCACTACGGAAACTCGGTTCCACATCTTCAGCTTTGATGTTGAACGACCCTGGTTGAAACCCTAATCTGACCCTATTCTTGTTCTCAGCAATTTCTATCATACGACCCCACTAATTAGTGCTGCCAGTTTCAATAGCTTTCTGAGCATCCTTCAAAGAAGACATGGGTTCCCCAAATTTTTTCACTTCAACAATAGACAAAGATTGTAACTAAGTTCCAACCTCCTCCTCAGCTTCAACATAAGAAAACGATGACAGATGGCTCACTAAAAGCGCCTTCTCTTCACCAACAACGATAAGCTTGTCGTTCTTCACAAATTTAAGCTTCTGGTGTAGAGTGGATGTCACTACTCCAGCTTCATGAATCCATGGCCTTTCCAATAAACAACTATAGGCTGGGTGGATATCCATTAGTTGGAAATTAATCTGAAAATCACTCGAACCTATCTTCATTGGAAGGTCCACTTCACCAATGACAGTTTTACAAGAACCGTCGAACGCTTTGACAATCACACCACTGTACCTCATCGGGCCCCCTTGATAAGAAAGTTTGGACATAGTTTACTTCGGAAGCACATTCAGAGACGAACCAGTGTCGACCAACACATCCTCCTTGCCATTTACCGAAATATGGAGTGCCAGATTGTGATTTCTGCCTTCCTCAGAAAGCTCTTCATCACAAAAACTTAGATTATTGCAAGAGGTGATGTTAGCAACAATGTGGTCAAACTGATCCATAATAACATCATGTTCAACATAGGCTTGTTCAAGCACTTTCTATAATGCCTCTCTACGTGCCTCAGAATTCATCAATAAGGACAACACTAGGATCTTTGACGGGGTTTGGAGCAGCTGCTCCACCACATTAAACTCACTCCTCTTTATTACTCTTAAAACTTCATCATCATTAGTCTTCAGCTTGCTGGATTCATCAGACTGACACACTAGAGTACTAACTGGATTTACCACTGTCATATCAACATTCTTACTGATTGAAACATCTTCTATCTCCTTTGGAAAGACCGGACCGAAGATACGACCGCTACGGGTCACCTTTGCAATATCAACTATATTCACCACAGAATCTATTATGGGTAAAGGAACCTCTTGACCATTTTCCACCATTGTGGCATTATACTGATAAGGCACAACTTTATCGGATGCATACGGGACGGGACCCGCTAACCATATTACCAACGACGATATCGATCTATGTATGCTATTGCTGTTGCTGCTATCAAACTGGATTACTACCCGCTCTAGGGTCTTAAACACCAACACAATCACATTGACATCATCTATATCCCTCGACTGTTGAGTCTGGATTACATTCTCATCCATCAACTTCTGGATATCCCTCTTGACAATTGTACACCCACGGGGGTTCATGCTACAGATTGCACAACCCTCATGGTCGTGCTCACAGTCACTGATCAAACACAAGGTTATATGCATTTCCACCAACGACCTACGAATACGTCGTACATAAAAAACTCGGAAATTTCCCGGATAACCATCCACCATGTTGACAGTAGCATTACCATGAGCAGGCAACGAATTAGCTTTCACATTAGGGGAACGGTCCTCGAAGTACACCATCCCACTTTTCACAAGCTTTTGTACTTCGTACTTCAATGGATAGAAATTCTCGATGTCATGGCCAGGGGCTCCCTGGTGAAAGGCACAACGGAGTTCAGGTTTGAACCACCAAGGAAGTGGCTCGAGAATTTGAGGTGGATTTCTTGGTTGAAGTAGGTTCTTGAGAACCAAAGATGGATATAATTCTGCGTATGTCATAGGAATAGGGTCAAAAGAGACCTTCTTCCTCTCAAAGCTTTGTTGTTGAATATTGTTGTTGTTCTAGTTGGTTTTTTGTTGCAGTTGCTGTTGACGTTGTTGTTATTGAACTGGAACTAATTGATTGTTGGAATTTTTGGAAAATACAGGAATCACTAAAGAAACTTGATTTTGATGTTGTCGAGGTTGAGAACTCCTTCTAACAAGAGGCCTCCTTTTCCTCCCCACATATATGGAATTAGTTTCCCCCTCCTTTCTCTTGGAGAAACCACTCCCATACTTCTTACTGGACGATGCTTCTTCCTTAGATAGATGTCCTTCACAGACTCCCTCTTCTAACCTCATCCCCATATTTACCATTTCGATAAAGTCATTGGGGGCACTGGAAATCATACGTTCGTAATAAAATGAACTCAGGGTCTTCAGGAAAAACTTTGTCATCTCTTTTTCTTCCAATGGAGGATTAATCTGGGCAGCAAGTTCCCTCTACCTTTGGGCATACTCTTTAAATGTCTCATTATCCTTCTGAGACATAGACCTTAGCTGATCTCTATCAGGTGCCATATCAACATTGTATTTGTACTACTCAACAAAAGCTTCACCCAAATCGTTGAAAGTATGGACACTTGCACTGTCCAATCCCATATACCATCTTAGAGCAACACCAGTCAAACTGTCTTGAAAGTAGTGAATCAACAACTGATCATTATCAGTTTGAGTTGACATCTTTTAGGCGTACATAACAAGGTGGCTTAGAGGACAAGTATTTCCCTTATACTTTTCAAAGTCAGGGACCTTGAACTTCATCAGGATTTTCACAGTAGGCACTAGGCAGAGCTCAACAACACTCTTCCCAAACAGGTCATTTCCTCTCAATGTTTTCAACTCCTTTCATAGCTCAAGGAATTGATCCTTCATCTCATCCATCTTCTCATATACATCTGGGCCCTCAGATGGATTAGAATGGTAGATGGTGTCCTCAATACGCAGCAAAGTATAAATAACTGGTGGTGGCACAGACATGACCGGGCTAGATGTCGGTATAGAGACAAAGGTTGGTGCAAACCCTTCAGGCACAAAGTTTGGTGGCATTCCCCATTGGAATCCACCAGGCATGGAAGGACCGGATTGGCTAGCAGAGACGGGATAAATTGAGGTAGCAACCTCTGAAATAATAATCCTCTGGAGATGAGTGGCAGGAGTTGGTGAAGACTGATGTTGCGCGGCAAGAACACACTCCATAATGGAAGTCAACCGTGCAATCTCATCCTTCAGCTCTCTATTCTCTTGTTCCAAATGTTCCATGATCTTGAGTTGATTGACACGAGTGTTGTATCGATGAGTCAGCTTGGCTGAAGCATAGGAGAATAACCGAAAAGACATTTGGCAGAAGAAAACCTGTTAGGCATATGATGTATGTAATGCAATGTTTTTTTTTGCTTTTAATTCCAAGGAACACGTGAAGTTCTATTTGCAAATATATTTAAATAATAATAGTAATGACAATTTTGATTGACCATAAAATCTCTTTTTATTCATAAAATTTGGAAGGATTACACTTAGTACAATTTCAGAAACTAAAAGTACAAATACAAGAGAAAAGGAAACTAATCATCCTAAGGATCCCCTAGTAACTGTGTCAGATGATCTGGTTGTGGGCGCGTACTTCCTTTGGATGCATCGAATCTCAGACTCAAAAGATGTCTTCATCTGAGCCTTCTCAAGGACAAGCTGATCAACAATCTTCTTCCAAGCATCGGAAGGCTAAGGCATACTAGAGGAAGATGGACCCCCTGGCTCTCTCCGTCTCTTCACTGCTCGATCTTCAAGAAGTTCAATAAGCACATCTTTGTCCTTTGACTCAAGCTGCAACTCCTCATGCTTTTGGCTCAAAGCATGGAACCGTTCTTCCTATATATATCTTTCTTGCTTCATCTTGGCGAGTGAGTCTTCCAACTCCTCTATATCTTGGTTAGGGAGAGTTGATGGCTTAGCCATAACCAAAGACATAAGTCTTTCACAAGCGTACGACATCTTCTCCTCTACAGCTCTCTTCTTCACCCAAGTAGTGTAAGCTTTTAAAGCTACAGAGTTGCACGGACCAAGCTCAGATCTTCCTTTCCTATGCACCTTATGCCAAGCATGTATCATCTTCTTCTTCAAATGTTGGGTGTAGCGGGGTATTCGTTACGTTTAGATTTATTGACTAAATCAAAAGTAAATCATACAATTCGAGTCGCCACCGCACTTCTATTTATCCAAAGGAAAGGTTAGAAAGCGAACAAAAACCGAGAAGTTTTATCAAATCAAAAACTAATAAAAATGTCAGAGATCTGGGTAAGGGGGTTGGTTATGCAATGGGAAGGTTTTAAGCACCCAAAACATCCTTAGTACTCTAAGGGAGCCCTTTTTGCAAATGTTGTATGGTGGGTTGGTATTTGTGAATTTTTTTGTGCAAACATGATTGGGGAGAGGAGAAAAGAATATACAAATTATTTAAAATTTGTTGTTTGAATGGATAAACCCATTGCCTACGTACCATCACAAAGGTAGGATCAAAACCTCGTAGTTCGGGGTAAAAATCTCAAAATAAGTTGGTGAATTGATTGGTCAAAAGCCTTAAGGTCTTTTGTTATCAAAGGGAGAAAACTCAACCTAAACCACAAATCCACCATGTGAGGAGATCTTTAATAAGTATGGAAGACTTATAGTCCAATCACTAAGGATACATGTGAGGTTTACATCAACCTCTATGATAACTCAAACCTAATAGCTAATGTTTATGAAAAGCTTTGGCAAAGGTGGCCATTGGAACCACAAAACATTTGAGTGAGTTGTATTTAAAAATTAAAAGTATTCATAAAATAAATTCAAAGTTGACTTAAAGTTCAATTCAAAATAAGTATTATGAAAAGAGTTTAAAAAATCAAAGGCAATAGTGCCTAGGTTTCTAATTTTTGAAAACAATGTCAATGTTTGCACAAAATAAGTTTGGCTTGGGTTAGAGTGAGGAGAAGAAGAGAAGGGTTAGGTCCTAAACATGCAAAGATGAGGGAAGATAAATAAAACCCTTGGAGTTCATTTCTTGAGATCATAAAGATGATCCAAGTTGCTCCTTTCCTTTGGACTTAGCAAGCAATAAGCAAATAACTCAAGCAATCAAGCAAATAATCAAACAAGCTCCTAGGATTCTCCAATTTCGATTTGTCTCTCTTATCTTGGATGCTCATGACAATAGTCCTTATAATTAGCTCAAGTTTGGGATCCCTGTCACAAGAACACACAAATCAAAAAATTCCACAATGCAAAAAAAAGAATGGACAAAAGTGAGTTTAGAATTAGGAGTCCTTTCAATTCATCTTTCAAGATTAAGCATTCTAAAGGCATGAGGCCTAGTTGCTCTTCAACATATTTAACATTCTAAAGGCATGAGGCCTAGTTGCTCTTGAAACTCCATTTATCATAGGTAAGGTCCTAATTCTAAGTCCTTTCTCCTTTTGCATTGGGTTCACACAAACAAAACAAAACAAGCACAAGACAATAGTATATACACAATAATGTGCTCAAGTGAGCAAAAGGCAAATGGCATAAACATAAACATGAGCTCAAGTGAGCAAAGGACAAAGAAAAATGATTTAATGAGCAAGAAATTAAATTGCATTAAAGTAAATTTCAAGAATTAAATCCTTGAATTAAAAGTTAGTCATTAGTAGTTAGTGTTAATGTGTCATAAGACAATTTAGCGCTATGTTAAGCAATCGTAAGTGGACTAATGTAGTAGTCACACCTATCTGAGGCCAGTCAATAAAACTATGGGCAATTAAACACAAGTTAGAGATCATGACTAGTAAGCCAAGCTCCTACAACTTGCCATGCCAAAAGAAAAGAAGAATGACCTTGTATGGATTTCAGGTTCTTTGCTTGACCAAGAAGCAACCTATCTTTGACACAAAAGCAATTCACTTGATCTTTGATCAAGATGAATTTGATTTGGATCAAAGAAGGTTAAGCCTCTCATATGTCAAGGCTAACCACAAATCATTAACTCATTGGTCAAAAGAAAAAAAGAAGAAGATGAAGATGGAAATGGAATGTACAAAATTGAAATTCAAAAGACATAACCAAAACGCATTGATCAAACATGAATGGAATCAACATCAATCAATGGTAAACAGAAGTGGAATGAAGATTAGAAGTCAAGAAAGGTCAAACATATTTTTGGTATTTTTTGGAATTAAAATAATACATGAAATAAAATGAACAAATAAAGGTCAAACTTCAAATCCAATTCAAATCAACTTGGATAAGTCCAATTGGATCATCATAAGTCTAGCATGGTCAAACAAGGGTTGACAAAATTTCTCAACATTTTTTGAAAACAGAAACAATTTTAAACAATTAAAAATGAAGAAAAATAACATAACTGGACTAAAATCTCAAATAAATCTCAAATCAATTAAGAAATTGATGATAATATTTTTCATAGATTCATCATCATCCAAAGATGTTAAGAAAATATTTTTGGCATTTTTGAATATCAAAAAGTATTTTAAATGAATTAAAAACAATCAGAAAAGAAATAATTCACAAAAAATATTAAATGGAATCACAAAAATAATTAAAAATCAGTTTTAGAAACTAGAATTCAAGAGATTTTTTTTGCAATTGGTCCCATA
The DNA here is from genome assembly GCF_024323335.1 of Lathyrus oleraceus. Taxonomy (NCBI): domain Eukaryota; kingdom Viridiplantae; phylum Streptophyta; class Magnoliopsida; order Fabales; family Fabaceae; genus Lathyrus; species Lathyrus oleraceus. The sequence goes on from NC_066583.1 coordinate 206,420,336, forward strand.
TTTTTGTGATTCCAAATAAAGAAGTTATGAATTTTTGAAATAAAATGGAATAAAAGAAAATAAAACAGAAATTAATAAAAGAGAAAAAATCTGGAGCGCTGGATGACTTCATTAATTGACGTGGCAACATCCAATGGATTAGAAGCGCGCGCGTACCGTAGTCATTAGTCAATGGGTTACATGCTGAATTAAAAAAAGTCATAACACACAATGGTCAAGATTAGATCTGGTAAGCTTGATCCAAAGGCCAAGAATCTGACGCGTGGGGACGGTGGTGGAAACCACCGTCTTCTCCGGTGAGAAGGCCAGTTCCGGCCACCAGTTGCAGGTTTTCAAACCTCAACCATAACACGCGATCTATATACCATTCGAAAGCTGGGGTGATGTACATCACCCCTGTAACCTTAGTTTTCACTCAAGATCCCTATAGAGGAAGAATAAGGTGTTCAATCTGAGCTTGTCCAATTCTCAAAATTAAAACCACAAATCAATTTCCTCTCACATGAGGACTTCAGAGATGCCAACCAAACCAAGCAATGCACAATAATAAGAGAGATTCGAATCAAAACAGTTATGAGATAAACCTTTGAAGTGCAACTTGTGTGAGCTTGATCCAATCCAATTCTTCAGTGCAGCTTGATCTTGAAGTAACAAGGAAGCAAGGCTAAGGAATTTAGAAGCTGAAGATCAACCAGGGAAGTTGAAATTCAAGCTTGAAAAGTGAAGAAAAAATTCAGAATTCCTTTAATGGAGGGTTGGGGAATTAGTTGAGCAGAGCTTCAGGCGCCTTTAGGTTATCATTTGAAGTGAGCAAGCATGTCTATTTATAGCCACAACTGATGCAAGCAAGTAGAAAACTCGTGTGTGCATGAACTTGGGTCCTCCATGCATGGGCCTGTACAGGTGCATGTGAGGCCCAAAAGCAATTGCATTTGAGTGATGAACACTAATGAATGAAGTTTGGACGTGCAGATGCCAATGTAATAGCTTGTGCATGGAAAATTAACATGTTATGCATAATTGGTCACAAAACTTCACCTCTTCGAAAATGCCATTTGGAAAATTGAAACATAGGCATGTGGGTAATGGTTGGAAAGGTCTTGACATAAGGAACAAAATCTATGTTGAACAAAAATCCATCTAGAGTGTGGAAAATATTGAAAATTAGCCATGAAGTTCAAGGTATAAAACATGCCTTTGAGAAATTTGCCAAAAAGGACCAACTTCAAGCCCTTCTGTTTCAATGATTCAAGCCTCAATTGACAAAACCTTCAACATCAAATTTGTAGATATTTTCAAAAAAATCAATTTGGAATTAAATTTTGCATCATTTGGATTTTTGATGAGAAAGTTATGGGCACTTGAAGTTGGACTTTTCCACATTTCAATGGCTTTGGTCCAAAGTGACCTATAATGTTTTGTATTATCACATGTATTTCTTTTAGGATTATGAAATTTTGTCCAACATAACATTTTAAGTAGACATCTTAAAATTTCCAATGCACTTGGTCTCACCTTAAAATCATAAAAAAAGAAGGAGTTAGGTCTTTGGGATGTTGACCCAAAATTAGGGTTTCAGTCAAAATGACCTATAATGTTTTGAAATGAATGACAAACTTCCAAGTTTCAAATGGATTTTCGATGAACATGAAAGTTGTTCATATGGTTCTTAAAAGCATGTTTTCTCTTGGGGTCATCTTCATTTGACAAACACATAAAAAGTTAGGTCTCAGTGGATTTCAAAATAGTTAGATGAATTGATTGGTCAACTTCTCAAAGCCAAACTTCAAATCTTGATGAATGAATGATTGAGGACACTCACATAGGCTCATATATGCATAAAATAATGAATGAAAGAACTTCCCTTGATTGTATTTGATCATGGGTTGAGGTTGCTTCCTGAGCAAGGCACAATCAGTGCACAGTTGAATTAGGGTTTCCTTGGGAAACAATCCTCAAGCCCTTTGGTTTATCTTGATTAAATTGACAAATTGAGATACTTGGGAGCCATATATGATTATTTAGATATTTGTGAACCATTTTCATGCTTTCTTTCATCCTCATCTGGCCATTTCTTTGAGTATAGGGGCCTCCTAGGAGCCTTGGATCACATGACTGCTTAAGCTTCAAAACAAAAGATGTTAGTGACATATTTTTGTGCTTTTGGTTAGTAAACAAAATAAGAAAAGCAATAATATACAATTCAAGCATGCTTGGTGGTCTCAAACCAACTCACACAAGTCCCAACCCAAGGGTAAGGAGCCAAGATGCTATGATCCTTGAGGCAAATGCAATGTGCAATGATATGATGCGATGAGGGATCTTAGGGTCAAAATTAGGGTCTTACATATGGGATCTTTACCCTCCTGATAGAAAAGACCTTCTAACGGAGTGTTATTAGGCTTGTCTCTCAAGGGGAACCCAAGTTGACGACGAGCCAAAACAGGGTTTTAGTTGATTCCTCCTTATGTACCAATGAGGGGCACAATAGAGAATTCACCACAACTATCAATAATATCCACATTACTCAATGCAGAATCATACCAAACAATATCATCATTAGTGAGAGACATAAGCCTTTGGGACCACCGTAGACATTGTTTGTTCTCCAAGAAAGCATGCGTCTGAGGCAAGTGCGAAATAAACCACTTGTACAGAAGAGGAACACAACACACAATAGTCCCACCACCTTTAGAATTCCTCAAATGCAAAGAAAAATACATGTCACCCAATAGAGTAGGCACAGGATTCCCAATCAAGAAGATTCTAATGACATTAACAACTACAAGATCGTAAATGTTAGGGAACAAAGCTAGACCATAGATGAGTAATACAAAGATGGATTCAAAAGCATCCACACTACCGGCTTGAGAAAAGACAGTAGCTTTCCCTCTGAGGAATTCAGAAGTCAACCCAAAAATACCTCCTTTTTTCATCCAACGACTCTCAATCTCATACTTCTTCAGATGAAGAGCTTTAACTATGATATGAGATCTGGGAATCTCCTCGAATCCACTAAAAGGCATCTTTTCAGAAACAGGTATTCCCAAGAGATGTGCATACTCCTCTAACGTAGGCATAAGCTGATAATCGGGAAAAGTGAAACAATGGTAGAGAGGGTCATAGAACCGAACCAAAACACTCAGAAGTCCTTCAACCATATCAGCAGGTAATACAGAAGAAAGCTTCTCATGTCGTTGCTTGAAGTCCAAGGGATCTAATACAAAGGATGATAACTTCCTTAGCTTTTTCAAATCAGGACATCTGAAACCGTACTTCTTAGTGTTCCTTCTTCCATAATCCTTGGTCTGAAAATATTGGAAAATGAGACCTTAGTTCCTTAAAATTTTTTTTTCTGTGATGAGTGTCATGATGCGCATGAATGCAACAATCATAAACAAGGGATCACATACAAGGCAAACACAAACGAAGGTCATGGGACGGATCAAGTTATCATCAAGATCAATCATCCATTTTGGTGTATTATGGTTTTCACCTTATCAACACCCAAGTTCCATTGATATTGATGAGACTTGATCAGATCAACCAAGAATCAAAGGGTTTGTTGTGAGTCACGAGCATGGAGTCAGGTTAAGAACCATCCCAAAGGAGTGTACTAAGGATAAAAACTTGTAGATCATGTTCTAAAAAGTTCCCAAAGTCTTAATTCCATCTATCAGATATTATAGGTTAGGATGACTAACTCATCAACCCTTAATTTTCTCAAGAGAAACTCGTTTGAGTGTAGTATCACATAACAACTGTTATCAGGTCTACACCTGAACAGTCTCCGCACTACGTCTTAAATAAGCCAAGTTGGGTTAAATGTTCTACGGTCCTCAATTTCTCGGAACCTAAATCAGAGGAAGTAATTCCTAACCACAAATGACTTGTGTGACATCAGTAACTCCAAAAGGGTCTCCACTGAGTAGATGAGTCTCAAGCCAACTTGTTAAGGACTACTCCACACAAGTTAAACATGACTATACCATCCTCCTATCTTAATTGCACTCAAGTTCAGGTTAGAAATTATCTCACCACTACGAGACCACCATGCACAACAAACAAATTATATCGTACAATAAGTATACAAACATCAAATATAAAAATGTATACACACATAAAAAAGTAGGCTAAACCCACTGAGGACTACTCCCCAACAGAGTCGCCACTTAATTTCTGTAGCGGTAAATTCATGACCATCAAGCTATGGATAAACTTAACGTCAATAAAACCAGAGTCGCCACCGCGCTTTTATTGTTTCCAAAGGAAAAGGGAAAAGTACGAACAAAACCCAAGAATAAGAAGTTTTCAAACCAAAACTAATAAAATGCCAGAGATTACAGGTAAGGGGGTTGGTTACACAGAGGGAAGGTGTTAGCACCCAAAGTGTCCTAGGTACTCCTAGGGAGCCTTTTTTTATGTGCGTATGTGTTTTTGGTATAAAATGATGTTTGAGAAAACTAGAGTGTGGGGATGAGAAAAGAATTCATTGATTATATTTTTGTGTTTGACAAGACCTTCAGACTTGTGCCTACGTACCAACATAAATATGAGGGATCAAAACCTCGTAGTTCATGGTATCAATTTCAAAATGAGGGGATTGCTTTTAATCAAAATTTAAGTTAAAAGAGGCACAAAGGGCCCAAACGTTTGAATGGGTGTTAGTTCTTTTTGTCTTTTGAAATTTTAAGTCAATATGATTAGATTTATTTACAAATTTTGTTTAAGAAAGAACTTGAAAATTCAATGGCATAAGGCCAAAGTTTCTAATTTGAAGATAGGTCTAAGTTTGAAATCACAAGCAAAGATTTTTTTTGAAAAGGGGGAGAGATTTTTGAAATTTAAGAAGTGGGAAGAGATGAAGAGACTAATCCTAAGCATAAAATTAAAAGTTAAGAGTTGAAAAGATATGATCAATGGGATGCAATCCAACATACAAGAATGTCATATAGAAAACCCATTTTCCCTTTGGACTTTAAATCAAGCAATAATCAATAAACAATTAGCAATATCATACATCATGAAGATCAAGGCATCAAATAAAGATGGCCACATACAAGCAAGCAAATCCCATAGTTAGCGTCTTCTTTGTATTCTCTTGTATCAGATGGAGTACTCCTTGATTAACTCAGAATAATGCATCAGAACCAAAATAACAATTGGCATCAAGACAATGTAGCAGATGAATTCAAGTGGATCCTAATATTTGTATCAGATGAAAGCTCAAATCATAATAACTTGGTCTCAGAAATGTTTGCATTGGCCACGTCGTTTTGCAATGGAATGTTGCCTAATCCTAAGTCCAAAAGTTCAGATCAAATTCAACAGTCCACCAAACAATATTTTAGGGTTTTTTTGTTGTTTATTAGGTATTTTAAGGTCCTAAGACCACAAACACAAACAAAGTACACAAGCAAATATATACAATCACAATGTATGGCTCAAAAGAGAAAAGTGAAAATGGCATCAACATAAACAAGTTAAATGATATGTAAATGACAAATGAATGGTAAATAACTTGAAATTAAATTTCATAAAGTAAATGACTTGAACGTAAAGCAAAGTTAATAGGAGTTAGTCAAGTGTTAGTCAAAGTTAATTAAATGTTAGTGGTGTTTTGCTTTTCAATTGATTAAGTCATTCTTTGGAGAACACTCAACCATCTATTCACAAGCATGGATCCTTGAACCAAGACATCTTCCAAAGGAAGGAAAAAAGGCCAAGTTTACACACAATACCATGAAAGATGGGAGACTTACATTCTCACTTACTAGAATGCTATGCCTTTAGGGTCAAATTTAGCTCTATGTTAAGCAATCGTAATTGTACTTATGTAGAAGTCACAACTATCTGAGGCCGGGAAATAAAAATTTAGGTGATAATGCATGTTAAAATTTGGTATAATGAACCAAACTCCTAAAACATACCACACACTAAAAGAAAAGATCAAAATGGATGGACCTATCTCATCCATACTTGTATTGGTTAATCTAACACAAGGTTATTGATGAACCAATTAGCCTTAGGATATTGAGATTTCATTGGTCAATGAAAGGGATGGGAAAGAATAGGAGTGAAGATGAAGAGGGAGGGGAGACGAGAGAAACACAAATTGGTCATGGGATGAATTTTATCAAATTAAAATCATTCATTTATTTTGGAAGATGGAATGTACATTTCATCAATCCCCTAAATCCAATGATTTCAAAAATCCAACAAAAGTCAAATCAACCTTGACCAAGGCCCAAACATCACAAGACCATAAAAATGGCTCAACATAATTTTTACACAACTAATCAATTAAAAAATCAAATTAAAAATGCATTTAAATTCAATTTAATTTGGTTAAAACCTAAAATCTACTCAAAACACCAAATAAATGTCCAAGAGATTTATCCTAGGTCAAACAAGGTCAAAGGACCTTAGACAAAAAATTTCATGATTTTTGAAAAGTCAGAAGTATTTTTAAACAATTAAAAATATGCATAAAAACATTTAATTCATGACAAATATCAAAGTTTATCCAAAAAATAATTTCAATTCAGAAAATGATAGAGAAAAATATTTAAAGATTTTCGGTGAAAGTCCCATATTTGTTGGATTAAAAATGAAATTATTATGAATTAAATAAAATAAAGCAATTAAATGAAAAATCAGAAAAATACAAAAAAACAAGGGCCATCAGATCTCCATCATTAATTGAGGTGGCAGATCTGATGGCCAGAAGTGCGCAACCCACCAACACTTCAGTCAACGCGTGCACGCGCGTGGTAATTAAAACAGATGGCTAAGATTAGAAGATAGAAGGAAGATCTGATGGTTCAGGACATTGCCAACATATCACCGGAGCCAGGGCTCCGGTCTTCTTTTCCGGTGGACCCCTACGGACTGGTCCTCCACCAACCACCACCAAAATGAAAAACAAGGACATGGATTTAAAGAAAAAAATGCTCAGGAGCCTGAATCTGGCATCAATTTTCTCCAATTCCAAGTATATGAAAAGATACAAGGATTTTAATTTTGAGGATCATGAACTGAGTTGCTTCGATTTCCCCTCAAAGCAACTCAATCTTCTTGCCTACATTGGTAGGGCTTCAGCCAACCAAAAACTACAAAGAATAGTGAAGAATTGAGGGAGAATTAAAGAGATGAAAATTCTGAAAAATTACCTTCGAGGGAGCTTCAACCTTGCTTGATCTTGATTCCAATTGTGCTTGGCTTTGTTTCAGAAGCTTGTAGGAAGTGATTAAGATCAGAAAATGGCTTGGACTCTTGGAGTTTCAATCTCAAAACAGAATGAGATTTGAAGCTCGATTTTCAAATGAAAAACTTCAAGATTATCCTTAAATGGTGATGGTTTGGATTGCAGGTTCAAAGCTTGGGCATGAGGTCCTCAATTCTGAACATGAGGGGTTGTATTTTTAGGCCATGAGATTCATTTCCACACACCTCCAAATTTTTCCATTTTTAGCAATTTTCAATGCATGCTTGCACGGGTGTGTGATATGCCCATCAAGTGATGCTATCAGGTCCAAAAATGCTTGAGAATCATGCTAAAATCATGTTATGTGGCCATGCATTTGTGTTTGAAATGTGAAGGTGAAAATTATCCAATTGGTCCTTTGAAAAAAACCCATGCACAAGTCCTTCATTCTTTGGCCAAGGTGAGATCAAGGGGAATAACTTTCATGTTGAACACTTTTCCATTTGAAGCTTGGATCATGATGAATTTTTAGGTGGAACTTGGGAAAATCAAACATATTTGAAAATTTTCTAAGTACCAAGTCAAATGTTCACTTCTTCCACCTTGAATAACTTTCGCTATAGACTTCAAATGGAAAAAGTTCCTTCATCAAAGTTGTAGCTCTTTAAAAGTTCCTTCATGAAAGTTATAACTCTTTAAAAGTTCCTTCAAATTAAAGTAGACATCTTTAATTGGATCATGGAATTTGAGTGACTTTCATCTCATAAAAATTGAGCAAGTTATGGTCTTGGGAAGTTGACCTCCTAACTAGGGTTCAGATAAAATAACCTATAATCTTTCACCATAAAAATGACTTTCCAAGAAAAACTACCTCTAGACTTAAACATGAAAGTTGTTTGTAATGTCATTTTGAGTAACTTTTCTCTTGGAATCATTTTCATATGACAAATATTGTAGGATATAGACTAAAACATACCACACACTAAAAGAAAATATCAAAAGGGATAGATCTTAACATCAATAAAACCAGAGTCGTCACCGCGCTTTTATTGTTTCCAAAGGAAAAGGGAAAAATACGAACAAAACCCAAAGATAAGAAGTTTTCAAATCAAAACTAATAAAATGCCAAAGATTACAGGTAAGGGGGTTGGTACACAGAGGGAAGGTGTTAGCACCCAAAGTGTCCTAGGTACGCCTAGGGAGCCCTTTTTAATGTGTGTATATGTTTTGGTATAAAAGATGTTTGCAATAAATAAAGTGTGGGGATGAGAAAAAATTCATTAATTATACTTTTGTGTTTGACAAGACCTTCGGACTTGTGCCTATGTACCAACATAAAAATAAGGGATCAAAACCTCATAGTGAGTGGATTGCTTTTAACAAAAATTAAAATTTTAAAGAGGTACAAAGGGCCTAAAAGAGTTTGCATGAGTGTTAGTTCTTTATATCTTTTGAAATTTTAAGTCAATATGGTTAAGTTTATTTATAAGTTTGATTAAGAAAAGTGTGTAAAAAATGCAATGGCATAAGGCCAAAGTTTCTAATTTGGAATAAAGTCTAAGTTTTAGAAATCACAAGCAAAGAAGATTTTGAAAGGGAGGGGGGGGGGGGAGATTTTAAATTTAAGAAATGGGAGGAGATGAAGAGACTAATCCTAAGCAAAAATTTAAAATTTAAGAGTTGAAAAGATCTGACCAATGAGATGCAATCCAATAGACAAGAATGTCTTTTAGAAACTCACTTTTCCTTTGGACTTTAAATCATGCAGTATCAATAATCAAGTAGAAAAATGAAGAGAAAAGCATCAAATAAAGATAGCCTTATCCCAAGCTAGAACCTTCATAGTCTTCTTCTCAATTTTCCCATGTATCAGATGACATACTCCTTGAATGGCTCAGAATAAGGCATTAGATACAGGTTCAAAGTTACATTTGCATCAAGACCATGTAGTAGATGAACTCAAGTGGATCCCAATACTTGTATCAGATGAAAGCTCAAATCACAATCAGTTAGTTTCTGAAATATTAGCATTGGCCAAGTCTTTTTGCATAGGAAATGTTGCCTAATTCTAAGTCCAAAGCTCAGATCAAATCCAATAGTCCACACAAACATTTTTTAGGGTTTTTGTTCTTTATTAAGTATTTTAAGGTCCTAAGACCATAAACACAAACAAGATACACAAACATATGTATACAACCACAATATATGGCTCAAGTGAGAAAAGTAAAAATGGCATAAACATAAGCAAGTTAAATGATATGTAAATGGCGAATGAAATGGCAAATGACTCGAATTTAAATTACATAAAGTAAATGACTTGGAATTAAAAGCAATAATAATAAAAGTTAGTAAAATGGTAGTTGATTATATGTTAGTGGAGTTTTTCTTTTCAATTGATGAAGTCATTCTTTGGAGAACACTCAACCCTCTATTCACAAGCATGAATCCTTGAACAAAGACATCTTACAAAGGAAGGAAAAAATGCCAAGTTTCCACACAATAACATGAAAGGGGGGAGACTTACAATCTCATTTACTAGAATGCTATGCCTTTGGGTCAAAATTTAGCATTATGTTAAGCAATCGTAATTGAACTTATGTAGAAGTCACAACTATCTGAGGTCGGGCAATATAAATTTTGGTGTTAATGCATGTTAGAGATATGGTATAATGAACCATACTCCTAAAAAATACCACACACAAAAAGAAAATGATCAAAGGAAGGACCTAATCTCATCCATACTTGTATTGGTTCATCTAACATGAAGTTATTGATGAACCAATTAGCCTTAGGATATGGAGACTTTATTGGTCAATGAAATGGATGGGATAGAATGGGATTGAAGATGAAGAAGGAGGGGAGATGAGACAAACACAAATTGGTCATGGGAGGAATTTTATCAAATTAAAATCATTCATTCATTTTAGGAGATGAAATGTACATTTCATCAATCCCCTAAATCCAATTATTTTAATCAAACAAAAGTCAAATCAACCTTGACCAAGGCCCAAACACATAGTCAAACTTCACAAGTCAATAAAAATGGCTCAACATAATTTCTACATAATTAATCAATTAAAAATCAAATTAAAATGCATTTAAATTAAATTATGTTTGATCAAAAACCTAAAACCTCTTCAAAACACCAAATAGATGGCCAAGAGATTTATCCTAGGTCAAACAAGGTCAAAGGACCTTGGACAAAAAATCTCATAATTTTTGAAAAGTCAGAAGTATTTTTAAACAGTTAAAAATATGCACAAAAATGATTAATTCATGATAAATATTAAAATTAATCCAAAGAATAATTTTAATTTAGAAAATGAAAGACGAGAATATTTAAAAATATTTGGTGAAAGTCCCATATTTTTTGGATTAAAAATGAAATTAATATGAATTAATTAAAAATAATGGATTAAATGAAATAATTAGAAATTCAAGAAAATGAGAGCCATCTGGTCTCCCTCATTAATTGAGGTGGAAGATCAGATGCTTAAAAACGCGCGTTTCACATGTTCTCCAGTCAACTGTCCCACACGCGTGGTAATTAAAAGCAACACACGAGATTCAAACATTTTAACTGGATCCTATGGCTGAGATGTGTGACAACACATCACCGGAGCTAGGGCTCCGGTCTTCTTCTCCGGTGGACCTCACCGGACTAGTCCACCATCAACCATCACCAAAATGAAAAACAAGGACATGGATTTAAAGAAAAAATGCTCAGGAGCTCGAATCTGGCATCAATTTTGTCCAATTCCAAGTATATAAAAAGATACAGGGATTTGAATTTTGAGGATCATGAACTGAGTTGCTTCAATTTGACCTCAAAGCAACTAAGTCTTCTTGCCTACATTGATAGGACTTCAGACAACCAAAAATCACAAAGAATGGTGGAGAATTGAGAGAGAATCGAAGAGATGAAGTTTCTGAAAAATCACCTTCGAGTTGATCCAATTCCACTTGATCTTGATCTGGATTTGATTGCTTTCTCTTCCTCTTGCTTGCAGAAACCAATAGAGATGAAAAGCGAAGTCGATTTCTGGAGTTTGAACTTCCAAACAGAAGATGAAGTTCAAGCTCGGCTTCAAGAGAAATCTTTAGGAATTCTATGGCAGTGAGGGTTTGAATCAGTCTAGCAAAGCTTGGGCAAGGTGTTGATGGAGTTCTGATCATAATGCACTCCTATTTATAGCCAATGTAATTGATTTCCACACACTTTCTTTCAAATGTTCAAAAATAGAAAGTTTCTTCATGAGCTAGCATGGGCGTGCATAAAGCCCAAACAATCATTTGAAAAGGTCCAAAATTATGCATAGGTCATGCTGAAAGTGTTGCATTAAGCCATGCAAAGTTGGAATGAGTTTGATCATGAAATATTTCCAAATGGTACCACACATTGCACCCATGCGCAAGTCCTTCAATTTTGGTACAAATAAGATGATATTGGACTTTTTGGAAAGGTAAGACCAAGGGTAACAACTTTCATGTTGAACACTTTCCCATTTGAAGCTTGGATCATGATGAATCTTGAGGTGGAAGTTTGGGAAATCAAACATATTTGAAAATTTTCTTAGTCCTAAGTCAAATGTTCACTTTTTCCACCTTGAATAACTTTTTCTATGGACTTCAAATGAGAAAAGTCTCTTCATCAAAGTTGTAGCTCTTTCAAACCTCTTCAATTTTGTCACAAACTTGACCTTATTTGGATTTGGAATGAAAGACTTATGCATTTCAGAAGTTGGGGAAAATCACTTGTTCAATGGTAGTTGCCCAAAATGACCTATAATGTTTCCTCCAAACATCAAAGTTGAAGTATACATCTTGAATTTGATCATGGAATTTGGATGGCTTTCATCTCATAAAAATTGAGCAAGTTATGGTCTTGGGATGTTCACCTCTAAACTAGGGTTCAAACAAAATGACCTATAATATTTCACCATAAAAAATGACCTTCCAAGCAAAACTAGGTCTTGACTTCAACATGAAAGTTGTTTGGAATGTCATTTTGAATAACGTTTCTCTTGGAATCATTTTTATATGGCAAAAATTGTAGGAGATAGGGTCTAGGGAACCCCAGTTTTGACTAGTTTACTTTCTCTGATCAACCACCATGAACCAACTTGCTAGGTTGATATTCTATGGACTTTTGGGACTCATGGAGGATCATATATGCATAATATAATGTAATGTTAAGTATCCCTTGAAATATTTGATCAATTATTAAAGAAACTTATCGAAGAAGTCACACAAGATACCCAGATGAATTAGGATTTCCAAGGCAAACAAACTCCAAACTCTTGATGATTTCTTGATCAAAATAACGTGTGAAGATCATGGGGGTCGATATATGATTCCTAGAGACAATGTAAACCAATTCTTGATTGAACTCATTGCATTGAGGGTCTTAAACCCTATATATGAGCTTGATAGAGCATATGTGAACATACACACTTCCTACAAAAGCAACAAATTATACATTGATATATTTTTGGTATTTTGGTTAGTAAACTAAAAAAATGAAGTGTGATACAACCAAATTGTGCTTGGTGATCTCTCCAATTGTGAACCCAATGAATGAGGGGTAAGGAGGTTACTAAGGTGTGATCCCAATGCTAATACATATGATGAGATATCATGAGGGATCTTAGGGTCAAAATTGGGGTCTTACAGATCTATCTCATCCATACTTGTATTGGTTCATCTGGCACAAAGTCATTGATGAACCAATTAGCCTTAGGATATTGAGATTTCATTGGTCAATGAGAGGGATAGGAAAGAATGGGAATAAATATGAAAGGGGTGGGGAGATGAGAGAAACACAAATTGGTCATGGGAGGAATTTTATCAAATTAAACCCTTTCGTTCATTTTGGGAGATGAAATGTACATTTCATCAATCCCCTAAATCCAATGATTTTAATCCAATAAAAGTCAAATCAACCTTGACCAAGGCCCAAACAAATAGTCAAACATCACAAGTCTATAAAAATGGCTCAACATAATTTATACACAATTAATCAATTAAAAATCAAATTAAAAATGAATTAAAATTCAATTTAATTTGGTCAAAACCTAAAATCTCTTCAAAATACCAAATAAATGGTCAAGAGATTTATCGTAGGTCACACAAGGTCAAAGGACCTCAGAAAAAAAAATTCATGATTTTTGGAAAGTCAGAAGTATTTTTAAACAATTAAAAATATGCACAAAAACATTTAATTCATGAAAAATATCAAAATTAATTCAAAAAATGATTTTAATTCAAAAAATGAAAGAGAAAAATAGTTAAAGAATTTTGGTGAAAGTCCCATATTTTTTGGATTAAAAATGAATTTAATATGAATTAAACAAAATAAATGGATTAAACATAAAATCAGAAATTCAAAAAGAAATTCAAAAAAACAAGGGCCATCAGACCTCCCTCATTAATTGAGGTGGCAAATCTGCTGGCCAAGCGCGCGCTTTCACCAAGCGCTTCAGTGAATGCGTGTACACGCATGGTTTTCAAAAGCAAGGGCCCTGATTCAAACGTGGAACCAAGATCAGATGGTTTGGACAATGTAATCACACCACCGGAGCCCTAGCTTCGGTCATCTTCTCTGGTGAGGACCACCGGACTGGTCCAACCAAAACTTCATTAAAAATGGAAAATGAATACACTAATTTGAAGAAAAAATGCTTAGGAGCATGAATCTGGCCTCCATTTTTTCCAATTCCAAGTATGTTAAAAGATACATGGATTTGAAATTTGAGGTTCATGATTTGACTTGCTTCGATTTGACCTCAAAGTAACTCAATCTTGTTGCCTGTATTGGTAGGACATCAACAAACCAAAAAACACAAATAATAGTGGAGAATTGAGAAAGAATCGAAGAGATGAAGTTTCTGAAATTTCACCTTCGGGTTGCTTCAAATTCACTTGATCTTGATCTGGATTTTCTTGATTCCTCTTCCTCTTGCTTGCAGTGATCAATTGAGAGGAAAATGGCAATGAATTCTTGGAGTTTGAATTTCAAAACAAAATGTGAAATTCAAACTCAATTTCAATTGAAATCTTCAAAAATTCTATGGAATGGAGGGTTTGGATTGTTCTGGAAAAGCTTGGGCAAGGTGTTGATGAAGTTCTGAGCTCATAGCACTTGTATTTATAGCCAAATCAAACGCTCTTTGCACACTTCCATTAAATATCCAAAAATAGCAATTGCATCATGCAAGCTTGAATGGACGTATACAAATCCCAAAGAATGATTGGAAAAGATCCAAAATCATGCACATGTGATGCTGAAAGAAATCCATTAATCCATGCAATGTTGAAATGGAATTGAACATGATAATCCTTCAAATGGTATCATGCATTGCACCCATGCGCAAGTCCTTCAATATTGATCCAAATGAGATGATATTGGACTTTTTGGAAAGGTGAGATCAAGGGGAACAACTTTCATGTTAAACACTTTTCCATTTGAAGCTTGGATCATTATGAACTTTGATGTGGAAGTTTGGAAAATCAAACATAAATGGAATATTTCTAAGAATCAAGTCAAATGTTTACTTCTTCCACCTTGAATAACTTTTGTTATGGACATCAAATGGAAAAAATTCCTTCCTGAAAGTTGTATCTCTTTCAAAAAAATTCAATTTGGCCACAAGTTTGACGTCATTTGGATTTGGCATGAAGGCGTTATGTATTTTAGAAGTTGAGGAAAATCATTTGTTCAATGGTAATGGCCCAAAATGACCTATAATGTTTCCACTTGGCACATGCATTTTCAAGTTGAATTTGAACTTCTTCAAAACTTCAAAGTGGAATAGGACGTCTTGATTTTGATCATGGAACTTGAATAGATTTCATCGCATAAAAAATGAGCATGTTATGATCTTGGGAAGTTAACCTCCTAACTAGGGTTCAGACAAAATGACCTATAATCTTTCACCATAAAAAATGACTTTACATGCAAAACTAGATCTATACTTCAACATGAAATTTGTTTGGAATGTCATTATGAGTAACCTTTCTCTTGAAATCATTTTCATATGACACAAATTGTAGGAGATAGGGTCTAGGGAACCCTAGTTTTGACTAGTTGACTTTCTCTGGTCAACCACCATGAACCAACTTGATAACTTGATATTCTCTTGATTTTTGGGACTCATGAAGGATCATATATGTGTAAGATTATGTAATATGAAGTATCCCTTAAAATATTTGATCAATTGATGAAGAAACTTGTTGAGGGAGTCACACAAGATACCCAGATGAATTAGGGCTTCCTAGGCAAACAAGCTTCAAACCCTTAATGAATTCTTGATCAAAATGATATGTGAAGACCATGGGGATCCATAAATGATGTATAAAGTCAATGTGAACCATATCTTTATTAGTCTCCTTGCATTGAGGGTCTTAAATCCTAGGTATGAGCTTGATGAGGCATTGGTGGATGCACACACTACCTACAAAAGTAATAAACTATATATTGACATATTTTATTTTGGTTAGTAAATGTGCTTTGTTATCTCTCCCAATGCAAACCCAAAGAGTGAGGGGTAAGGAGGATGCCAAGGTGTGATCCCAAAGCCAATGCATATGATGAGATAGCAGGAGGGATCATAGGGTTAAGATTAGGGTCTTACACTTTCCATAGTTCATAAAGAGTAGCTGGAGTGTCATTTCTTAGAGTGACTCTATTATGAATATGATAAGCAGTATTCATTGCTTTAACTAAAAAATATTAGGTTAGTTGCTTGGCATGAAGCATGACTCTATCTGATTCTTGTAGAGTCTTGTTCTTGCATTCAACAACATAGTTTTGCTGAGGGGTGATGGGAGGAGAGAACTCATGACCAATACCTTAAGAGGAGCAGAATTCAACAAATTTTCTATTTTCAAATTCCTTCCCATGGTCAATTCGAATCCTGACAATTCATAATTCCTTCTCTCTTTGAAGCCTTTGACATAAATCTTTGAACACCTCAAAGACATCTGATTTTTCTTTGATGAAGTTCACCCAAGTGAATCTTGAAAAATCACTAACAACTACATATGCATATCTTTTCCCATCAAGGCTCTCGACCTACATAGGTCCCATTAAATCCATATGAAGAAGTTCCAGAACTTTTGAAGTGGTATGATGTTGTAACTTAGGATGTGACATCTTGGTTTGCTTCCCAATTTGACACTCACCACAGACTTTACCTTCTTAAATTTTGAGCTTAGGAATACCTCTAATGGCTTATTTTGATATAATATTTTTTATGCCTTTCAGATGTAGATGTCCAAGTTTTTGGTGCCACAGGTTGACTTCGCCTTCTTTGGATATCAAGCACGTGGAAGAGCAGATAATTTCTTGAGATGTCCACAAGTAACAGTTGTCCTTAGACCTGACTCCTTTCATCAGTACTTCATTTTTCTCATAAGTAACCAAACACTCAAGTTTTGTGAAATTGACTTTGAGACCCTTATCACATAGCCGACTGATTCTAATCAAAATTGCAGTCTGGAATTTTACCAACAGAACATTATCAAGACTCATGAGTCCTGTACAAGCTAGTCTTCCAACTCCTTTAATTTCACCTTTAGACCTAACTCCAAATGTAACATAGCCGATTGAGTAGGACTTGATGTTCTCCAAGAACTTCTTGACACCTGTCATGTGTCTAAAACATCCTATGTCAAAATACTAGTCTTCTAGAGTTGAATCTCTAAGAGAGGTGTGAGCTATGAGACTAGAGTTTCCAGGCTTGGGTATCCACTCCTTACTAGTGTTAGTTACCATTTGATTAGACCTGAGATGTATTGGATACCTGGGATAGCCATATAGTTTGAAGCAGAAAGGTTTTATATGGCCATATTTTCCATGGCAATGACATCTCTAATGCAATAACTTGCCTTCAGTTTAAGAGTTCTGATATATGGCACGATGTTGAATTAGATGTTTAGACATTACAAGCTTAGGCTCCCTTTTAGGAAGAACAAAGCTGGTCATGGAGCTTTCTCCTTGTTTGTCCAGAGATTGATAATCAAAGCCATTCCCCTTAGATCTCCAGCCACTTCTCCAATTTTCAAAACTTCATCTAATACATTAGATCCCTTATTCAGCATTCTTACAACCTTTGTAATGTTATCAAGTTTGGAAGTCAACAGTATTACCTCATATTGAAGATCAGAGATGGTATATTGATATCTTTCTTTTTCAGTTTAAAATTGAGATGTAATTTTCTTCTTTTTTTCTCCCAGCTAACACACTTCTTCATTTCGGATGCATAATTCTATATAGGAGGCGGCCGGTTCCTCATAAGATAATTCTTTATCACTTGAATCTTCATCAGATTCATAGCTTCTCATTAAAGTAGTTACACATTTAACAAATTCATCCTCATGTTCACTTTCAGAGTTATCATCATCATACCAAGAGACAGACATCCCTTCTTTTGTTTCTTGAGATATGTAAGACATTTTGCTCTGATGTGTCCAAATCCTTCACACCCATGACACTGAATGCATTTACCTTTATTGGATCTCTCTTCAGTTCTTGTTCTTTTATGAAAGTCATTATTATTCCTGATGTCAGATGGAATGTTCTTGACATTTGGTCTTGACTTCCTGTCGATTATCTTTAACACTTTGTTGAATTTTATTCCAATTAGTACAATAACATTAGTCATTCCTTCATCAGTATCCAAGTCACATTGGTCTTCTTCATATTAAGTGTTGGATACAAAAGTTATGCTCTTGTTTTTCTTTTCAGATCTGTCACTAATACCCAATTCAAAGGTTTGGAGAAACCCAATAAGTTCATCTACTCTCATGGTGCTAATGTCTTGAGCTTCTTCAATGGATGTGACCTTCATGTCAAATTTCTTAGGTAGGGACCTAAGAGTTCTTCTAACCAGTTTTTCTTTTGACATGTTTTCACCCAAGGTTCTAGATGAATTATCTATTTCAAGAATAATCATGTGAAACTCATGAATATTCTCAACATCTTTCATCTTTAGATTCTCAAATCGGGTAGTGAGGAGCTAAAGTATAGACATCTTCACTTTAGATGTTTCCTTCATGAGTAGTTATGAGGATCTCCCAAGCATCTTTAGCTATAGTAAAGGTGTTTATCAACCTGAATATGTTTTTCTCAACATCATTGAATAGAGCATTCAAAGCTTTGTAGTTTCCAAGAGCCAATTTATCTTCTTCCTTAGACCAGTCCTCTTCAGGCTTCAGATAAGTAGTATCCTTCCCATCTTTGTCATTCACGACAAGATGTTCCCAACCCTTGATGACGACTTTCCATATCTTGCTATCCATAGATTTTAGGAATGACACCATCGTTGCTTTCCAATAGTCATAGATAGAGAAATCTAAGATGGGGGGTCACGTTAATAAGTCCTCCTTCCTTGTTCATGGTACCAGAAAGTATCTTCCATAGATATTACCTAGAAATAAAGCAGGATGCCTGCTCTGATACCAATTGAAATTATGGTATGCAGATCTTGAATGTCGTACACGATATCACGACATCAGGGTCAACATATTATCACACCACAAACGATGTTAGGGTTTAAATAACAACACTGAAGGAAATAACACAAGTAGTTATTAACCGATTTCAGTGCAACATCACTTACATCTGGGGGATACCAAGCTAGGAAGGAAATCCACAATCACATAATTAGTTTGAAGTTCTGAATAATCTCAGGTTTTACAAACTTCTCACCTAATCTCTACCCGTGGATGTTTCTATCTAAGACTCTCGTAGATATGAGACCGCTCTCACTTCCCTTTAACCATACAACAACTTATAACAGAAAAATATAATCCACCCTTGCCTAAAAGCTTCTGAGGGATTGACAATTACAATTTAATAAACCAGGTCCAATTCAAGTATCGAGGAGATACTCGAATGGCTCACACAATAGAAAGACACAAAACCCTAATTTAGACAATATTCTGCACTGCTTCGATATATTCTTAGGTTTAGAAACAATCTATAAATAGCAACGGAAAGACATCTGCTTCGGGCTTGATTCAAAGGAGGTCCAAGGACTTTGCACAATCTTGTGCAGATTTGATTTCAATCCGATAAGATGTTTCCTACAATGTTTTGACATCTTTAATTCGTAAGCAAGTTAAGGGAAAATAGTCTTTTGCTTTTTAGAAAACACTATACATATTTCGTGGACCAAATCTTCAGAGTATCCTCAGATATACCATAAAAGGAAACAAATCTCACAATATACTAAAATAGGTCACACTTCAATGTTGAACCAACATCTCATGACATCTTGTTCAACGTCTGGCAATAATACTTGTTTTCCAAAATGCAGCCAATCACTACATATTAGACCTAACAAGTTCCATGAGGGAGAATCAGGGCATTCACTAGAAGGTTGTTATGCTTTGAAAGAAAAGGTTCAAGAGCTAATCAAAAGTAAGATCTTATCTTTTAAAGACGTGGGCTCAAACGTCATAAGTAACCCTCTTTCAAGACATAGAGAGTGAAACCTGAAGCAAGATACCTAATAGATCCAATCAAGTAGAAGAGAAATCACATCTTTGAAAATGCTAATCATTTATTGTTTTGCATTTTGTTATTTCTTTGCATGTTAAGAACTTTGTTTGCTTTTAAATTTGTGTAGTCTTACTAGTAAGATTAATGAAATGTTTATCCATCTTTTAAATTAATCCATTCTTACTCACTCATTTTTTATTTATGTCAAAAAACAAAAAATATTTCTCCCTCTTCACTTGTCTTTATCAAACTGTTGTTTAGAAAATATTGGAAGGAGGATGATGTAAACAAAATACCCGAAATTGTTGCGGTATGCTTTTGATTAAAACTTTACTGATGATGTAAGGAATTATTTCAAATCCCCAAACACTGAAGAGATAAGGAGTTAGTCCTTAGTCAACCAATTTGAGCCTAGAAGTTGGTGTTTCTTTCGGAATTAAAACCCTTAATCTTAACTAGGGGCAAGGTAGTTTATTAAGTTAATCTGACTTTTCATTCAAATTGCAAGAGAAAACATTCCATCTGAGGAGATCGACCATATGTTATCCTTCGCACATAGCTTCAAGTGTCGAAGAAGTTGTGAAAAAACCAAGAAAAATTATTGGTTGATCCTCATCCACCAATAAAATGGAATTTATAATCTTTCAAAAAAGGAAAAGAGAAAAGCTTGCTAAGTCAAACCCCATAAAATGATTTAGGCAAAAACCAGGGCATCCCGATGGACCAATATCTTCAAAGAAGCGGTCCAAGCAAAATTAGGGATAACAAAAAAGGAGGTAATTACAACCCTCAACAAAACAAAGATAAACAAAATAAGATGACTGCCATTTCAAGAAAATCTCCTCTTGAATCCTCATCTTCACCCTTTCACTTTTAAACTCTCTTGGAAGTGGGATGCATGTGTCAATTAACTAAAAACAGGAATGAAGATCATAAAAAACAACGGTTGGGTTGAAATTAAATTTTGAGCCTTATATCATGTTGCTTTGAAAACGATGAACCAGGCCACTTTACAACCCTTAAAAGACCAAACTAAGGTAGGGTTTATTCTGAAAGCATACTACAATAAGGTTACGTTAACCTGACTCCAAACAATCTTTGTTAATCATTTATGTTGATCACACCACCTTAAACACTCTAAATGGTTAGATCAACATTTCATTCTGATCATTGACTCATTCACTGTATTTCACCAAATTGATATCAATAAATTTTGATTTCAAAATTTTGCATGAGCGTTGGATTGAAATTACCATTTTTGAATGAACAAATTTATTTGAAAGTTAATGATTGGGATCAAGGAAATTCCAACAAATGCACAGTCAGTTGAGGAACATAACCAGGTGAAAGAAGTCAAGTTAGAGGAAAATCACTTTGAGTATCAGTCAATCCGAGCCATCTACCCCAAGATTTGAGTTAATGAAGAAGTGAATTTCGTCGAGACTCGGACTGGGGAAAGTAACCACAAAGAGCATAGTGGGTCCGACCCTCCAAAGGAAGGCTAATCATAAGTCTGTTAGAATAAGATTTGGTTCTGCATCTATACCTTTAGTTTTGATGATAACAATGTTGTATTTTTGTGAGAACAATTTTGGTACCCTAATGGTTTGTTATTGTGTAGCTTTAACAACTAATTCTGATTCTGAGTATATGACATGTGATATCGTTAGTTTATGAACAATGAGTTCCAAATCCGCTTTTGCGTCAGTTATAAGAAGTTCTAAAAGATGTTCAATATTTTTGCTGCAATGATCTTTCTGCTTCTGTGCTGATTCATTCCTGAGAAGCTTCTGAGGAGACACTATGTTGCTGCTGTAATGTTCTCTCAGTTGGTGCTTCTAAACGTGACTCTGATCACCAAGCTTCTGAAGAATGGCAAGCTTCTGAAGTTGTGTTACGTAGCTGAAGATTCTGAAGATCTCTATCTATACGATTGAAGTTATCAAGGTTCTGACAGTGGACACTGAAGATTTAGAAGATTATGAAGATACTGAAGATCTCAAGCCAGATTACTGATGTTGTCAAGGTTATGACCAAAGATTATGAAGTTTATGAATCCAACTTTATGTTTCTTCATTTCATGCTTCAATCAACTTTCATTAGAAGCTGATGAACGTGAAGATAAGATCAAATGGGAACATGATCAAATAGTACATAGTACAAATCGAATATCCTTTCCACTACCTAATTTCACGGGCAAGGACAGAACTATACATCACACCTGTAACTGATTTTATGGGTGAGGGATAATATGCAGTATCACTCCTCTCCCATCCAACAACGGACAACCGCTCTATGAGATTTCCCTATTTCCCCCTCCAATGGTTTTCTATTTATGCTATATAAGTGGGACTTGGAGACTTGAAGAAAAGAGAAAAATAGAAGAATACTGAAGCATTGCAAAAACTTGACAAAGTTTATTTGAAAAGCTATCATTTTTCTATACAGTTTTTCTTTAAGTATTTATTTATAATTTGTGTAAAATTGTCTTGTATAGAAGCATCTTGTAACACACAAAAATATTATTCAAAATATTTGTTTGATTCCTTGAGGAGGTTATCCTTGAGAAGAGAAAGAAGGTTGTTTTTTGTGAGTCCTTAAGGAGACTAGGGTATAGATGGATCCTTGAGAAGATAAAGAAGGTTATTCTTTGTGATTATTATAATCTATTGATTATAGTGGATTAAGTCCTTATGTATGAGGCAAAATCACCTTGGCGGGTGGACTGGAGTAGCTTTGAGTTTCAACCGAATGAGGATAAAAATACTTGTGTTTTTATCTTTTTGTTATTAACTTGATTAATGGCGTTTTTTCTTTGGAAAATGCTTTTGCTTGTAAAACCCAATTCAAACCCCCTTTCTGGTGTTTTTCACACCTTCAAAGTCTACCATTCCAAGATTTGGTTAATCAAGGGCATACCACTACAAGTTCCAACATTGGGGCAAGCCATCTCGAGGTCGTCTTATGGTTGGATGCTTAGAAACTCCTTATGAGGAGAACATCTTCAATGACCCAACAAACGAGCACAAGATGAGTCACAAAGGGGCAAGTCTTCTCCATGCCTCCAAACTGCTCAAGCAAATTTTTCCTTACGACAGTAACTGTTAAGTTCGAGACGAGTGCTGGGAAATCATGTTAATGATCCGTCAATACTCCTAAAAGATTCTACTGTCTAGTTGTAACTTCCAAGCTTGATAAAATTATCCTTTGAATGCATCTATAATAAAATACCTGGTTGAGTTCTCGGTGTTGAGGAATTGAAACCTCCATAAACAACCTTTGTAAACTCCTAGTCTGAGTCAGCATTTGCATATCATAATCATTTATATCATGCATTTAAGCAAATTCATATCATGCATAGCCAAAGTGTACTTCACTTTATTTTTTCATTGGCCCATGTCATGTTATTGATCCTATATCCTTTGACCTCTAAGTCCATTTTTTTTGTGTGCCCTTAAACCATCTTCCGGTTTTTGTAGGCATTTCCAAAGTCCAACTTAGTTGGAACCTACCAAAGACAGATGTTTGTCTGTAAGGGTCAATTTGTCATTTGTGTTCTGATGTATTTCCATAACACCTTTCTTGTTATTTGATGTATTCTCATATATTCCCTTGTAATTCTGATGCATTTCCAGAGTTCATATCCTTTGATATCCGATGAATTTTCGGACATGTTTTTTTTGTTCTGACGTTTTTCCAGGACCCTTTTCTTGTATCTGACGTATTCCCAGATATTCCCTTGTATTTCTAATGCATTTCCAGAGATCTTTTTGTTCACTATTTGATGTATTTCCATATATTATGTTATCATTCTGACGTATTTCCAGAATTTGTTTATTTTATCTAATGTATTACTGGATGTGTCTATCTGTATAATGCATTTCCAGATTGAGTGATGAGTATTTCTGAGGCATTTCCATAATCTTTTCTTTTACCCTGTAATGTATATCTAGATTAAGTCTCATGTTCTGAGGATTTTCCAAAACTTATCTGATGTATTTCTAGACATCTCGTTATTATTCTGATGTATTTCCAGAACTTGTTTCATTTATCTGATGAATTTTTGAATGTCTGTATGTCTTTGATGTATTCCCATATTGAGTGTTAAGTTCTGAGGTATTTCCAGAACCTATATGGTGAATCTTCGGACATGTCTTATCATTCAGATGTATTTCCATAACCTTTTTCTTGTATCTGATGTATTCCCAAATATTCCCTTGTATTTCTGAGGCATTTCCAGAATCTTTTCTTTTACCCTCTAATGAAATTCTAGATGCACCTTATGTCTCTCCAATGTATTTTCGGATGTGTTTCAACCTATCTGATGCATTTCCAGTATGAGTCTTGTATTTTGAGGTATTTCCAAAACTTATCTGATGTAATTCCAGATGTTTCCCCACTTATCTAATGTGTTTCCATATATGTCGTCATCTTTATGATGTATTTGTAGAATTTGTTTTCCTATTTGATGTATTATCGTATGTGTCTGTCTCTCTGATATATTTCTAGATTGAGTCTTGTGTTCTAACGTATTTCCTGAACCCCCCTTTTATGTTATCTGATGTACTTCCAAATATTCCTTGTAATTATAATGCATTTCAAAGTTCGTTATTTAACTCTCTGATGAATTTCCTGACATGTTATTTTTGTTTTGATGTATTTCCAAAACCTTTGTGCGATTCCCCAGTCTTTTGAGTAGCAATTGTCATCCCTAGTGAACCTTCACCTTCATTATCCTTTTCGTTTCCTATGGTTCACCACTACCATATATTTTCATTATTCCCCACTGTCATACCCTAATTTTTAACCATAAGATCCCACATACCATTGACATCCTTGAACACAAACAAGGTAACCTTTTGGTCACTTTCCCTCTCATCTTTGGGTTTTTATTTTGCATGGATTGTCAAGCACCTCTTTATTGATGTTTTTACCTTTGTGTGTATATGTTCATTTCTTATCTAACCGCTAATCAAAATAGCAAAAAAATATGTTTTGTTTCTATTGTGCAGATGGGGCTTGTCAACACGAGTATCAAGCATGATCCCTCGGCTAGGTTTTCTTTGATTCCTCAGCAAAGTGTGGCCAAGCATTGATTCTCAAGGGGGGCTATCTTTCAATGCATGATATCAAAGGCTTTAAATCACCTTCCAATCTCATTTGGATCAAGAGTACATCAAATTTTTGTGGTTTACTTCTCAAAATAAAGTCAAAGGTTCATGTGTTTATTTCCATGCCCTCTTCACCAAGTTACCTCCAAATTTAAGCAAATCACTCAAGAGACATTTAAGGATACCTTACTTTGAGTTCATATTATCATCCATGTACCTTGAAATGCAAGAAAAGTCCAAGTACACAAGCTGGTTCCAAGTGGTTTGACCAAAAAGTCAACATTTGAAGTCAAGGTTCCAAGGATCACAACTCCTTCAACTCTCAACATTTTTGAATGCTTCTTTTTGCATATGAATCTTACCAATATCCCGTACAACTTATCTTTACATGAAAAGGTCCAATTATTCTTTGTGGATCATCAAAAGTTTTGAGACATTATAGGTCATTTGTGGACTTAGTGAAATTTGACATATTTTCAAGTGACTTTTTCTCAACTTTCAAGATTCATAACTGCTTCAACTTTCAACATTTGAGACTGATTATTTTTGCACAATATCATTTGTGATTCCTTTTACAATTTTTCTTTAATTATCAAGGTCAAGTTATGCTTGGAAGGCCATGGAATTTATTGAGACATTCCAGGTCATTTTAAACCATTGGACACTTGAATTTTTCTAAGTTACATAACCAGTTTTTCATGCCAACTTCAACATGCCATAAGTTTGTGCTCAAGCATCCAAATAAAACCTTTCTTGGCACATTATAATCTTTGTTATGATGTCAACACATTTCAAAAAGAATGCGACCAAAAAGCCTCCTGAGTAGGATGCCCAGGGTTGAACATGGTGACTTGGAACTAAAGAAATTACCATTGCCCGAAATTTGAACTTCACTAATCTCAATTCCAACCCAAATTAGAATGTGTTTTGGACCTAAACATGTTTAACCAAGTCTCCATGAGTCAATTAACCTTTGAAACACATCATTTGGATGAGTTTTGATGTGTTGCAAGTCACATTTTACTCACATTCGGATCAAATTCGTTTTGCACGAATTTAGCATCATTCCACACGTATTTGGATCCAAACGCATTCCCTATAAATAGAGGAAGCTACTGCATTCCTTTCCAAGATTTTGAGAGCCAAGAAATCCCTACTGCAACTAGAAATATTCTAGAAAAAACTCAACTATTGTGTTTTGAATTCCAGCTTATTTCAACCCAATTTCTTGATTCCATTAGCATGTTCGGCATCCTCTGAAGCTTTTGTAATAATTACCTAGCTCTAAGAGCTTTTAAAGTGCTCTAACCAGATCGAGCTTCATCAGCTTTTGATCACCATTTGGACAAGGTAGTTTTGAGCACCATTTGAACTCAAACAAGTTACCACAATGTAGTCCTTCACTCTCTTATGTTTTCCCCTAACTTATCTGGTGTTGATTGATCGTGTTCATTATTTAATTTTATTTTTCATGTCCTGCTTGCTTCTGAAACTTATATGAAATTCTCTGTGCTCGATTTAGATAAATGAATTTAGAGCATAAGGTTGAATTCAGGATGAGAAGAAGATCACAAAGGTGGTTGTCTCGTATTCTGAATTTACCAAATGATGAAACTCCGGTGAGAGACCACCAGAGAAGATGACAAGAGTGTTCCAGGTCATCTGAGTTTGGCCAGACACGTTGGACAAACAAAATGTTTTAATTGATTCGTTTTGAGTTGGATCATGTGTGTTGTTTGTATTGCATTCCATCGTGCACCCTAACTTGAGGAGTGTTGGATCTGCCACATCAATTAATGAGACGTGATCCAACGCTCAGTGTTTTTTCTGTTTTTTAATTCTTTTTATTTTATTATTTTTAATTTCCTTTTCTTTTAAAATTCATAGTAATTTCATTTTTTATCCAAAAAATCCCAAAATAATTTCTAAAATTCTCTCTTAATTTTCTTCATCTGATTTTTTATTTTTTCACATTTTATTTCACTGATTTTCTATTTTTCATGAATTTTCTCTTTTCTCCTTTGTTTTAATTGATTTAAAAATACTTTTCTGCATTTTTCAAATTTGAAAAATTTATTACATGCTTCTTATTTTATTTCCAACCTTCCATAATTTTCTTGGCCATTTATTTGGTGTTTTGAAGGATTTTATGGATTTTTTTTATTTTATTTCTATTTTAAACTTCATTTAAAAATACTTTTGGTGTATTTTTATTTCATTTGATTGCATTTTATATTTGTGTGACCTTTGTGAACTTCTGTTGGCCTTGGATCATGACTGTTTCGATCATGAGTCTCATCAAACTCAAAGGATCTTGGGTGTTGATGGGGTGAAAACCCTAATCCATCAAAATGGATGATTGATTTTGATGATGACTTGATCAAACATTTGGTCCAATTTGGTTGTGGCTTCTCTTGTCCCCTTCTTCTTCATCTCTTTCTTTTTCCCTTTGATCAATTGGATAGCTTGTGTCCATCTTGTTCATGACGTGTGGATTGGTGCTTGATGAAATTTCATCATTTCAAATCTCCCTCCGAATTGATCATGGATCATTTAAGGTACTTTGGATTGATGCATAAGTTTTTCCTAAGTGTCATGAAGTATGGATTGAAGTAATGGACCATCCTCCTAGCCTTTGTGCTTGATCATTTCCTTTTTCTTTTTGTGTGGTATGACTTTAGGACAACGATTTACATATCATTTCTCTAGCATGTATTAACACTAACAATATTATATACCGACCTCAAATAGTTGTGACTTCTACGTAAGTCCAATTATAATTGCTTAACATAGTGCTAAATTTGTCCCGAAAGCAAAGACATTTTTATAAGTGAGATTGTAAGTGTCTTACTCCTCATGGTATTGTATGAAAATATTGCTCCATTTTCATTTATGAGAGCTAGTGACATACTTGTTGATTTTATCCAAGTTGGATCCATTCTCATTATGATGTATGGGTCATATTTTCATTCTTGTGGGTGATAGTTGAGTGTTCTCCAAAGAATAACCAAACCATCTTTCATTTTTGATTACTAACATCATTTACTAACATTTTATTGTATTAACTTTTACTTCAATGTCATTTACTTTATGTTCTTTACTTTATGCCATTTACTTTATGTTTAGCATCCCATATCACATTACTTGTGATTATGTTACTTGTTCTTTGTCCATTTGGACTTTTCTTTCATTTCCTTATAAAGAAACATTAATAAAGAAAAACCCCTAAAAAAATTTGGTTCTCTTTGTTCATGGACTTGAGGTTACTATCCTTAGCATTGTTATGGAGTTATGGACTTAGAGCTAGGACTTTGACCTTTGCTTTGGGAGGTTGTGATTTAAGATCTTGGGATTCCTCTGATGCCTTTGACTTTGGACTTCTTTGTGAAGACTTGGTTTGGTTATTTTGGTTTCATCTGATACATGGATTATTCTTGGATTATTTGGTTTGCTTGAGGGTTTAATCCAAATGAGGGAATTCTTTCTTGACTTATGTCATAAAGCTTTCTTTCTCTTGTTTAGATCTTTCCTCCATAGCTTTTACTTTATGCTCTAGGGTAGTCTCTTCGTCTCCTCTCTTTCTTTAATTTTCAAAATCTCCTCTCTCTTTTTCAAAACATTCTTGTTTTTTAACTTGCATTTCTTAATAAACCTTGACTTTTTGTCAAGTGACTTTCAAAACCTTTTTCCCAATAAATTCTAATTCATCTGAAGTATATTCCGACCAATTTCAAAAGACTTAAAAATGCATAACTCATTTAAATCATTTTTGTGCCCTTTGTGCACTTTTCCTTTTAAAACTTTTCTTAGAGTTTAAACATGAGTTATTCATATTTGAGATATAACTCCTATCCCCATAACATTGATGATAATTCTTTTCCATCTATGAGAGCTAGTGGCATACTTGTTGATCCTTATCCAAGTTGGATCCATTCTCATGATGATGCAAAGTTCTCATACTTGTGGGTGACTAGTTGAGTATTCTCTTTAAAATGATAAAATGTCCCTTCATTAAAAATGAATCAAATCAAATATATTTGTTATTTTTACCACGAACTACGAGGTTTTGATCTTCTATTGCACTTTGTTGGTACGTAGGCATGGGACTTCAAAAGTATTGGAAAACACAAAATAAAAGAAAAACATTTCTTTCCCCATCTCTCCAATCTTTTTCAAACAACACCCTTTTTCAAACTAAAATGTACATATTTTCAAAGTGGTTCCACCATGGAGTACCATGGATGTTTAGGATGCTAACACATTCCCTTTGCATAACTAACCCCCGAACCCTTATCGTTTTTTTATTAGTTTGTTTTAAAACTTCTTCGCGTTTTGTTTGTACTTTTTCCCCTTTTCCTTTGGAAATAATAAAAGCTTTGTGGCGACTCTTGCATTATGAGTTAAGTTAATTAATAGCTTAAATCTCAAAACTTTTTTACTGCTACACCCACATGTCCATTTTTTTATTCTTCATCCATCATAAAACCTCATGCTATGGTTCATCTCATATAACATTATACCCCTATCAAACCAAAAACAAAAAAAATCCTTCAGCTCATAGCATATCATGTCATTGCATCTAGTTACAAAATTCGGGTCTTCTGTATTTTAATACCTTTCACCCTGATTCTATGAGGATTACCAATCACTCATTCCATCCGGTAAAGATATTCACATAAGGAAAGTCTCACACCCTAAATTTTGCCCCACCTAATTCATTTGCATTCATTAGTCTTCACTAATTCATTTTTATCTCATTTGCATCACTACATAATGACCATTTCATTTGGTCATTGTGTATATTTAGCATGCATCAGAGAAAAAGTCAACAACTTGAATTTTTCATCTAGACATTTTGCTTATAGATCATGTATCTCTTTACATATAACTTATAAATTTTCAATTTAAAAAAACAATCAATTAGGGTGTTTGGTTTGGAATTAAGAGCTTGGATTTATCACTTCAATTTCATTAATTACCTCATCCATTAGTTCATACATACATTTCAATTTCATACATAATGATGGTTTGATTAAAAGCAAGTTTCAATTTTAATTCATGCATACACTTTATGAGTCATTGAAATTTTTTCCTTTTCATAACATGTCATTTGTTTTGAGATTTTTTTTGCTATAGGAAATCATGATTTCAAATTCATATATCCAAACATGTGATGTTAAAAGTTTGAATTCAACTAAATAATCAAATTCCATTTTATTTAAAATGTTATTACATTGCATCATTGAAAATTACAAAAGAAAACTTAGCATTTGCAATTGTCAAATTACATTGTGTGGAATATTTGAATTTATGGCATTACAAAATATCAAATGAAGCATAATACTAAAATATTCCAAGTCTTCAATCTTCAACATGCTCAAATTTCTTCATCACCAATCCATTTATTCCTCAAGCCAACTTCAAGCAAACCAAGATCTGTTATGCCATGTCCATCATCATCAAAGACCTAAAAAGAGAAAATTTGGTCAAACACAAAAAATGTCGATCAAGTACACATATTATCTCGGAAAAGAGGTGAGTCATGCATACAAGAAAAGAAACAAGATATGTTCAAACAATCTAGCCAAGAAAAAATATCACAGAAACATAAGTTACTACATGAAGATAGCGTAAATATACCCGAACGCATCGCACACTCGAACATGCAACAGATTCTCCATTGAACTTTATTTATTCACGAAGGAAAGGGAAAAAATTGATAAAACCCGACGAAAAGAGATATGATGGTTAAGGAAGTCGGTTATGCAAGGGGAAGATATTAGCACCCCTAACATCCATGATACTCCATGGGAACCGTTTTGATTGTTCTTGCTTGAATGGGTGTTATATCCAAATATTTCTCACAAAATAATAAAGGGAAAAGGAAAAAAGAATAGATAAAGTGCTCGGTGAGGATTAAGGCCTTCATGCCTACGTATCCTTATAGAGCAATAAGGAGTTCAGAGCTCTGTAGTTCATATAACTAGTGGTGGGAGATGAAAAGAAAATATGATAAAGGTATGGTTTGAACAAAAGGATTATGTATTTTGAACTCCAATAAGAGATGAAATCTGAACCTCAGAGTAAAACTGACATTCGCTGATATGTGGCCTATCCGAAAACGTCTTCCACTATATGGTATAGTCGAAAACAAAGGGATATAAGTGTTTGGATACGATCCAAACAACTCTTGTTTCACAAGCTGACACAATACGAAGTTCAAAGGGATAGTGTATTTGGCTCAAAGAAAGAGTATATCACGTGGATTAAATGAATGTAGTATATGAATGCATCATGGAGATGAATGGAGTGAATGACCAAAGTCACAGAATTGAATATTTGGTAACAATGACTGAAGAGGTGTAATTTGAAACCAAATGTCAGGGTATATTGGAAGCCATATGAGAAATGGAATTTGTACCATATATGAAACAATCTTATTTGCCAAAAAAGAAGGAATAAAATGTCTGGGTATGAGCCAAACAACTCTAGGTACAAATGTGAACTGCCGCTATATCGTCCTAAAAGGGTGTATATGGAATTCCCAAGGATTCACATGATTGAAGGTAGGTCATGGATCATGGAAGATATGAATGGTGCCCTAAAGTGGAAGAAGGAATAATTAAGAGTATGCTCGCCAAGGTTTCGCATCCTTGTGCCTACGTATTCTCATTGTGCAATGAGAAAATAAGAGCATTTGTAGTTCATGGAGCCACGGAAATAAAGGAGAGATAAGGAAGTGTTTTCCTATGAAATTATGACTAACAAGACAAACAACTTCAAGGACATGATTACAATGATGAAAAAGTATAACTTGCACCAACAGAATGGTAACAAAGGAACCCATAAAGGAGAGTGAACTTTGAACCAAAGAGTAAATAGGAGTCTTAGCCAAAAAGATAGAATTAAAAATTTGGGTACGAACCAAGCAAATCTTAGTTCACAAGGTGGTTGCCGTTATATCTTCCTAAAAGGGCATATACGGGGCCCAAAAGAAAGTATTGTTGAGTACAAGGAAAATTATATCACTTACTGGGGAACAAACAGTTCGAGATCAAAGAAGAATGGTATCTTGGATCCATGAAGGAATATACTCTAAACCCAAGAGTAAACATGCATCTTAGACAAAACAAGGAATTAAACGTCTGGGTACGATCCAAACAACTCTTGGTTCACAAGGTGGACTGCTGTTATATCGTCCTAATAGGATGTACATAGAGTCCAAGGAGAGGTATATTTGATCTCAAAAAGATGACATTGATTGATGAATGAAGAATGATGGATTTATAAAAAAGGTAGCTTGCGGAGAATCTGAATCCTCCTGCCTACGTATTCTCACTATGCAATGAGAAAGTCAGAGATTTTGTAGTTCAACCTACTAAGGCTAAAATCAAGATGATTGAGGCAAAAAAATGATTGATTGAATGGAAAATGAAGAGTGCTTGTCAGTTGTTTGATAAGAATCACACTAAAGTCTATGAATAAGGGCGGATGCTTTGAATTGCTAGGGCCTACGCCCCGTACGCAAAGTCACTCTAGACAAGGGTAGGAGAAACTTCGTCTCATCATTTCTCATTCCTTAAGGCTCGTTATGCATGATAATTCTCATGATTGATAAGTTTTTAGAGAAGAATCCTCATTGCTTCTCTTTGAGTTGATATTGCTTTATATGAAGAGGACTTGGCACTTCGCTTGAAATTTATTTATTATCTTTGTTTTTTCAAAATAATAAAGTCCCTAAAATTGCTACTCTGTTTGATGAAGCATTAAATGTAACTTAATTATGAGACATCATTAAACATAAGGGCATTATTCATAAAGTATCAGTAATTAAAGCCTTATTGTGATGTGGGATAACATTAAAGCATTAAGACTATTATATGGATAGACTAATGATTACATCTCACTGATAATGGATAAAGAGTTATCAAGTCATAACATATGTATATATATTAGGAGTATTATCTATACTAGATTGACCCACCATGAGAATACTACATAGAATGTAATACAAGTCTCATAAATTATTCTCACGATGATAGTAGTGTATACTACTATTTACTGGTGTTTTTGGTAAATAATCACGAGTTTGAAAGTATGTGGTATCAACTCGAAAAATATCCAAAGCAATTTGTGCAAATCATTTGTGTAAACACACGTGCGTGTGAATTGAATTCATCGTTGCATAACCAATAACTGTGTAGAAAAAGACTTTAAATGAATTCAGGTTATGATAAATGATAAGGTAAAATGTAATAAATTACATTAAATAAAGAAAAAGTAAAAGTACATGTTTCATTTTAAGGAAGCAAAAGACTAATGAAAAATACTAGAGACATATGCATTCATCATTCTCACTCAATTATTCCTCTCTTTGACTCGGGTACTTCAGCAGTGTGGAGAGTATTAATGGAAATTTGCTACCCCTAATCCCATGTATGAGTATGCTATTTATTCTATTTACAATGTAACCGTCGACGATGGTTATGACCACTAAGGGAATATTGCATTTACTCCATTTTCAATCTTCAAGTTCCCACTAGTGTGTTTATGTATCATCCATGACATTCTCTATTCACCACCCAAGTTCGAGTTGTAACTGCTTCCCCCTTTTTCATGAACCCTCGATGGTAACTGCTCTAACATGTTGTCGATGCTTCCTATCAAGGACTGAATACTTGTAAATTTACTAATTAACTTATCTTACGTTATTTAGTTGACTCGTCTTCTTGATGGAATAAAGGATTATGTGGACTGCCCTTCTCGAGATCCTGGACATGTTTCCCAATGATGCAGGTCTTGGAGATTTATCCATGAGAATCCTCCAAACCATATATCCATGTGTCGACGGCTCGATCGATCCCTTATCATCTTTCTATCGATGCTTTATCATTAGTTATTTTTAAGATACTTCATTAATGCTTTCTCGCAATAAATGTCTTCTCATTAACATTCTTTGTTGACTTTTTACTAGCTGAAAAATCCAAGTCTAACAGATGTCCCCAAAAAACTATCATTGTCGACCCATATCTAAGGGGAGAAAGGTGGAATTTTTTGTAACCACTATGTCATTGTTCACATTCTATGTCACATCACCTCAATCATGCTTGTTGTCCGTCTTTATGACTAAATTTCTTACCAAACGTTATGTCTTTAGAATGTGCAAACACCAGTACATCATTACCCCGAATTCCAAGGTTATTAAACAACCATTAAACTGGGACATAAGATATTATTTTTTATTTGATTAATCATATTTTTCCCGCTTCAAGTCTGCTCATTGGCTCCAAATACTCCATCTGTCCAGTTCCTGGCAGAAACATTTTGCCAACTTTCTATTTAAACCCTTCTTCTTACTCACTTATTCTTTCTTACAGAGATACCAGAAAAATCAAGGCTGAACATTATCTCTAGTTTTTCTTATGCTATTTCCATCTTATTTTCTTCCATTGTTTCAAATGATCAATGACACCTAATCACTATGGCTCATATCACACTTCTTTTGCCGTTCAAATTGACGAACTAGTCTTGGTTAGTAATCAAATTTACGTCCCTGAGCCTCCTCTGATAGAAGTCACCCGAAGGCTATGGTACTCTGATGCCTTGGTCCCTTACTCAATTTCAAGAAACACATTCACTTTTATGGGTCCCTTTCCTAGGCTTGTGAAGAAACATGGCTTCTTGCAAAAGATCTACCCCGGCTACCATGCGTGGGAACCTGTGGTTTTCAGTGGTCAACCTTTTAATTTCCTTTTTCTAGAAAACCATGTATATTTTCCTCCTTTGCGTGGAGCACCTGACTCATCCTACATAACCTAGTTAAATAGGGTGGAGAAGAGAAGACATGCTATATGACGGGAGTTGGGATTTTCTGACCTCATCCAACTTTCAAGGGTGAACCTCAAATATAACCCTGCTATGCTGCTTGCTGCTACATGCTTTTAGGAATCGACCACCAATACTTTCCACCTCCCTTAGGGGATGCCGACCCTCAAGCTCTTCGACCTTTCTTCCATCACCGCTCTTTGACCAACTAGGGAATATTATGAACCATGTCGGCCCATACAAATCAACCCACGCTTTGATTTCTCTGACGAGGGTTTTGACGCTTTCGTCAGGGATCACTTAGGCTCAACGGAAGATGTCAATGCTTACCAACACAAAACGATTTTGATTTATTGGTTTAATCACTATGTTTTCTTCCCTCATGGGGACCAAATCCTAAAGATGTTTATGCCTTTGGCCACTCAACTCCACAAGCAACATAAGGTTTTCCTTAGCAAACTAATCTTGTGTGGCCTTTATGAGTCACTAGGGACGTTGTCCTATAATATCCTCGAGCGACCTTACCTCAATAGTTTACCGATAAGGGGTCCCATATAGTTGCTATAGTTCTGGCTCAATGCCACTTTCATTCCTACCAAGCCCTCAAATGCCCCCTCTAGTATGATAATGGGTGTTGAAGGTGTATGACTTTCCTGTCATACCACTGATAATGGTGAAACTATGTTGCAAGAGACTGTCGAGAATTATGTCTCTGTGTTTTACAAGAGTAAAATGTTTGTCCTCACCATGGCGTTGTTCGCTCCTCGATAATATGGTCCGACATGGTTTCATAAACCTTTCCCTAGTCCTATTGTTGAAAGGGAAAGGACATTCACGGTGTCCTTATGGACTACTTTCGACCCACTCCTCTATGGATGAAGCTCACCACTGGTGGAAGTGGTATGAGATTGGCTGCATACAAGGCCAACTTGGTAGCCAGGCAATTTGGCCTAAGCTAGTTTCTCCCTATATATCGTATCTCTTCAAAATATTATATGTTTATTTCTACATATGATGTTTCTGCATAGACCTTAGCTAAATGCCTTGGAAATTTCATGAACAAACTGTTTTATCTTCCTATTTTTAGGTTTTTTCTATCTTTTTACTGTACGAAAAAGTTTAAAGACTGGTGGAGATCTTACTACCAATCGGCTACGGATTCCACCCTTATGGTGCAACACATCTCAAACGCTTTTTCTTTTTGAAGAGAGACATGTATATAGTTAACGGTATATTTTTTCGGTACCCTCCTCTAATATTGGCATGTTTTAACTCCCGTATTGACAGGGGGGATCTGAGAGTTTTGACGTGGATGAAGTCTCTGGTTCTCCTCGACACTTTCTTCCTAAGTACAATATCCCTAGGGAAATACATTATGCCATGTATAACATGGGACAATGTTCGACGTCCCCAAAGTTTCTGCTTCCAGGTAACCCTGGGTATTTTAAGGGAAATGGTGCGGAGATGATGAGGGTGGAGCATGTCCTTACCTTTGATATAGACAACGAAGGTGGAAATTGAAGACACTCCCTTGTAAAGGAGAAGATGGAGAGAGAAGAAAACTACTCATGGCCCTGGTCCTGTCTCTTCCAGTTTAAATCCGAACGTGAGAGAGGTGATTTGACATTGTGTTTGTTTTCTTTATACACCCTGGCTCTCAACCACTATTGTTCTTTTGTAGTGAAAATTCCTCCATACATACTAGTGACCCTAACTCTTGGAGGCGGCCCGGAGTATGCTCTTTCAACGCTTCATCCTAGGCTGCAACCCGGACCCTGGAAAACCTGGTCGGCAACACGATTGCTCCTGTTTCGACATCATCCCTCAGTTTTCTAGCCTAAAGAGTAAGCGACGACCGGAGGAGTCGATAGCGCTTTGTAAACGTCTTTTTGACCCATTTGATGACGCTTCTCTTGCTTCTTATAATGTTTCCTCAGATCCCAACCCTTATGAACGATTTGGGCAAGTGAAGTAAAAAATTGTTGGATTATACCTCTTAGAAGATGTTGACCGTGGCCTTCCATCCTTGCCGAACTCAAAGAATTTATGTCTAAACTTGTTCGGTCAGAGATTCCAGCTGCGATTTCTTCCTTTTCTCAAGACTTGGAGATCCTTCTTGATCAAGCAGTCTTAGTCACTAAACTTAAAAGGTCATTCGCCAGTATTGTCAAGGAAAAGTTTGGTGCCTTAACTAAACAAACAAAGATAGTGTCCCAGTATGAGCAAAGGTTTGCCTATTGGGAGGCAAAAATGCATGACCATGATACTTTTGTCGCCATTAACAAGGAAATTCAGACTTGAACTCAACATATTAACTATATGCAATCCCATGTTGAGAAGGCGAAAAAAGAAAAAGGTTGTTGTATGTATATATATATATATATACATATATATATATATATATATATATATATATATAAATATATATATATATATATATATATATATATGACTTGGACTACCTAGAACCGTCGATGGATGCAGAGTCATCATTGGCATATAACATGCCTAAAGTGCGCGGAAGTTGGAGATAAAGCTAGAGCATCTGAAAGCCCATGACCTTCAGATTGATCAGAGGCTCAACCATGCACAGATTCCTTTTGATGTCATGAAGTGAGAGTTATGAATCTATATTTCCTCTTTATTTTTTAATATTATGTAATAGTATTCCCATGTTTTGGCCTTATATCATTTATCATTTTCGGAGCTTTTGTGATATTTCCTATAGCGGTAAATTCATGACCATCAAGCTATGGATAAGCTTAACGTCAATAAAACCAGAGTCACCACCGTGCTTTTATTGTTTCCAAAGGAAAGGGGAAAAGTACGAACAAAACCCAAAGATAAGAAGTTTTCAAATTAAAACTAATAAAATTCAAGAGATTACAGGTAAGGGGGTTGGTTACACAGAGGGAAGATGTTAGCACCCAAAGTGTCCCAAATACTCCTAGGGAGCCCTTTTTTATGTATGTATGTGTGTTTGGCATAAAATGATGTTTGAGAAAAATAGAGTTTGGGGATGAGAAAAGAACTCACTGTTTATATTGAAAGATGCATGGATTTGAAATTTGAGGTTCATGATCTGAGTTGCTTCGATTTTACCTCAAAGAAACTCAATCTTGTTGCCTACATTGGTAGGACTTTAGCAAACCAAAAATCACAAAGAAGAGTGAAGAATTAAGAGAGAATCGAAGAGATGAAGTTTCTGAATTTTCACCTTCGAGTTGCTTCAAATTTGCTTGATCTTGATCTGAATTTGCTTAATTCCTCTTCCTCTTGCTTGCAGTGATCAATTGAGATGAAAAGGGCATTGAATTCTTGGAGTTTGAATTTCAAAACAGAAGGTGAAATTCAAATTCGATTTCAATGAAATATTTAAGTATTTCTATGGAGTGAAGGGTTTGAATCGTCTTGGCAAAGCTTGGGCAAGGTGTTGATGAAGTTCTGAGCTCATTGCACTTGTATTTATAGCCAATTTAAGTGATTTCTACACACTTTCATTTGAAATCCAAAAATATCAATTGCATCATGAGCTTGCATGGGCGTGTACAAAGCCCAAAGAATGATTTGAAAAGGTCCAAAATCATGCACATGTGATGCTGAAAGCAATGCATAAATCCATGCAATGTTGAAATGAAATTGAACATGAGAAACTTCCAAATGGTACCAAGCATTACACCCATGCGCAAGTCCTTCAATATTAATCCAAATGATATGATCTTGAACTTTTTGTAAAGGTGAGATCAGGGGAAACAACTTTCATGTTGAACACTTTTCCATTTGAATCTTGGATCATTATAAATTTTGAGATGGAAGTTTGGAAAATCAAATATGAATGAATTTTTTCTAAGTACCAAGTCAAATGTTTACTTCTTCCACCTTGAATAACTTTTGTTATGGACTTCAAATGGAAACACTTCCTTCATAAAAGTTTCAGCTATTTCAAACCTCTTCTATTTGGTCACAAATTTGACCTCATTTGGATTTTACATGAAGGAGTTATGCATTTTAGAAGTTGAGGAAAATCACTAATTCAATGGTAATGGCTCAAAATGACCTATAATATTTCCTCTTGGCACATGCATTTGCAAGTTGAATTTGAACTTATTCCAAACATCAAAGTTGAAGAGGACACCTTGAATTTGATCATGTAATTTCAATGTCTTTCATATCATAACAAATGAGCAAGTTATGGGTTTGGGAAGTTGACCTCCTAACTAGGATGGAAACAAAATGACCTATAATCATTCACCATGAAAAATGACTTTCCTGGAAAAAATAACTCTATACTTTAACATGAAATTTGTTTTAAATGTCATTATGGGTAAATTTTCTCGTAGAATCATTTTCATATGACAAAAATTGTAGGAGATAGAGCCTAGGGAACCCCAGTTTTGACTGGTTAACTTTCTCTGGTCAACCACCATGAACCATCTTGCTAGCTTAACATGATCTTGGTTTTGGGACTCATGGAAGATCATATATGTGTAGGATGATGTAATATTAAGTATCCTTTGAAATATTTGATTAAATGATGCATAAACTTACTGAGGAAGTCACACAAGATACCTAGATGAACTAGAGCTTCCAAGGCAAACAAACTCTAAACACTTGATGATCTCTTGATCAAAATGATATATGAAGATCATGGGGACCCATATATGATGTCTAAAGTCAATGTGAACCATCTCTTGTTTATCCTCCTTGCATTAAAGGTCTGAAACCCTAGATATAAGCTTGATGAAGCAT
This sequence comes from Lathyrus oleraceus, assembly GCF_024323335.1. Taxonomy (NCBI): domain Eukaryota; kingdom Viridiplantae; phylum Streptophyta; class Magnoliopsida; order Fabales; family Fabaceae; genus Lathyrus; species Lathyrus oleraceus. Next base: position 206,459,733 of record NC_066583.1, read on the forward strand.
AGGTGACACACTACCTATAAAAGAAACAAAGCTATACATAAACATATTTTTCGTATTTTGCTTAGTAAATAATGAAAAACAAACTATGATACAATAAAATGTGCTTGGTTACCTCTCCCAATGCAAACCCAATGAAAGAGAGGTAAGGAGGATGCCAATGTGTGATCCCAAATGCAATGATGAGATAGCATGAGGGATCTTAGGGTCAAAATTGGGGTCTTACATTTCCATTATGGCCAAATTAATGATATTTTGAGCATTATTTTCCTTTTTCTATATTGATTTCCTAAAGTGTTGGCCTATACTTTTTTAATTATTTATCGCTTATTCGCAGCGTTTGTTTATCATGTCATAATTCCTCAATCTCATACGCATTATTGGAAAACACTTGACTAATTTCGTAAAGTCCTTCCCAATTTGGTGACCATTTTCCCAAAGGACTATCTTTTTTGTCAACGGGAATTATAATTTTCCAAACGTAATCTCCAACAGAGAAGACTTTCGACTTAACCTTTTTGTTGTAGGTTTCAACTACTTTCTTCTTTTGCCTCATCAAGGCATCCAAGCAAATAGCCTTTCTTCGTCCAACTCGACCAACTCATCCATCATCATAATCCAAAAATGGTCAGATGGGATTTCATTTTGTCATTGAATCCTTACATACTTTAAGTATATCTCTGCAAGTAAAACTGCATCATGGCCAAACTTCAGCCAAAAAGGAGTAGAATTAGTGTCTTTTTTAGGTGAAGTTTTACAAGCCCAAAGTGCTTGATTCAAAGTTTTATACCAACTTCTTGGCTTTTGGCCTATGTTTTTTTTATCAAACTTATGATAACTTTGTTTGCAACTTCTACTTGGCCATTAGCTTGTGCATAATAAGGGCTCAACATCAAGAATTTGATTCTTGTCTCTACAACAAATTCCATTAATTTCTTGCCCATGAATGTTGAATCTTGGTTGATGTTAGTTAGAGGAATTTCCTCGACCCATTTTGTAAAGCAATCAATTCCCACTAGGACATATCTATTAATTTTAGAAGACGCGTGTTTGATCTCATGTATCAGGTCTAACACCCATCCCCTAAATGGCCATGGCTTGATGATCGAATATAAGTCACTGGCGGACACATTTTTTATTCCTCCATGTTTATGAAAATCCCGTCATTCTCAAGCAAACTCAATGCAATCCTTCAACATGTTGGGCCAATGTACCCCCTGTTGACACAATAACCACTTCATTTTGGAACCTGCTTGGTGAGCGCCACACGATCCGCTGTGGGTGTTAGAAATTTCAAAGTAAGCTTATCTCTCACTAATTCACTTGAGAAACACCTCTCATGAAGTCTTTTTGAACAACTAGTTCCCAATAATGACGTAGTCCAGCGCCTCGTATTTTGTTTTTTGATCTGCTCGCCAGTAGTCATTTTCTATGTTGTTGATGGTAAAAGCTTCAACAATTTCAAAAATTTCTAGTAACTCCTCTGCCCTCGTAAGTTTTGATGTTGACATCTTAGTTCATATAACGTTATTCGATACCAAATTGTCTTTCACTCCAGTCAAGCTCTTCAACTTTTTCCTGGCAACCTTGTAGCCTGAGGCTACTTGGGCCAAATTATTGGCCTCTTGGTTTCGTATTTGTGGTACATATTCAATATCCACAGTTTCAAATCATTTAAGCATTGAATTTTCCTTGATGAAGTAGATTAACAAGTTATCCTTAATGCATTTATATTCTCTTCTTAACTGTTTGATTATCAGTTCAGAATCACCCTTGATCTCGGCTTTTGTTGCCCCCAAGTCTAATAGTATTGTAAGACCTGTGATGAAGGATTCATATTCAACCTCATTATTGGAAGAATTGTTAGAACAAGATTTTGATTCTGCAATATATCTCTAAGCTTTGATGATAACAAAGAATGAAACAATTTGGTGCCGTTACAATTTTCTTAAGTGTGTAGGATTCTAAGTAAAAAGGACTCTGAGGAAACAAATATTTGGCATCTAATTCAGTCCAAGAAAAGCTGACCCAGCATAAAGAAATTAGATCTGACTCTAAACAAGAACACATCTGAGGAGAAATCACTTGAAGAATCTGATGCTGAAGCTCTAACTCTGATATCTGAAGACCTTGCAAGAAATATCTAAAGTCTGCAAGAGATATCTGAAGACTCTGCAATAAATATCTGAAGTCTGTAAGAGATATCTGAAGACTCTGCAAGAAATATCTAAAGTTTGCAAGAGATATCTGAAGACTACAAGAGATATCTGAACTCTAACTTGAAGACTCTGATCACGCTCACTATGCTATATGCTCAACACATTACCTGATCAGAAACTTACGCTGGAAGTATTCAACTTGCAATGCAATTATCTTTAAAGAAACAATTGATTATGTTCCAAGACTGCCATGGAAAGGACAATAAAATTAATACCTTTAACTCTCACAGCTGGCACAGAATCTCCATTAATTTCCCTCCAACAGTATCATCTCAAAGTTCTATATAAAGGCCTCCTCACAACTTGCTAACGAGAAGAACTTGATACAACAAAACAACTTTGCTATAACAACACTCTCATACTTCAAATATTCTCACTATCATTGTTGTAAGGAATGGTTTTCATACAAGAGTTGTTGCTCAATGTTGTGTGGTTGTGTTTCATAGCTCTTAAGGTGTGTTTATACTACTTATCTAGAAGCATTGAGTCAAACACTTGTAACTCTTGAAATTGATTGTAATTCCTCAATTGACTTGTTTAAGTATGTAGACTTGAGAGGGCTAAGAGGTTGTTAAACTCTTAGACGGTTTTGTAATCTGTTGAGATTATTGGATTAAGTCCTTATTGAAGGCGAAATCACCTTGGCCGGGTGGAATGGAGTAGCTTTGAATTTCAAGCGAGCCAGGATAAACTCTTTATGTTGTTAGTATTTATTTTGTGTGTGTAGTGTTGCAAAAGTTTTTAACCAGTGTGAAAACAATTCAAACCCCCCTTTCTTGTTTTTCTCTACCTTCAATTGGTATCAGAGCTTAGGCTATGTTATTAGTTTTTGAATCAAACACTTAACCATGTAGAGAGATCCAGGGTGAGAAAAACTTCATGGCTAACACAAATGAAAGAGATAACTACAACGCAAAACCTCCAGTTTTTTATGAAGAAAAATTTGACTACTGGAAGGACAAAATTGAAAGTTTCTTCCTAGGCTACGATGCTGATCTCTGGGAAATAGTTACAAATGGTTATGAACCACCCATTTCTACAATTGGTATTTCTATTCCAAGAAGAAGAATGAGTGATCAACAGAAGTATGATTTCAAGAATCGACATAAAGCCAGAACCATTCTGTTAAACGTTATTTCCTACAATGAGTAGGAGAAGATAACCAACAGGGAAACAACCAAAGAAATTGTTTACTCTTTGAAAATGACGCACGAAGGCAACAATCAAGTTAAAGAGACTAAGGCTTTTTCCTTAATCCAGAAGTATGAAGCTTTCAGAAAAGCGTATGATGAAGCTATTGAAATGATGTTCTCAAGGTTCCAAACCTTGGTTGCAGGACTCAAGCTTCTGGACAAAGGATATACTACATCAGATCATGCCAAGAAATTTTTGAACTCAAAGAAAATAATTTTATTCTTGAAAGAGAAAACAAATTTTCAACCAAGAAATGTTCAAAACTTGAAGAAACTCTTTCTAAAGCTCCACCAACTTCTGACACTATTATATACAAATATGAAAAAGCTTTTCAGAAATTTTTGAAAACCGGTCTAGAAATAAGCAAAATAACTTATATGATTTATGGTGTAAGTCATAATAGAAAAAGAGGAATTGGTTATGACTCTGATGAAGATGATATGAAACCTTCTATAGAAAAAAAATCAAAATCTCTTTTTTCTTATCACTATACACCTTCACAGACACAGAAGTTCAGTAATGCTAGAAAACCCAAAGTTTTCAGAAACTCTGGAAGAATTAATCCTAAAGGACCCAAAATATTGGGCACTAAAAGATAAAATAGCATATGTTGCAGATATCCTATGCAACAACGTTAAAACACCAGTCATGGCACATGGACTATGGATGCTCGTGACATATGACAGGAAGAAAGCATATGTTCTAAGACCTTGAACTTAAAGATGCTAGTTTCGTAGGCTTTGGAGGAAATCAGAAAGGGAAAATAAAGGATCTGGGACAGTTGGTAACGTATCTCTTCCCTCTATTTCTGATGTCCTTTATGTTGAGGGATTAATGCATAATTTGTTATCCATAAGTCAATTAATTGATAACGGTTATGATATTATCTTTAATAAAAAACATGCAAAGTTGTTAATCAGAAAAATGGCACAGTCCTTCTCACTGGAAATAGGAAAAACAACATTTATAAAATAAAAATTTTAGATTTGAAAAACCAAAACGTAAAATGCTTAATGTCTGTTAAAGAAGAGAAATGGGTGTGGCATAGACGCTTGGGTCACATTAGATTGAGGAGGATTTCTCAGCTAAATAAACTTGAGTTAGTCATAGGCCTACCTAAGCTGAAGTTTTCTTCATATTCTCTTTGTGAAGCATATCAGAAAGGGAAATTTTCTAAAACCACTTTCAAAACCAAAAATGTTGTTTCCACCTCTAAACCTCTGGAACTTCTACACATTGATCTTTTTGGACCTGTTAAGACATCGTCTGTCAATGGTAAGAAGTGTGGAGTAGTCATTATTGATGATTATAGTCGTTGGACATGGGTGAAATTCTTAAGTCACATTTTATGTTCACTAGTTTCTATTACAAATGCAAAATGAATTTTCCATTAAGATTATCAGGGTCAGAAGTGATCATGGTGGAGAATTTGAAAATACACATTTTGAAGAACTTTTTGACTCTAATGGAATATCCCATGATTTCTCCTGTCCTAGAACTCCACAACAAAATGGAGTTGTAGGAAGGAAGAATATGACTCTCCAAGAAATGGCCAGAACCATGATCAATGAGAATAATGTGGCTAAGCACTTCTGGGCAGAAGCTGTGAATATAGCATGTTACATTCAGAATAGAATCTCTATCATACTTATTCTGGAGAAGACTCCTTATGAAATGTGAAAGGGAAGAAAACCCAACATTGCTTATTTTCATCCTTTTGGATGCTCTTATTTTATTCTAAACGCTAAAGACAATTTGAACAAGTTTGACTCTAAGGCACAAAAGTGTATTATGGTGGGATACTCAGAATGTTCTAAAGGATATCGAGTATACAATACAAAAACATAAATTATGGAAGAATCAATAGATGTCAGATTTAATGACAAGCTTGACTCTGGAAACTCAAATCCAGTTAAGAAATTTGTATATCTATAAATCACACTTGCAGATCCTGAAGAAAAGGCAATTGGTTCTGAAGAAGCAGAAAGAGGAACTTCAGAAGCACTTGAAAATACAATCAATCAGAAAAGACAAAGAAATAGGCAGAATGTCTCTGAAGAACTAATTATGGGAAAAAAGGATGAACCTGTCAGAACAAGATCAACATTCAAAGTCTCTGAAGAAATACTTTTGGGACTAGTATCTCTGATAGAGCCAACATCCTATGAAGAAGTTCTTTAAGATAAAAAATGGATTCTGGAAATGAAAGAAGAACTTAATCAGTTTTCCAAGAGTGACGTTTGGGATCTTGTACCAAGACCCAAGGGAACCCATGTATTTAGAACTAAATGAGTCTACATAAACAAGCTAAATGAAAAGGGTGAAGTGGTCAGAAACAAAGCACGGCTGGTGGCACAAGGTTATAGTCAACAAGAAGGAATTGACTACAATGAAACTTTTGCTCCAGTTACAAGTTTATAATCTATTCGTCTCCTTGTATCCTTTGCTGTAAATTATTCCATTAAATTATATCATATGGATGTCAAAAGTGTGTTTCTGAATGGTTACATTTCTGAAGAAGTGTATGTCCATCAACCTCCTGGCTTTGAAAATTCAAAACTTCCAAAACATGTTTTCAAACTTAAGAAATCTCTTTATAGTCTAAAACAAGCTCCCAGAGCTTGGTATGAAAGACCTAGCTCATTTCTCCTGGAAAATGATTTTATTAGAGGCAAAGTGGACTCCACTCTCTTCTACCAAAACATCAAAAATGATCTTAATATTTGTCATATTTATGTTGATGATATAATATTTGGTTCTGCTAACCCCTTTGTTTGCCAATAATTTTCTGAGTTAATGTAGGAAGAATTTGAGACGAGCCTAATGCAAGAACATAAGTTCTTTTTGGGCATTCAAATCAATCAAACATCAGAAGCCACATATGTTTATCAAAGCAAATACATAAAAGATCTTCTGAAGAAATTTGATATGTCAGAAAGCAAGCCAATTAAGACTCTCATGCATCCTAATTGCATTCTGGAGAAGGAAGAGGTAAGTTAAAAGGTTTGTCAGAAACTCTATCGTGGTATGATAGGTTCTCTCCTTTATATGACTGCTTTGCATTCAAATATATTATTCAACGTATGTCTATGTGCTAGATTTCAGTCAGATCCAAGGGAATCTCACTTAACTGATGTTAAGAGAATCCTTAGGTATCTGAAAGGAACATCTAACCTTGACTTTATGTATAAGAAAACATCATAGTATAGGCTTTCTGGGTACGGTGATGTAGATTATGCTGGAGATAGGTTAGAACACAAAAGAACATATGGGAACTGTCAGTTTCTGAGAGGAAGCCTCATGTCATGGGCAAGCAAAAGACAATTAACCATTGCACTGCCTATAGAGGTAAATTCATGATCATAAAGCTATGGATAAGCTAGACATCAAATAACAAGAGTCGCCACCGCGCTTTTATTGTTTCCAAGGGAAAAGGGAAAAGTACGAACAAAACCCAAAGATAAGAAGTTTTCAAATCAAAACTAATAAAACGCCAGAGATTACAAGTAAGGGGGTTGGTTACACAGAGGGAAGGTGTTAGCACCCAAAGTATCCTTGGTACTCCTAGGGAGCCCTTTCTTGTGTGCATATGTATTTTGTACAAAGTGATGTTTACAAACAAATAGAATGGGGGTATGAGAAAAGAATTCATTAATTATATTTTTGTGTTTGACAAGACCTTCGGACTTGTGCCTACGTACCAACATAAAAATGAGGGATCAAAACCTCGTTGTTCGTGATACAAATTTCAAAGTGGATGAATTGCTTTTAATCAAAAATTAAGTTTGAAAGGCACAAGGGCCTAAAAAAATGGTTGGAATGAGTTAGTTCTTTTTGGCTTTTGAAAATTTTAAGTATAGTATAGTTAAGTTTATTTACAAGTTTGATTAAGAAAAAGTTTAAAAATGCAATGGCATAAGGCCTAAGTTTCTAGTTTGCAAAAGGTTTAAGTTTAGAAAATAACAAGTTCAAACAAAGAAGTTTTTAAAAGGCGGGAGAGATTTTGAAATTAAAGAGATGGGGAGTAGGTGAAGATACTAATCCTAAGCATAAATTTAAAAGGTAAGAGTTGAAAAGATCTGACCAATGGGATGCAATCCAATAGGCAAGAATTCCATATAGAAACCCCAAATTCCCTTGGATATTAGAATCAAGCAACAAACAAAGCATGCAATATTAACTTGAAGAGCAGGGCATCAAATAAAGATAACGACATCCAAGCTTTAGCCACTCCATAATCTTCTTCAAATTTGCCAATGTAATAGATGAATTCAACAGGTCACGACTTCAAAATAACAGCTTCACAATGATCATGTTGCAGATGAACTCAGATGGATCTCCAATGATGTATCAAATGAAGTTCAAATTGCAAGCACTTGGTTACATGAAAGTTGGCATTGGCCAAGTCCTTTTGCATAGGGATATTGCCTAGATTCTAAGTTCAATTGTTCAAGATAAAACCAACAGTCCACACAATAACCTTTTAGGGCTTTTGTTTCTTATTATGTACATTAATGGTCAAAGACCATACAAACAAACAAAATATACACCAACAAGATATATCACATAATATGGTCCAAGTGGATAAAGTGAAAAAGCATTAATATAAACAATTAGAATGGTATGAATAATGGCAAAGGAATAGAGCTTAAAAATTAAAGTGCATTAAAAGTAAATGGCTTGAAATTAAATGTTAGTGGTTAATGAATTTGAAGTTAGTATTGTTTTTGCTTTTTCTTTTCATTTTAAGTCGTTCTTTGGAGAACACTCAACCCACTTATCACAAGCATGGATCCTTGAACCAAGACATCTTCCAAAGGAAAGAAAAAAGGCCAAGTTTCCACATAATACCATGAAAGAGGGGAGAGTTACAATCTCACTAACTAGAATGCTATGCCTTTTTGTGTAAAAAATTTAGCGCTATGTTAAGCCAATGTAATTGGACTTATGTAGAAGTCACAACTATTTGAGACCGGGCAATAGAATTATGGTGTTAATACATGTTAGAGACATAGTATAATCGATTATGCTCATGAAACATACCACACACAAAAAGAATATGTAAAAGAGGTGGCCTAATCTCATTCATACTTATGTTGATTTTTCAATCAACTAGCCTTAGGACTTTGAGATATCATAGGCCAAATGAAATGGATGCATAAAGAAGGGGAACTAGATGAAGAAGGAGGGGAATGGATCAAAACTCAAATTGGTCAAAGGAGGACTCTTACCAAATTAAGATCATTCATTCATTTTGGGAGATGGAATGTACATTCCATCAATCCCCTAAATCCAATGATCTTAACCTAGCAAAGTCAAATCAGCCATGACCAAGGTCCAACAACATGATTCAAACTTATACAAATCATCAAGATAGTTCAATACAATAGTTTGGCATTTATTCAGTTTAAAAATACTAAAGATAATGCATTTAATTAAATATGGTTTGTCAAATTCCTAAAATCTCATCATAACACCAAAAAATGGCCATGTGATTTATCATAGGTCAAACAAGGTCAAATGACCACGGGGAAAAATTCAGAATTTTTGGAGACATAAAAGTATTTTTAACCAATTAAAAATATTCACAAAATCAATTAAATCACGAAAAATGTTAATAATGATCCAAAAAAATAATTTTAATTCAAAATATGAAAGAGGAATTTATTAAAATTTTTTTGGTGAAACTCTCATATTTTTTGGATCAATATTAAAATCAATATGAATTAATGAAAATCAAATTAAATAAAATGAAAATCAGAAAATCAAAAAAACGTGGACGACTTGATCTCCCTCATTAATTGAGGTGGCCGATCAAGTGGCTGAGCGCGCACAATCTACCATGCACCTGAGTCAATTAATCACACGCGTGGTAATCAGTATGTACGCTCAAGATTAAAACAATTTAAACAAGATCAATGGCTGAGAACCTGTCCAGTACACCACCGGCGTTGGACCTCCGGTCACCTTCTCAAGCGAGGTCCACCGGATTGGTTCACTCATCACCATCACTAAATGAAAAAAGAGGACATGATCTGAAAGAAAAAATGGCGTAGAGCACGAATCTGATCTTAATTTCAACTAACTCCAAATATATAGAAATATATGAGGAGTTAAATTTTGAGGTGTGTCAACTGAGTTGCTTCGATTTGACCTCAAAGCAACTCAATCTTCTTGCCTACATTGGTAGCACTTCAGACAACCAAAGATCCAAGAGAATTTATGAGAATTAAGTGAGAATCGAAGAGAAGAAGATTTCTGAAAATTACCTTCAATGATGTGCAGAAATGGATCTTGCTTGCTTCAAACTTGACTTGATCACACTCAAGGAGCTTGTAGAAGTGGTTTGGCAATGGTACAAAGCTTTGGATCCTGGAGTTTTTGAATCTCCAAATAGTGAGATTCAAACTCAATTTTCAAGTTGAAAATTCTCATGTTTTCCTTTGAATGGTGAGGGTTTCAATTGGGGGGAAAAGATGGCGCGCAAGGTGTGTTTGAAATGAGCTCAGAGGCCTTGTATTTATAGCATTTGAGATTGATAATTGCACACTTGAAAAATTGCTAAATTTGACAATGTGATGCACAAGCTTGCATGGACGTGTACAGGCCCATGAAGCAATCCATTATGATCCAATTGCAACTGTACTGAAGTTCAAATCATGCTTGGATGGAAAGGCAAAGTGAAATGGAGTTTTGGACATTTGCTTTTCTCCAATGATGCAAACCTATTAAGACCATGCGCAACCCTAGCAAACCTCATCCAAAATGCATGAAATAGGGTTCTTTAGAAAAGTGTCTTAATCAAAGTTGTAGATATTTCAAATACCTTCAAAATGGTCACCCGTTTCATGTCATTTGGATTTAGAATGATAGATTTATGCATTTTTGAAGTTGAGGAAAATCACTTGTTCAATGGTATATGGCAAAAATGACCTATAATGTATCCTCATATCACATGCTCATAAAAGTTGATTTAGCTCTCACTCCAAACATAAAAGTTGAAGTAGACACCTTGTATTTTATTGTGAAACTTATAAATCTTTCATATCATAAACATTGAGAAAGTTATGGCCTTGGGAAGTTGACTTTTAAATTAGGGTTTAGACAAAATGACCTATAATGTTTCAACATAGAATATATCTTTCCAAGCAAAATTAGCTCTAGACTTCAACATGAAAGTTGTTTGGAGTGTCACTTAGAGTAACTTTTCTATTTAAATCATTTTCATATGGTGAAAATTGTAGGAGATAGGGTTTAGGGAGACCCAATTTTGATCAGATGAATTCATCTGGCCAACCACCATCAACCAACTTGCTAACCTTCAATTTGCTTGACTTTCTAGGCTCATGGTAGATCACATATGCATAAGATGATGAATTTTGAAGTGTCCCTTGAGAAATTTGATCAATTGGTGAGATAGTTTGTTGGAGAAGTTACTCAAGATACCTAATCAAACTAGGGTTTCCAATGCAAATAACCTCCAAACACTTGAAGAACACTTGGTCAATATGACATGTAGAGATCATTAGGACTCATATATGATGCTTTGAGACATTGTGGCTCAATCCTTGATTGTACTTTTAGCCATGAGGGTCTTAAACCTTAGATGTGAGCTTGATAGATCAATGATGATCATGCCCTACCTACAAAAGCAGTTAAACTATACAATGACATATTTTTGGTATTTTGGTTAGTAAATAAAGAAAAAATGAAGCATGATACAATCAAATGTGATTGGTGATCTCTCCTAATGTAAACCCATTGAAAGAGGAGTAAGGAGAATGCCAAGGTGTGATCCCAATGTTAATGCCTATGAGGAAATTTGCATGAGGGATCTTAGGGTCAAAATTGGGGTCTTACACCTACCCCTATTTAAGGACATTCTAACTGAGGAGGTGAAGGTTAAAATCTTCGTATTGACTCAGTATAATTGGCTTAAATAACAACAGAGAAATAAATTTTGGTCCCTAAGAGACCTCATGATGCATATGACATGAATGTGAAAGCGAATTCTCTGTGGGGGAAATGTTGCCACAAAGGAAAAGAAATCAGAGAGACTGAATATCCGCAAGAGTATAATTCTTTCCATAAAGAAAAACTCACCGGGGAAACAGAGACTCTGGGGGGAATAAAAGGGTTATGCGTAGGCCAGGCTACGACTTTAAAAACTTCTAGGGGACTCAGAGGAATTCCATGAAAAATGGAAAGACTCAGCCAGGGAAACAAAACATTTGTAGGGGAAACAAGTAGATTAGGATAAAACTGACATACTCGAATCATGTAGGAAAAGCGATTTCACCAAGGAAATGCGTACTCAACTCAACTGGGGAAGAAATAAACTTCAACATAGGAGGAGCAAAAATCTATTATCCACTACCTGTTACTGGGTAAGGAGATAATAGAGATCTGACAAAGAGGACATCCGCCATCGGTTAGGATGAACATATCAAGGATGACTCGCTGAGAACCACCAGGAGGGAGTATTCATTACCAATTACAGGGTAAGAATAGCCTTTCCGGGGAAAACAACAGAAAATAGGATTTATAACTACCAGTTATTGGGCAGAAAACCAAAGATGAGAATACCCGTCACTGGTTAGGGTGAACATATCAAGGATAGACTTAGAAGGGAAGAAAATCCGTCATCAGTTAAGATGAACATATCAAGGATAGACTTGCTTGGATGCCAAGGAGGATATCCGTCATCGGATAAGATGAACATATCAAGGATAAACCAATTGAGCAAAAAGTAGGAATTATATCTATTCGAATGCTAGATAGAATACCATCAAAGAGAAAATCCGTCATCGGTTAGGATGAACATATCAAGGATAGACTCTGTTGAGGAGAAAAATAGGAATTACATCTATCAGTTACTGGATAGAATACCACAAATAGAAAATTCGTCATCGATTAGGATGAACATATCAAGGATAAATAATGCAAAGGGGGAAGAAAAACAGGATTTACAACTACCAGTTACTGGGTAGAAGACCGCAAAGACAAGGAAACCCGTCATCGGTTAAGATGAAAATATCAAGGATTAACTCTCTAGGGAACAAAATAGGGATTACAACTACCTTTTTACTGGGTAGAATACCAAAGATGGGAATATCCGTCATCGGTTAGGATGAACATATCAAGGATATACTCAGACAAGGGAAGAAAATATCCGTCATCGGTTAGGATGAACATATCAAGGATATTCTTCTAGGAAAAGAATGAATCCACTAGGGACTCTATTGATGGGGAAAACAAGGGTACCTTTGCCGGGTATTGGGCAAGAAGTAACAAACTGCAACCTAAGAAGAATATTACCAGTTACTGGGTAATAAACTCTTAGGGGACCCAAAACATCCATCTAGGTAAGAACTAGAAAGAAACGGTCAATCAAGACTCAACCCAATAAGGATATAACTCTTGGGGAATGATTCCATCCAGATAATCCACTGGGGAGGAAACTAAAACAAAAATCTTCCACGAGGAAATAACTCAGTGGGGAAAGGAGAAAGGTTAAAGTCTCTCTGCTTAAGGGGCCGATACTCTACAATTGAAGGAGGACAGACACCAGTTTTGTATGGGGATAAAGTACCTCCATAACAGAGAATAAGAGTCTCAAACAATGAATCAATCAATATGATGATACAATCATGCAATTATGAAATTATATAAGTGTATATGCATATGTATATGTATATATGATAATTATGCTGACAAAACAATCGCAAAGAATACAAAGGTATCGGAAAAATTTGAATCATCGATACAATCCTAGGTAAGTCCACAAAAGAGGGGAACAACTTCCGGAGCAAAGAGATCAACATCCCAAAGGCTCAACCCTAGCTAGGGAAGGAGGAAATCTGCCGAGGAAAGGAAACATTATCGAATCTGCGGGGAACACCATATTGAATGGGAGACAACCGTACAGAGGATAAACACAAATAGCTGCTCAGGAACCAGGAGGAAACTCTGACTGGGGATTGAGCTGGATGACGAATAGAGGAGAAACCAATGCAATCTACTGAGGAAAACAATCTTACTCTGCTGGAGATCAAAAACCAACATCAATCCTGTTGAGGAATATATAAACTCCACTAGGGAATATCCACAAACTCCACTAGGAAACGAATCAACCAACTCGGCTGGGGATGACTGAAGGGTTAACTGCTCGGGGGAACCATTAATGCTCCACACTTAGGACTTACTATTTTGGCGCAAGATTCATAGGAAGGGAAGGAAAGAGCTTGGTCCGAAGAATTGTATTGCTTTGGAACCCTTCACCTCGTGGGTGAGGAGGAGAGCTTCTGAGTAACGCATGCCCTATGATTACCCGAGACCTACGCCTATGGTTATGGTTGGGCCTTCAACCCTCCCTAACCAAGGAGTAGAGGAGTTGAGAGATGAAGACTGTTCCCGTGCTTGGGTCCGTGAGCGAGAGGAGCTACTTCAGCAACTCAGAGATAAGGATGCTTTGATAGAATTTTTGGAGCATCAGGTTATCGACGAGCCTGATGATGTGGTGACTTCTCTTCTTCCTCAGTCTTCCTGGTTTTGGAAGAGGAAGTATGATCGACTCGCTAAGGAGAAGGCAGATATGGAGGCAGCCTATGAGAGAGAGGTGAAGAGGCTTCGTGCAGCTTATCTTCCGGTCTCGAGAGCTTTGGACGATTGCTTCTAGGGTTCCATAGGATGTTATTTTCCTTCTCTCTTGTATTGTATTTTGGTTACCAAGACTGTACTTCTTTGGTGTAAAATTGTTTCCAGATATTATTAATACGATTATTCCATATATGTCTAAAATGATTAATATATTCCAGATATTTGCAAATAGAACTCTAAAAGTTCCTCTGATTAAAAATAAAATCATATGCACAAGCATTGCATGCATCATGTGTATAAGCAGGTTTTGTTCCAAGCTTCTTGATCAGTGGTCTAACTCTGTGTTCTTCATTTATTTTGAAGATAAGCTGACGCACCGGTACTACACCAGATCCAACTCTTCAAAGCTAATGGATCACCTCGAGCAAGAAAATAGAGAACTCAAGGAGGAAGTGGCAACATTGACTGCCCTGATGGAGTCATTCTTGGCCTCCCAAAGCCAGTATTCTCCAACGCCTTCAACTCCTCCCCAGAGGACGGTCATTTCAGAGGTAGCTTCCTCTACCATGCCTACTTTCAGTGCTCACTTTGCTCCGTCTGCTATGCCAGCTGGGTTTCCCTGGGGGATGCCCGCTAATTTTGTTCCAGAGGGTCTCGCCCCTACATTTGCTTCTCTACCGGCATCTAGCCCGGTCCTCGCTGTACCACCTCCAATTGTGCATACTTTGCCGAGAGTTGATGACACCATTTATCACTCTGAGCCATCTGAAGGCCCAGATGTGTACGAGAAAATGGACGCTACGAATGATCAATTCCTTGAGCTGCGCAAGGAACTTAAAACTCTAAGAGGAAAGGACCTCTTCGGCAAATCTGCTGCTGAGCTGTGCCTCGTACCAAATGTCGAGATTCCTATCAAATTCAAAGTGCCTAACTTTGAAAATTACAAAGGAAACACTTGCCCGCTCAGCCATCTTGTGATGTACGCACGCAAGATGTCGACTCAAACTGATAACAATCAAATCCTCATCCACTACTTCCAGGACAGCCTGTCCGGTGCCGCATTGAGATGGTACATGGGCTTGGATAGTGTGAATATTCGCTCCTTCAACGACCTTGGCGAAGCTTTCGTCAAGCAGTACAAGTACAACATTGATATGGCTCCCGATAGGGACCAACTGAGGGCTATGTCCCAGAAGGAGAAAGAAACATTCAAGGAGTACGCCCAGAGGTGGCATGAATTGGCTGCGCAGATTGTGCCCCCGCTCGAAGAGAAATAAATGACGAAGATCTTTCTCAAGA
Organism: Lathyrus oleraceus; assembly: GCF_024323335.1. Lineage (NCBI taxonomy): Eukaryota > Viridiplantae > Streptophyta > Magnoliopsida > Fabales > Fabaceae > Lathyrus > Lathyrus oleraceus. The sequence goes on from NC_066583.1 coordinate 206,475,041, forward strand.
CTTTAAGCTCTTTCTACTACGAGCGGATGATTGCTAGCGCTCCCTCTGACATGGGGATGCGACTAGAAGAGGGAGTCAGGGAAGGACGCCTGACCAGAGAAGAATGCTCTTCTGCCAAACCTTATAGGGCGTTTGCCAAGAAGAAAGATGGAGAGGCACATGATGTATCCTCCCATGTCAAACAAAGAAGACCCTCTGAGAAGAGGAAGACTGTGCGTCCCGCCAGTGACTAGCACCAGGTGGCTCATATAGCACCTACCTTCAGGGAGAATCAACATTATCAGCATCAGAACCAACAACAACAACATCAACAATATCAACAGCAACATCATCGTCCGCAACAGCAGGCTTACCAGCCTCGAAACAACAATCAAACCAACACTAGCTTTGATAGGAAGAGGGTCACTTTTGATCCTATTCCAATGACCTACGCTGAATTATATCCTTCACTGATTGAAAGGAAGCTGATTACTCCACGTGACTCACCTACTATACCAACCAACCCTCAGTGGTGGTACAAGCCCGAGCTTCACTATGTTTATCATTCCGGTGCTCCAAGACATGATGTGGAGAAATGTTACCCTCTCAAGACCATAGTTCAAGACCTTGTTAGAAGTGGTATTTTGTTTTTCTAAGACGTAGGTCCTAATGTGAAGAAGAACCCATTGCCCGAGCATGGGAAATCTGCTGTTAATATGGTTCAGGGTTGCCCTGGTAAATACAAGGTCAGAAATGTCAGCCATATCAGACAATCATTGGTCGAAATGCATAGACTGTTATGTGGATACAGTCACTACGAGCATGACCATGACAGCTGCCGTGTATGCACTGTCAATGAGAGAGGATGTCGCCAAGTCAGGAAAAACATCCAAGAAATGATGGATCAGGGTGTGATCGAGATACTTCAGAATCATGATGAGGATGAAGTTAATGTTATATCGCCTGTATTCAGGATACCTAAGCCTATTGTCGTCAGATATGATGGCAGCAAGCAGCAGGCTTCTTCTACTCTCATTATTAAGCCAACTGGCCCTGTTCCATACTCTTCAGACAAGGTTGTTCCCTTATCGATATAATGCGGTTGCATTAGAAGATGGGAAGGAGGTGTCGTTGCCCTCTACTTCTGTGACAAGTATCTCTGATGTTAGTGGGTTGACCCGCAATGGTCGTGTTTTTTCGGCACCACCGAAACCCCAGGTGGACACCAGAAGAACTGATGTTGTTGATAATGCTGCCCGTCCTGTGGGGACTTCTTCTACTTCTCCGAATCCGGCACTTGCTGTTGACAGACCTGTCGCTGTTGTTAGAGCTCCTGTCCCTGTTGGCCAGAATGGCACATTGAGAGAGGACTGTGATGAGATGCTAAGGCTCATCAAAAGGTGCGAATATAATGTTGTAGATCAGCTGCTACAAACACCTTCAAAGATATTTGTGATATCTTTGTTGATGAACTCCGAGCCACACCGTGAAGCTTTGTAGAAGGTGTTGGACGTGGCATACGTGGATCACGATGTCACCATAAAACAGTTTGATAGCATTGTTGCAAACATTACTGCTTGTAACAACTTGATCTTTTACGATGCTGATCTTCCCGAGGAGGGAAAAGACCACAATTTGGCACTACACATCTCTATGAACTGCAAGGATGATGCCCTGTCTAATGTGCTGGTAGACACAGGATCATCGCTGAATGTGTTGCCGAAATCCACTTTGGCGAAAATTTCTTACCAGGGGCCTCCCATGAGGCAGAGTGGAGTGGTTGTTAAGGCTTTTGATGGATCCAGAAAGATAGTGATTGGTGAGGTTGAACTCCCAATCAAGATAGGACCTAGTGATTTCCAGATCAGTTTCCAGGTCATGGATATCCACCCATCATATAGATGTTTGTTAGGCAGACCATGGATTCACAAGGCAGGCGTCGTGACATCCACCATACACCAAAAGTTAAAGTTCGTGAAGAACAAGAAATTGGTGGTGGTAGGGGGAGAGAAGGCTCTCTTGGTAAGCCCTATGTATTCCTTTTCTTATATTGATGTTGAGGATGAGGTTGGGACGCCGTTCCAAGCCTTATCTATTGTTAAGCCTTCTAAGAAAGGAACTTCTTCATTTGCGTCCTACAATGATGCGAAGTTGGTCATTGAGCATGGCACAACTACTGGTTTAGGACAAATGATTAAGCTGGAAGACAATAAATCCCGGGCTAGCATAGGGTATTCTTTAGGCACTTTCAACAAGCACGGTCTGTTTCAGAGTGGTGGTTTCATCCACACAATCGAAGACCAAGAGGTTGCTGCTATAGTGGAGGATGATGTAGAGGAATATTCTGGCAACTTTGTCATCCCTGGAGGAGTCTGCAATAATTGGGTCGCTGTTGATGTTCCAACAGTTGTCCATAAGTCCACATAATGTTCATTTTTGTTTAAAAACCCTTCTCCCATGCCAAAAGGAGAAGTGATGACATTATTGGCACATAAATACAATGATATTCATTCAAAAATTACATGTTAAATGTTTGTTTTTCCAAATTATATTCACTTTTTTATTTTTTGCATGAAATTGGTGATCACATAAAACCCTAAAAAGAGAATAAAAACAATCTTTTCATTTGCATAATGATTTACTTTGCTTGAATTCTAAAGTCTCTTTTATATCCAAAATCATTATGCAGGTTGATCAAACCCATTGAACATAATGATCCAACACCATCTCCCAACTTTGAGTTCCCTGTATTTGAGGCCGAAGAAGATGATGTTGAAGAGATTCCTGACGAGATTACCCATTTTCCTGTGCACGAAGAGAAGATCATTCAGCCGCATCTTGAGAATTTGGAAACAGTCAACATGGGGTCTGAAGATTGTGTTCGCGAAGTGAAGATTGGGGCACTCCTTGAAGAATCTGTGAAGAAGGAGTTGATTGAGTTGCTGCGAGAACATTTCCTGCCTTTGAAGCCTGAGTGTGTGCCTGTGAAGCAAAAGCTCAAAAGAACTCATCCTGATATGGTAGTAAAGATTAAAGAAGAAGTTCAGAAGCAAATTGATGCGGGGTTTCTGGTGACTTCTACATATCCTCAATGGGTGGCCAATATTGTGCCCGTGCCTAAGAAAGACGGAAAAGTCCAAATGTGTGTGGACTATAGAGACTTGAACAAAGCTAGTCCGAAAGATGATTTTCCTCTACCACATATTGATATGTTGGTAGATAATACAGCTAAATTCAATGTCTTTTCATTTATGGACGAATTTTCCGGATATAATCAGATCAAAATGGCACCCGAGGATATGGAGAAGACAACATTCATCATACCTTGGGGAACATTCTGTTATCGAGTGATGCCCTTCGGTTTGAAGAACGCCAGAGCCACGTATCAACGAGTTATGAATACCTTGTTTCATGATATGATGCACAAGGAGATCGAGATATATGTTGATGATATGATTGCAAAGTCGAGAACAGAAATTGAACATGTAGAGCATTTGTTGAAGCTTTTTCAACGTTTGAGGAAGTACAAACTCCGTCTGAATCCTAACAAGTGTACATTTGGAGTCCGTTCCGGCAAGTTATTGGGCTTTATTATCAGTGAAAAAGGTATTAAGGTTGATCCTTCCAAGATCAAAGCAATACAAGAGATGCATGCGCCCAAAATTGAGAAACAAGTCCGAGGTTTTCTTGGCCGCTCGAATTATTTTTCCATATTTATATCCCACATTACTGCCACATGTGCGCCAATATTCAAGCTCCTCCAAAAAGATCAGTGTGATGATTGGACGGAGGATTGCCAGAAAGCCTTTGACAGTATCAAAGATTATCTGTCCGAGCCTCAAATTATGTCTCCTCTTGTGGAAGGGAGACCTTTCATTATGTACTTGACAGTTCTTGAAGACTCTATGGGTTGTGTATTGGGTCAGCAAGATGAATCAGGGAAGAAAGAGTATGCTATATACTATCTAAGAAGTTCACTAATTGCGAGTCTCGATACTCAATGCTTGAGAAAACATGTTGTGCTTTGGCTTGGGCTGCTAAGCGCTTACGCCAGTATATGTTGAATCATACGACTTGGTTGATATCCAAAGTGGATCCAATTAAGTATATATTTAAGAAGCCTGCTTTAACTAGGAGGATTGTTCGTTGGAAGATGTTGTTGTCTGAGTATGATATTGAGTATCGAGCTCAGAAAGCTATTAAAGGTAGTATCTTGGCTGACCACTTGGCACATCAACCAATTGAGGATTATCAGTCTGTTCAGTACGACTTCCTAGATGAGGAGATTCTGTATTTGAAAATGAAAGATTGCGATGAGCCTACGCTCGATGAAGAGCCAGAGCCTGGCTCCCGATGGGGCATGGTGTTTGATGGCGCTGTAAATCAATATGGAAATGGTATTGGGGCAGTGATTATTACTCCTCAGGGCTCACATTTTCCTTTTACAGCAAGGCTAACTTTCAAATGCTTGAATAATATGGTGGAGTATGAGGCCTGTATTATGGGTTTAGAAGAGTGTATTGATCTTAGGATCAAGCATCTTGATGTTTATGGTGATTCAGCCCTTGTTGTCAATCAGATTAAGGGAGAATGGGAGACGAATCAGCTTGGCCTCATCCCATACAGAGATTATGCGAGGAGGATTTCAACTTTCTTTACTGAGGTTGACTTCCATCATATTCCTCGAGATGAGAATCGGATGGCAGATGCTCTTGCTACGCTTGCTTCAAGGATTGTGGTGAAATTCTGGAATGAAGTCTCCAATATTACTGTGATGCGCTTGGATAGACCAGCTCATGTATTTGCAGTAGAAGAAGTGAAAGATGATAAGCCATGGTATTATGATATCAAGTGCTTTCTCCAAAGTCAAACATACCCGCCTGGGGCATCTGTTAAAGACAAGAAGACTTTGAGGAGATTATCTGGCAGTTTCTACCTCAATGGCGATGTGCTTTATAAGAGGAATTTTGACATGGTTCTGCTCAGATGCGTGGATAGACACGAAGCAGACATGTTAATGACTGAAGTCCATGAGGGTTCATTTGGTACTCGTTCCAATGGATATGCCATGGAAAAGAAGATGTTGAGAGCAGGCTACTATTGGCTGACAATGGAGTCTGACTGCTGTAAATATGTGAAGAAATGCCACAAGTGTCAAATTTATGAGGATAAGATTCATATTCTCCCGACACTTTTGAATGTGATTTCATCACCATGGCCTTTCTCTATGTGGGGAATTGGCATGATTGGCACGATAGAGCCAAAGGCGTCCAACGGTCACAGGTTTATTCTCGTAGCAATTGATTACTTTACCAAGTGGGTTAAAGCGGCATCATATGCCAATGTGACCAGGCAGGTGGTTGTGAAGTTTATCAAGAATCAACTCATATGCCGTTATGGTGTGCCAGACAAGATCGTTGCTGATAATGGATCTAACTTGAACAACAAGATGATGAAAGAGCCGTGCAGTGAGTTCAAGATTGCACACCATAATTCTTCTCCTTATAGACCCAAGATGAATGGGGTTATTGAATCTGCTAATAAAAACATCAAGAAGATTATCCAGAAGATGGTTGTTACATACAAAGATTGGCATGAGATGCTGCCATTTGCTTTGCATGGTTATCGTACATCTGTCAGCACTTCAACAGGGGCAACCCCCTTCTCCCTTATATATGGCATGGAGGTTGTGCTCCCCGTGGAGGTTGAGATCCCATCGATGAGAGTCTTGATGGAAGCCAAGTTGACTGAGGCTGAATGGGTTTAGAGTCGTTATGACCAGCTGAACTTAATTGAAGAGAAGAGATTGACTGCCATGTGCCATGGTCAGTTATATCAGCAGAGGATGAAGAAAGCCTTTGATAAGAAGGTCAAACCTCGCGTGTTCCGAGAAGGTGACCTTGTGCTCAAGAAAGTCTTCTCTTTCGCACCCGATTCCAGGGGCAAGTGGACTCCAAACTATGAAGGTCCATATGTTGTTAAGAGAGCCTTTTCAGGCGGTGCTTTGATAATTAAAACTATGGACGGGGAGGATTTCACTCGTCCTGTAAATTCAGATGCAATCCAGAAATACTTCCCCTAAAAGTAAAAACAGAATAGCTCGCTAAGTTGAAAACCCGAAAGGGCGACTTAGGCAAAAATGAGCGTCACGGTGGATTGCAAACCAGAAAGGGCGATCCAGGCAGAAGTTAGAGACATACAAAAAAATGAATATGTAACCCGCTAGATTGAGTACCTCACCCTGGGGAAATCTAGGCAAAAATTAGGGATTTGGCAAGTAACTACATCCTGACAAGACATTATTCTACAACCGTCTTCTGTCAAAGATTCTCGCTCAGTCATCGTCAACTGAAGTTTCAAATACATTGTATTCAGAGTTGGTGGAGAAATGGTCATTATATTCAATGTAGCCCTTTTCCAATATATATCACCAATTTCAAATTTGTAAAGATCCATGGAGTCTTGCCATTTGCAGACTACCATCCTATCAAATAAATTTGAGCCTTTATCCAATTCCTTGCACTCTTATTTGTTTCTGTTCAACAAATATTTGCATGTTTTAATTGATAAATATCATTATTTTAAACAAATAAAGTTTTATAAACTGTTTCTAAATAAAGTGAACATTCACAATGACTGAAAGGATAAATGGAATGTCTTCAGTGCTCTCCTAAGGATAGTACGATTTCCAAAAGGGTAAGGCATTTGTTCATATTCCTAGCATATTTTTTTCCTCTTCATCATCTTTCAGGTTGTCCCCTCAGAAAGTGCAGAAGAAGGTAATACACCACCAAAGTCCCCAGAGAGTTTGGAGTTTGGTCTCAACCTTCTAGCTCCCCAGTGAGTCTGGATCTAGCATCGGTGTTTTATCAATTATATGGTCGTCATCCCTTGTGTGGATTAACCTAAAATCCCTTATAGATTGATAAATTGACATGCTATCTTTTTCGAGGAAAGTTGGTCTCCCCTCATTCAGATTGGAAATCTTCCACAGAGTGAGCAGGAAATCCCAGCATGAGTGGAATTTTCAACGAGTTGGTTTGTAGCTTATCCCCAGTGGATTCACATACATTGATCTCCAGCAGGTTTGCCTACCGTTCATGCTCAGCAGGGTTGCTCACATTAGATTTCTCCAGTTTGGTCACCAGCAGGTTATCTCCAGCTGATCGCCTACAGGTTATCCCCAGTTCAGTCATTAACATTTTTTCCCTAGTGGAGTTGCCTGATCAGAGCCTGATTGTTGGTACTTCCTCCTTCTCGTTTAGTTTCCTCCTAGCAGAGCGGGTGATGAAAATGTTTATTTTCTATCCCCAGCGGAGCGGTGTTTCTCTTCTCCTCGGCAGAGATTATTTCTCCAGCAGTATGAGGAAATGTGATGGTTATTGGAACTTTTGTTTGGTGGTTATTACCCACAAAGTTTCATATCTTTCCTTGGTTTTTCCCCAGTAGAGTTACTTCTACGGTGGATCTTATCCGTGTTTAGCTCCCCGATGGTGGCTGGGTAGTTTCCCCAGCTAAGGCTCTACCTGATCCTAATTTGTCTTTGGAACTTTGAGGAAGATGTGTTGATTCCTTCCTAGTGGAGTGACTGGTTCTCCTTCTCCGCAGCAGAGATGCTCCTTCCGTGGTTAGAAGTGAATGTTTGATTTAATGTGCTTCTGTTTGGTGGTTGTTCCCCACATAATTCTACATCACCCCCTGATAAGATCCCAATAGAGTTCTTATATGTTTGATCTTATCCATATCTCTATGCGCTGTTGGAAGATCCCCAGCTTTGGTATTTGTGACCCTTTGCTTATTCCCAACAGTGGTCTCTGATCCCCAGTGATCCTGCTTATTCCCCTAGTAGTGGTCTTTGTCCCTGGCAGCGACTCTGCTCGATCCTCAACGGTGATTGGTTTCCTGGTATTTGTTGCCCCCACCAGATTGGATTTCTCATGTGGGCTTGGCTTTCTCTTTTGAGATGTTGTACCAGATGTCTGTCCATTGATTCTTGGACCTGTTTGTGTCAGATATGTCTGTTTGTCAGCATTAATCATACATAAACCACACATATACATGCATAATTATACCATTCAAATATTCATGTTGCATTCTTTTCCATATATATTTGATTGTTATCTCTTGCTAGCGGTGAAATATCCTTCCCCAAGCAGACGGTTGTGTCTGATCTCTCCATATAGCTTCAGCCCCATAGGCAGAAAGTGTTTATCGTTTCTTCCATATTCCCCACTGAGTTATGTCCTCGTGGATGATTATTGTTTCAGTTTCCTCCCTGAATAAGTATTGGGATGGAATTACTCCCCTAAGTTATATCCTCATTGGGTTGAGTCTTGCTTCATTGCGTCTCTCTAGTTTGTTCCTAGACTGACTCCTTTTTTGTTAATTCCCCTGCACTTCCCTGTGGTTCAGGTGATCAATTACTCAGTAAACGGTAATTGTTAATTCTCTCCCCAGCAGATGTTGTGGCCTTCTACCCGGTATCCGGTAGTTATAAGTCCTATTTATGTGGTTTTCTACCCAGTAGCCGGTAGTTGTAAACCCCACTTTTTCCCCCTTGCAGAGTTAATCCCTGATTTTGTTCGTCCTAACCGACGATAGGTATTCTCTTCTTTGGTTTTCTACCCAGTAACCGGTAGATGTAATTCCCACCTTGTTGGTTATCTTTATCCAATATTCAATATTGATATTCCTTCATTTCTTGAGTATACCACCCAGTAACCGGTGATATATCTCTTGGATAATTGATCTAATTAAGCAATTTATCCCAAGTGAGTCATCTTTCATTCACCCTTTTTTGGTAGTGATTGTTTCTCCCCTTGATAGGTCATCATTTTATACCCAGTAGCCGGTATCCCGATGTCCTTTCTTTTTGGTCGATTTATCCTTTATTAACCCAATAACCGGTTGTGGATAATCTTCCGTGCGAGTATATTATCTACGTTCTGACGGTAATAGATAATATATCTCATGAGCTCTTCAGTCGAAACCTTTGTTCTTCCTCAGGAGAGTAAGATTCGTATTTCCTTATGGGATCGAATGTCCATCCTGTAATCGAGTTCGCTTTTCATCCCTCCTTTAGGATGATGAGTGTTTTGGAAATATTCCCCAATTCACGCCTGGTTGGTCACCTATTATATGCCCAGTAACCGGTATCCCTGGTGTTCCTTCCTTTCTGCTCCCTATTATGACTTTTTGTCCCCTGTGGAGTCAGATTTTCCTGAGATAAAATATACCTTTTAGGTTTTCCTCAGATGTTTGGACGATCGATATCTCTCACCTTTATACCGGTCTTAGATATTCTTTCTCCCTGAGCATGTGGCCTTTTCACCCTTATACCGGTGTTTTGATCACATGTCTCTTTGAGCTTATTACCCAGTAAAACCGGTAATATCTCATTGTTTCTTCCTCGGCTGAATCCCTTTTCTGGATTTTCCCCACCTGAGTCCGAATTTTTATCCGAAGTATCCTTTGTGGATAGTTTGCTGTATTGGCATATTCCCCAATACATGCATTTTTGCGTCAGCTCGAGTCTTTCCATTGATTTATTTTCATGGAATCCCTTCGTGTCTCCCATCAAGTTTCAAGTCGTGACCCGCTCACGCATTTCTACCCTTTACTCCCCCAGAGCCTTTGTCTCCCTAGTGAGTGTATTACTCCTTTGGATTTTCAGTTTCTCCTAATTTCTTTTTCTTTTGTGGACGTATATCCCCACAGAGTATTAACTTTTGCATACATACATTTGCATCATGAGGTCTCTTAGGGACCAAAATTCGTCTCTTTGTTATTATTTAAGCCCATTCTACCTCGTCGACACGAAGATTCTAACCTTCACTTCTTCGGCTAGAGTGACCTTAAATAGGGGAATCTGTAAGACCCCAATTTTGAGCCTAAGATCCCTTATGGCATCATATCATTGCTCATAGCATTTGCCTCAAGGATCATAGTATCTTGGCTCCTTACCCTTGGGTTGGGACTTGTGTGAGTTGGTTTGAGACCACCAAGCATGCTTGAATTGTATATTATTGCTTTTCTTATTTTGTTTACTAACCAAAAGCACAAAAATATGTCACTAACTTTGTTTGTTTTGAAGCTCAAGTTGTCATGTGATCCAAGGCTCCTAGGGTGGCTTCTATACCCATTGAAGTGGCCAGATGAAAGTGAAAGCAAGCATGACAATGATTCCCAAAGATCTCAATCATCATATATGCTTCCCAAGTATCTCAATTTGTCAATTTGATCAAGATAAACCAAAGGGCTTGAGGATTGTTTCCCAAGGAAACCCTAATTCAATTGTGCATTGACTGTGCCTTGCTCATGAAGCAACCTCAACCTATGATCAAATACAATAAAGGGGAGTTCTTTCATTCACCATTTTATGCATATATGAGCTTATGTGACTATCCTCAATCATTAATTCATCAAGATTTGAAGTTTGGACTTGAGAAGTTGATCAGTCAAATCATCTGACTATTTTGAAATCCACTGAGACCTAACTTTTGATGTGTTTGTCAAATGAAGATGACCCCAAGAGAAAATATGTTCTTAAGAACCATATTAACAACTTTAATGTTCATCAAAAATCCATTTGAAACTTGAAAAGTCATCATTCATTTCAAAACATTATAGGTCATTTTGACTGAAACCCTAATTTTGGGTCAACTTCCGAAGGACCTAACTCCTCCATTTTTATGATTTTGAGGTGAGACCAAGTGCATTGGAACGTTTAAGATGTCTACTTCAAATGTTATGTTGGACAAAATTTAATAATCCTAAAATAAATACATGTGATAATACAAAACATTATAGGTCACTTTGGACAAAGACCATTGAAATGTGAAAAAGTCCAACTTCAAGTGCCCACAACATTCTCATCAAAAATCCAAATGATGCACAATTTAAGTACAAATTGATTGCCTTGAAAGATCTACAACTTTGATGTTGGAGGTTTTGTCATTTGAGGCTTGCATCATTGAAACATAAGGGCTTGAAGATTGTTCAATTTGGCGAAATTTCCATATACATGTTTTGTACTTTGAACTTCATGGCCAGTTTTCAATATTTTCCCAACTCAAAATGGATTTTTGTTCAACATAACATTTGTTCCTTATGTAACGACCTTTCCAAGCATTACCCATATGCCTATGTTTCAATTTTGCAAATGGCATTTTCGAAGAGGTGAAGTTTTAGGTTCAATTATGCATAACATGTGAAATCCTCTTGCATACTACATTGCCTTGCCATTTGCACGTCCAAAACTCATTCATTTGTGTTCATCATGCAAAACCAATTGAGTTTGGGCCTCACATGCGCCTGTACAGGCCCATGCATGGAGGACCCAAGCTCATGCACACACAAATATTTCATTGCATTGAATCAGCCTTGTATATAAATACACATGCTTGCTTCACTTGAAAACCAACCTAAAGGCGCCTGAAGCTCTGCACAACTGAATCCCCAACCTCCATTAAAGGAATTATGAATTTTTTCTCCATTTTTCAAGCTTGAATTTCAACTTCCTTAGTTGATCTTCAGCTTCAAATTCCTTAGCCTTGCTTCCTTGTTACTTCAAGATCAAACTGCATTGAAGATTTGGATTGGATCAGGCTCACACAAACTGCACTTCAAAGGTTTTCACTCCAACTGTTTTCCTTCAAATCTCTTTGGATATTGAACATTTTTTGTATTGGTTGGCATCTCTGAAGTCCTCATGTGAGAGGCAATTGATTTGTGGCTTTAATTTTGTGAATTGAGCAAGTTCAGATTGAACACCTCATATTTCCATCTCAGATTTCTTTCTCTATAGGGATCTTGAGTGGAAATCAAGGTTAAAGGGGTGATGTACATCACCCCAACTTTCGAATGATGTATAGATCGCGTGCTATGGTTGAGGTTTGAAAACCTACAACAGGTGGGCGAATATGGGACCAATTGCAAAAAAATTCTCTTAAATTCTAGTTTCTAAAAATGATTTTTAATTATTTTTGTGATTCCATTTAATATTTTTTGTGAATTATTTCTTTTCTGGTTATTTATAATTCATTTAAAATACTTTTTGATATTCAAAAATGCCAAAAATATTTTCTTAACATCTTTGGATGATGATGGATCTATGAAAAATATTCTCATCAATTTCTTAATTGATTTGAGATTTATTTTAGATTTTAGTCCAATTATGTTATTTTTCTTCATTTTTAATTGTTTAAAATTAGTTTCTGTTTTCAAAAAATGATGAAAAATTTTGTCAAACCTTGTTTGACCATGTTAGACTTATGATGCTCCAATTGGACTTTTCCAAGTTGATTTGAATTGGATTTGAAGTTTGACCTTTATTTGTTCATTTTATTTCAAGTATTATTTTAATTCCAAAAAATACCAAAAATATTGTTATTTCTTGACTTCTAAGTTTCATCTCACTTTTGTTTACCATTTATTTATGTTGATTCCATTCATATTTGGTCAATGTGTTTTGCTTATGTCATTTGAATTTCAATTATGTACATTCCATTTCCATCTTCTTCTTCTTTTTTTCTTTTCTTTTTGACCAATGAGTTAATGATTGGTGGTTAGCCTTGACATATGAGAGGCTTAACCTTCTTTGATCCAAATCAAATTCATCTTGATCAAAGATCAAATGAATTGCTTTGCATTAAAGATAGGTTGCTTCTTGGTCAAGCAAAAAACCTAAATCCATACAAGGTCATTCTTCTTTTCTTTTGGCATGGCAAGTTGTAGAAGCTTGGCTTACTAGTCATGATCTTTAACTTGTGTTTATTTGCCTATAGTTTTATTGACCGACCTCATATAGGTGTGACTACTACATTAGTCCACTTACGATTGCTTAACATAGCGCTAAATTGCCTTATGACACACTAACACTAACTACTAATCACTAACTTTTAATTCAAGCATTTAATTCTTGCAATTTACTTTAATACAATTTAATTTCTTACTCATTAATTTATTTGTCTTTGCCCTTTGCTCACTTGAGCTCATGTTTATGCTTATGCAATTTGCCTTTTGCTCACTTGAGCATATTATTGTGTATATACTATTGCCTTGTGCTTGTTTTGTTTTTGTTTTTATGAACCCAATGCAAATGGAGAAAGGACTTAGATTTAGGATCTTACCTATGTGTAACACCCCAAAATTTGCCCTCCTCATTCATGCATTCACTTTTTAGGTCATTTAGCATTTCATACCACATTGCATCATGTCAATCAGGGATTAGCTCCAAGAAGCTCGGACGTCATCCAGGACACTTTATGGGATTTATTCAAATGATCGATCAACACAAGGAAAAGACTTGAGGTACTACCAACAGGACCGAATGGGACCTATTCACCGTACAAATCGTCAGTCTGAAGAAGCAAGAATCTGCCGCTGAGCTGTCATGCTCGCTAGGAGAGCAGATGCTTCGCCTAGCGAAGAGCACTGTCATGCTCGCTAGGCGAGCAGATCCTTCGCTAGGCGAAAGGCGCGTATTTCAGAAAATATCAGAAAAGTTTTGGGCCTGAGCTGTCCCCATTCAAAGCCCACAAGCTGCGAAATTTGGCCTATAAATACCAGAGTGGTCAATGAAATAAGGGGAGAACACTGGCTGAACAGAAAAGACCAGAGACTGGAGAAGGAGACCTAGGAACTACTCTGCAGAAACCTTCAGGAGGCTCTGAGAAGTTCACTCCGCCTCACACGAACCCTAGTGCTACTTTGCAGATCCGGCCGCACCATTCAATCCTAATCAGTCTCTCTCAACAGGTATGCCTTTGTTCCTACTACTTTATGCCTCGAATTTGAATATTGTGAATATATGAGGTAACATCTGGTTTTGCCCACGGGTTTATATTTGTGTATGAATATGTATAACAATATCGTGAATGTTTTAATCATTTTCGTTTATGAGTTGGATACCACAGGGTTTCGGATCATAGAGATCGAACTGTTATCAAGGAGGAATCCAAAACCCGCAGGCCTTCGCTAGCCGCTTCACTAGGCGAGCCTGTAGCGAAGCTTCGCTAAGCCTTCGCTAGGCGAAGCAGTCGCGAACGTGACAGTATCTGCTTTTTGTTATGTTTTTTTCTAACCTGTTTTTGGTGTTGCCATGCCATTGTTTTCCCGGGATCTCATCTTGTTTGTCTAACCTTTTTGTCGAGTTTTCGTGAGGACTCATACACTCTTGCAGGGATACCATTCGGAGGTTTATTCTGACTACTCGTATTGACTGATTTTCTTTGATGGTCTAGCTGGAGAGATCTCAGGATTGCTAATCTTTTAGTTGCTGTAACTTCGGATCTTTATCCGTGTGGTAATTTTTTCCCTTTCTCGTACCTTATCGCTTTCTTAGCTGGAAGACCTCGATAGGAGGCAATGTTTGAGCCCCTTGGTGGCATTTTACTTTGAGATACATGTTTTGTGTTTTGTATTCGAATCCCCACAGGTAGCGCGGTTCCTTCGTCAAGGACTGCCTGTTTGCCCTCGAGCATCCCAAACCCTAAAACCCATAACACACGTTTACTCCTTCTACTACAGGCGAGTAAGTCTCCAAAGGTCGAGCATCCGGTAGATTGCGTAGTAACGTTGTTCGTCCGAAACCCAATCCATAACCCCGTAGTTAGCCGAACTACGGCTTGCTCTGATTCTCATTCCAGATGAGATACGTAGGCATAAGACGCGATGTCTTAGCGAGCACACATCCCCTAACCCATAGGTCAGCCGAGCTACGAAGACTCTGATTCTCATATTCAGATGAGATACGTATGCAGTGGATGCGACATCCGCGCGAGTCATTTCTCTTAACCTTTTTAGTAAATAAACACATTAGGTAAACCCACACCCTTTAGACAAAAACCACAAAAGTGGATCCCGTAGAGTACTACGGATGCGTAGGGGTGCTAATACCTTCCCTTCACATAACCGACTCCCGAACCCAAGATTTGGTTGCGAGACCCCGTCTTGTCCTTTCCTTTTTCAGGTTTACTTCGAGCGTTTCCTTTCCCTCCCTTGGGATAAATAACGCACGGTGGCGACTCTTCTGTCATTTTCTTTCGCCGGTTGTTTTTTCGTGCACTGTATTTTTCAGGTTGCGACACTATACTAAATGGTGTTTCAAGAGCAACTAGGCCTCATGCCTTTAGAATGCTAAATATGTTAAAGAGAAACTAGGCCTCATGCCTTTAGAATGCTTAAGCTTGAAGATGACATTGAAAGGATTGCTAATTCTAAACTCACTCTTGTCCATTCTTTTTTTTTTGCATTGTGGAACTTTTTGATTTGTGTGTTCTTGTGTGATAGGGATACCAAAACTTGAGTCATTAGAAGGACCATTGTCATGAGCATCCAAGATAAGAAAGACAAGTTCAAAATGACGGATCCTAGGAGCTTGATTGATCATGTGCTTGCTTGTTTGAATTATTTGCTTATTGCTTACTCAGTCCAAAGGAAAGGAGCAACTTGGATCATCTTTATGATCTCAAGAAGGGAACTCCAAGTGGTTTTATTTCTCTCCCCTCATCTTGGCATGTTTATGATCTAGCCCTTCTATTCTTCTCTCCACTCTAACCCAAGCCAAACTTTTTGTGCAAACATTGACATTGTTTTCAAAAATTAGAAACCTAGGCATTATGCCTTTGATTTTTCAAACTCTTTTTCTTAATACTTATTTTGAATTGAATCTTAACTCAACTTTGACTTTATTTTGTGAATACTCTTCATTTGTAAATACAACTCACCCAAATTGTTTTTGTGGTTTCAATGGCCACTTTTGCCAAAGCTTTTCATAAACATTAGCTATTAGGTTTGAGTTATCATAGAGGTTGATATAATACTCATTTGTATCCTTAGTGTTGGACTATAAGTCTTCCATGCTTTTTATAGGGTTAACCCCTCACTAGCATGTTGAAGCTCTCCTCACATGGTGGATTTGTGGTTTTGGGTTGAGTTTTCTCCCTTTTGTAACAAAAGACCTTAGGGCTTTTGACCAATCAATTCACCAACTTCTTTTGAGATTTTTACCCCGAACTACGAGATTTTGATCCTACCTTTTTAAGATGGTGCGTAGGTAATGGGTTTATCCATTCAAACACAAAATTGTAAATAATTTGTATATTCTTTTCTCATCTCCCCAATCATGTTTGCACAAGTATTTTCACAAATACCAACCTACCCTACAACATTTGTAAAAAGGGCTCCCTTAGAGTATTAAGGATGTTTTGGGTGCTTAAAACCTTCCCATTGCATAACCAACCCGCTTACCCAGATCTCTGATATTTTTATTAGTTTTTGATTTGATAAAACTTCTCGGTTTTTATTCGCTTTCTAACCTTTCCTTTGGATAAATAGAAGTGCGGTGGCGACTCGAATTGTATGATTTAATTTTGATTTAGTCAATAAATCTAAAGGTAACGAATACCCCGCTACAATGGCAGATTGCCCAGAATGAATCTGAACATGTGCTTCTTATCTCTGATGTTAAATTAGACTCTGACTCAAGTATATGATATTTATCTAATTCATAGTCTGATACTTCTACAAGTTAGAAGATATCTGTATCAGAAACATCCTTAGTCAGAAACCTTTTGGTATTCTTGACTCCAGAAACATCCTTAGTCATAAACCTTTTGGTATTCTTGACTCTAGAAACATCAACACGTGGCCCCTCAAATGTGTGGCTCTGGATCTTCTGGACACCTGTCTAGCTCAGAACTCAAGGGCCAAACTGTTGAGATCCCCTCGAGCAGTGTGCAAATCTTGAGATTAGACATCCATCATTAGTTGCGTTTAATTCTTTCCGCGCTTCTCAAAACTCGTTTTTTAGCAAATAATTAATTTTATGTTCCCTCTCAGCTAACACTGTCGTTTGGCATATTTTTGAATGTATGTATATATACTTCCATAATTCCCACATTCACACTTTTACTACTCACAACTTACACTAACCCATAAACCCAACTTCTCTCAATTCTTCTCTACAACCGATTTTCATCTCCTTCACAACAACATCAAGAATCCTCAACAACAACAGGTCTTTGAATTCTCTCAACAGATGAATACCACTGAATAACAAGTTGAAGCTTCACAACAAGTTGCAACCCCTACTACTACTCCAACAACCTTCTATCAAGAACCCCAGGTTCTTGATCGTCCTGCTCACATCAATCTATCAACTCCCTTTGAAAAGCTTGAAGTTCTTTGTGAGTTGTTGGTAGATTTTGACAACCTCAAAGAAAATGGAATGGATTTAACACAAGAACTGAAGAATCAAGGGTGGCTTACTTACTTCAATCGAGTCTATAGCCCCATCTACATGAACTTGGTCAAGGAATTCTGGAGATTCACTGACTGTGACGATCACTACATTGTGTCTCATGTTCTGGGAATAAAGATGGTGATCATTGAGAAATCAATAGTTGCGCTCATGAACATGGAAAAGGTTGGGGGAAGAAGAAACTATAACATAAACCCTAGAGCTAAGTACATGTCCTAAGAAGTTATCCCTACCATCTTCTCTCAGAACCAGGAAGGAAAAACATCCAAGAATAAAGAGCTTCACAAGAATATGAGGGTGTGGCTCAAGATCATTCTGGGAACCATTCATCACCGTCCTTCATCTATCTCTTCTGACTACATCAACACAGATCAGAAGTACATTCTATATTGTCAACATAAAGGTCTGAAGCTGAACCTTATTTCTCTCCTCTTCAAGTATCTAAGGGATTCTATTAGAGACACAAGGAACAACATGAAGCCCAAGAACTATATCCCTCTGAACAGATTAATTTCTGACATTTTGATATAGAATGGTCTGGTGGACCATCTCATCTTCTTGATTATGATGGAAGACATTACTATAGACGTGGGGAAGCCTCTCAATGGGAGGAATATAAAGAGCATGGGTCTTATTCATAAGACCATAGTCAAACCCACCAGACATACATCTTGGGAAGCTATGAAGGATCATATAGAAATAGGAGATGAGATGTATCTCTTCTCAAAGATATATCCACCAGAAGTTATTGCTTACTACCTGCAGGATCTGGAAGCCCAAGGAGTTGACATCTCTGGTTTCAGCCTGGACTGGCTCCCATATCAACCCCGAACTTCCTGAAGAGAAAGAGGGAACCATCTGAGAATAATAAGAAGAAGATTCTCAAGATAAGAGAGTCTTTAGCGACTCAGAAGTAGCCAATGCCTCTGAGCTCTTCGGCACCAAGTAAGTGTCATATCTCAGAAGCGCCTCTCACTTCTTGTTCTAGGAAGGTTGCCTCATCAATTCCTCTACCACCCTCACACTCTCAACCTCTATTACTACTTGTAAGACCCCAAAATTTGCCCTCCTCATTCATGTATCCATTTAGCATTTCATATTGCATTTCATCATGTCAATCAGAATTAGATCCAAGAAACTTAAAAAAAAAAAAAAACGAAAAAAAGATAAATAATTTTTTACAAAAAATAAAAAAATAAATAAAAATAATAATAATAAAATAAATAAAATATAATAGAAAAACTTGGACTTGGACCTCTCTCATTTGAGTCCACAAAGCCATGAAAATCAGGTTATAAAAGAGGGAGATCAGACAGAAAAAGGAAGAGAAGCAAAATACTCTGAGGTTTCCTTGAAACGAAACCCTTGACAAAACCTGGAGAGAAACCTGACAGAGAACTCAGAGCAACCCCCAGGCAGCTCTGAAAAATTCAATCTGACTCACACACTTTCATCTCACGCAAACCCTAACGTTGCCTTGCAAACCCAGCCGTGCCATTGGATTTCAACCGGTCTCTCCCATCAGGTTTGCCTCATTCCCATGATTTTATGCTCTTAATTTGGATCATCTGAATGTATGAGGTATGATGGATGAATTTCATTATGTTTTTGCCCACGGGTTTAATTATGCATGAATGGGTGAAACCTATGCCTTGAATGTTTAATCACATGATTTCTGAAATGTATGCAACAGGGTTTGAGGTTTCTGAAACCATACTGTTATCCATGAAAAAAATGCTTATCGTGTTTCACTAACCCTTTTGCTGAGTTTTTGTGAGGGCTCACAGACTCTTGCAGAGATGGTTAGCGTGGTTTTCCCACTTTATTTGTGAGATACCCCCCGGAGGTTCATTCCGATTACCTGTACTGACTCACCTTTCTTTGATGGCATTAGCTTGGGAGATCCCTGGGTTTCTTACTCCTTTAATTGCTGTTACTTCGGATCTTTATCCGTGTGGTACTTTTACCTCTTTTCCGCATTTTATCGCTTTCTTAGCTGGAAGACCTCGATAGGAGGCATTTGTTTTCTTTTGTTTATTTACTTCTGAGCCCCTTGTTGGCACATTTACTTTATACATGTTTGTTTTGTATGTGTTCGTATCCCTGCAGGTAGCGCGGTTCCTTCATCAAGGACTGCCTTTTTGCCCTTGAGCATCCCAAACCCTAAAACCCAAAGCAACACGTTAACTCCTTCTACTACAGGCGAGTAAGTCTCCAAAGGTCGAGCATCTGGTAGATTGCGTAGTGACGTCGTTCATCCAAAACCCAATCCATAACCCCATAGTTAGCCGAACTACGTTTTGCTCTGATTCTCAGGCCAGATGAGATACATAGGCATAAGACGCGATGTCTTAGCGAGCACAATTACCCTTAACCCCTAGGTAGCCGAGCTACGAAGACTCTGATTCTCATTTTCAAATGAGATACGTATGCAGTGGATGCGACATCCGCGCGAGTCATTTTCATTTAACCCCTTTTTTTTAGTAAATAACACATTAGATAAACCCACACCCTTTAGACAAGAACTACAAAAGTGGATCCCGTAGAGTACTACGGATGCGTAGGGGTGCTAATACCTTCCCTTCGCATAACCGACTCCCGAACCCAAGATTTGGTTGCAAGACCCCGTCTTGTCCTTTCCTTTTTCAGGTTTACTTCGAGCGTTTCCTTTCCCTCCTTTGGGATGAATAACGCACGGTGGAGACTCTTCTGTCATTTTCTTTCGCCGATTTTTTTTTGCGCACTGTATTTTTCAGGTTGCGACAGCTGACGACTCTGCTGGGGATTGAAAGAAGTTGACCTCTTGCTGGTCCATCTTCCCTAAGCGAGTCCCTCCTAGATTGTGTGATTTCTTGTTTATTGGGTGTTCATGCTTTTGTACATTTATTTGCTTACCTGCTTGCATGCATCTGTTGTATCTGTTGGATCTGTTTGTTTGTTTGTTGGGATGGGGTGTTCTATGAGAGATAAGCCCATTACCCAGGCTTGAGTGTACACACAGGTTTTAGAGTGGATAATCATGAGGCTTGCCTGGCGTGTTGCTACGTTAAGTCGTTCGTGAAGAACCACACCCAAACGAGGTTTCTTTTGGATATATTATGTCTTACGGGTGTTCCGTAAAGGCAGGATGTTCCTCTAGAAATCGTCGACTCTGGTGACCATTTCCCGAGAACTCAGTCGAGGCCTCTCCTTCGAGACGTGATTATGTTAGCTCTGGTGGGCGCATTCTCGCTGCTCAATCCAAGGATCCCGAGACTGGGAACTTGCTATTAGGATGTCCTGTTGAGAGGAGTCAATGGAGGTCTTTTGTCCCGTAATAATACCAAACCTTCAGTGGTAAACGTATTATTCGCGACTGAAGGGCTGAAGCTGACGAACTTCTGTTCTTAGAACCTACCAGTGAGGGGCGGGCTAAATTCAGGAAACCTTAACCTCCAACCAACCCGGTTTTCTATAGCAGAGTTTTGGTCTTGTATTATATTCCTCAGTGAATTTCTCTCCAGGCAGTGCAACCTGACAGATGTTCAAGCGGATCCATCAATTCTGATTGACATGCCTTTGCATTGCATAACATCATTTGCATATTTGCATCCAACATCTCATGCTTATTCATTTGCAGGGTATTCCCTTTCAAAATGGGGGTGCCTTAAAACTGAACAAGCAGTGCATCACATACCATGCATATTAACCCTTGTCTGTTTTGCAGGTGTCACCGCAGTGTCTAATGTTTGTTCCCTGTATCAGGCAGTTATTGGTCCCAAGCGAGTCCACAGGTACCCGACAAAGCAAAATCGTCCACAGCTAGCGATGGACGAAGTACAGAAAGAGCTAGCTGATATGCGTGAAAGGATGGATCAGTTCATGACATTGATGACTGGTATGGCAGAAGGCCAGGAAAAGCTGAGGGAATTGGTTGAGCAACCGAGACCCGATCCGGAGGTGGAGATACCAAATGCTGAGGGAAACCCTAGTAACCCTGGGAACGCTGATAACCCTGTGAACGCTGGTAACGCGGGTAACGCAAATGCTGATGGAAACCCGGGTAATGTTGGCAACACAGGGAATGTTGGAAATGGTATTGGCGGAAGGTACAATGTGAATCAAGGAATTCGGATTAACGGGCGCCCCGTTACTGAAGATTATCAGTATGATCAATTTTCTTTGCACGACGAGGCCCTCGAGACCACTCGCCGTATGGATGAGCTTGCTGAGAAGCTCAAATCTTTGGAGTCTCAAAATTCCTTAGGCTTTGATGTCACAAATCTTGGTCTGGTTCAGGGAGTAAGGATTCCTCACAAGTTCAAACCCCCTACTTTTGAGAAATACAACGGGGCTTCTTGCCCACGCACTCATCTCCAATCTTATCTGGGAAGGTTGGGATCTCACACGGAAGATGAAAAGCTGTGGATGTACTATTTTGAAGACAACCTAACTGGAGCTTCTCGTGAATGGTATTCTCATTTGTCTCGTACTACCATCAAGAGCTGGAAAGACCTGGCAGAGGCTTTTGTCAAGCAATATCAATACAACTTGGACATGGCTCCAAATCGGACCTTGTTGCAAGGTATGTCTCAGACTGCCAAGGAAACCTTTAGAGAGTATGCTCAGCGTTGGAGACAGATTGCTGTGTCCGTCCAACCCCCTATGTCTGAAAGGGAGATGGCAGACATGTTCATGAACACTCTTCAAGGCAATTATATTGAGAGATTGGCTGCTTGCCCGTCAATTAGCTTTGCACAGATAGTAATTGCTGGAGAAAGAATCGAGAGTCTCTTGAAGATGGGCCGAATTCAAGACAATAGTGCTTCCAACTCATCAGGTCCCAAGAGACCGTTTGCTGGTAACGGTCAGCGAAGAAAAGAAGGCGAGGCAAGCGTTGTGTATGCCAGCAGAGGCAGGGGTAGAGGACGCCCTAATTATTATCAAGATCAAGTGGCCGTAGTCACTATTCCAACACCTGTTCCTCAACCGCAATATCATCCGCAACAACAACCCAGGTACAACAATCAACAACAAGGAGGTAATCCGGGTCAGCAGAGACACAATCAACAACGTCCAAGGCAGACGGACCGGGTCATCGAGCCAATCCCAATGCCTTATTCAGTATTACTTCCCAAGCTGATTGACATGAATCTGGTTACGTTGAGAACTCTGGCCCCACCAATCGATCCCAATAATTTGCCTAGAGGTTATGATGTCAACGCCAGATGTGCTTTTCACTCCAACGCACCTGGCCATACTACAGATAATTGCAAGGCTCTCCAGTTAAAGGTACAAGATTTGAGAGATGCCCAGGCTATCAATTTTTCTCTGGTGCCTAATGTTATCCAGAACCCGATGCCGGCTCACGGCGGGCAGAGGATTAATGTTGTTGATAGTGGGGAAACTTTGAATTTGGTTTCTGATGTGACTAAGGTGAAGACTTCGCTATCGGTGGTTAAAGACCGACTTCTGAAAGGACAGATTTTCCCGGGCTGTAAGGAAGAATGCAGAAATTGTCAAGCTGCCGAAAACGGATGTGACAGTTTGAGAAGGGGTATTCAGCAACTGATAGATGAAGGTTGTCTTCAGGTCGATCAGGCCCGTCCAGTGAAGAATGATGTATCGACGGTGACGTTTTATTTCACTCCTGAAGAAATATATGTTCCCGAGAGACTCGCTCCGACAATAATATATTTCCCAGAAAGTACAGAACCAGCAGCAGTGAACATCGAAAGTTCAGCACCAATTGCAATTTACTCTGACAGCCCTCAACCGACTTTGGTTGGTCCGATCACCATCACAATACCAGGACCCGTTCTGTATGAGAAAGACAGTGTTATCCCGTGGCACTATGGGGCTGATATCTACTGCCAGGGGCAGAAAGTTAACGAAGAAGACATTGACATTGGTAGCTCCGTTGTAGACAATGTTGGAGGGGTTGGTGGCTTCACTCGCAGTGGACGCCTATTTGCACCATCAACATTACGCACGAATACTGAAGCCGAGGCAGCCGCCAAGGCTAAAGGGAAATAGATGGCCGCCGAAGAGGTTACTACTAAGGAAGATCCTCCTAAGACCGCATTCGAGAAGGAAGTGTATGAGTTTATGAGGATTATCAAGAAAAGTGACTACAAGGTAGTCGACCAGCTAAATCAGACACCCTCAAAGATCTGCATTCTCTCACTATTGCTGTGCTCTGAGGCGCACAGAGCAGCCTTGTTGAAAGTACTGAATATGGCCTATGTTCCACCTGAGATAACTGTTAACCAGCTGGAGTCGGTAGTTTCCAATGTAAACGCTAGCCGGGGGCTAGGTTTCACCGATAATGACCTAACATCTGAGGGCAGGAATCACAACAAAGCCTTGCATATCACAATGGAGTGCAAAGGGGTGGTGCTTTCCCATGTTTTGGTTGATACAGGCTCTTCTCTGAACGTTCTTCCAAAGAAAGCCTTAACGAAGTTGGATTGCGATGACACCATCCTGAGGCCAAGTAACTTAGTTGTGAGGGCTTTTGATGGCTCTAAGAGAGCTGTCTTTGGCGAAGTTGAGTTGCCAGTTAAGATTGGACCGCAGGTATTCAAGAGTACCTTTTATGTGATGGATATCCAGCCTGCCTACAGCTGTCTGCTAGGTCGGCCTTGGATTCATGTTGCCGGTGCTGTTACTTCTACCCTCCACCAGAAGCTCAAATATGAACTAGAAGGTCAGGTCGTCACTGTCTGTGGTGAAGAGGATATTTTTGTTAGCCACCTGTCTACATTTAAGTATGTAGAGATGGACGGCGAGATGCACGAGATGCTGTGTCAGGGCTTCGAAGCCATAAACATCAATGAGGTCGCGCCCGAAGCTGTCTTTTCACCTGAGTTTGAGAAGGTCGGGACTTCTATCTCTTCATACAAGCAAGCTGTCGAAGTGGTTAAAGCTGGTAATGCCCAAGGCTGGGGCAAATTTGTTGAGCCAGTCATCAAAGAAGACAAGTTTGGATTGGGGTATGCTCCGGGATCTCAGAAGAATGAAACCGGTACTCTCTCCAACGGGGGTTTGGTTTCTCCCCACATCGTCAATGCTGGAGATGAAGACAACGCTGACAGCGACTGTGACTTAGATAGCTGGATTCGCCCGTGTGTCCCGGGAGAAAAGCTCGACAATTGGTCGTCTGAAAAAACCGTCCGGGTTACTCTACTGAAAGAGTGAATTTTATTGTTTTCCTTTATTACATGCATAATAAAGTCTTACACTTTGCCCAAGGTGTAACGGCTCATTTGTAGGGCCATCCATTTAGTTACATTTCGCAATTATTTTTATCATCAATAAAGGACGGCTTTTGCAAACAATTTTGTGTTCTCTTTCTTTCAGTTTTTTTCTACTTTTACAAAAAAAAATGGCAATGTTTCTTTTTTCGTTTTTTCTTTCTTTCCAAAAAAAAAATCTCTCATTCTAAGGTAAAGCATGATCCTCCATCATGCAGAGCGGACCACCCGGATCTCACTACTAACGACACTGCTATGGCCAAGTATGACTTCGACAATCATATCTATTAAGCCGAAGAAGGGGTTGAGGAAGATTGTGAATTGCCTGAAGGGTTAGCCAGATTGTTGAAATAGGAGGACCGAGCTATTACACCTTATCAGGAGGTGATTGAGACCGTCAACATCGGTACCGACAAGAAAGAGATCAAGATCGGGGCAAGTCTACAGGCCGAGAGGAAAGACCGTTGATCATGTACTTGACTGTGTTAGAAAGGTCAATGGGTTGTGTGCTCGGTCAACATGACGAGTCAGGTCGAAAAGAGTATGCAATATACTACCTTAGCAAAAGTTTACCGACTGTGAACAAAGATACTCATTGCTCGAGAAAACTTGTCGCGCTTTGGCATGGGCTGCTCGCCGACTAAGACAGTATATGTTGACTCACACGACTCTATTGATATCAAAAAGGGATCCAGTCAAGTATATTTTTGAAAAGCCACCACTTACCGGAAAGGTTACTAGGTGACAAATGATACTGATAGAGTATGACATCCAATACACTTCACAAAAAGCCATCAAGGGAACTGTCTTGTCAGACTATCTTGCAGAGCAACCGATTGATGATTACCAACCTATGAGGTTTGACTTTCCTGATGAGGACATCATGTTTCTCAAATCGAAAGATTGAGAGGAACCACTCCCGGAGGAGGGGCCTGACCATGAATCCAAATGGGTTATGATGTTTGATGGGGCGGTCCACGTCAATGGTCGCGGAGTTGGTATAGTGTTGATCACACCGGAAGGGGGTTCATATGCCATTTGGTGCCAGAATAACTTTTCCCTGCACCAACAATGAAGCCGAATACAAAGCTTGTATCCTAAGACTTGAGGAAGCCGTCAATATACAGATTAAAACCCTGGATGTATACGGGGATTCAACTTTGGTCATCAATCAAACCAACGGGAAATGGTATACACCTCAGCCTCATCTGGCTCCTTACAGAGACTACACGAGAAGATTGTTGACTTTCTTTTGAAGAAAACCAATTTGCTGATGCTTTGCTTACCTTGTCTTCGATGATTAAGGTGCTATGCTGGAACTACGTACCCAAAATTGACGTATCTCGGTCAGAGACGAATGAAGAAAGCATTTGGTCAGAAAGTGCGCCCTCGGGGGTATCAAGTCGGTGAATTGGTACTCAAAAGATTTCTTCCTCCCAACACAGATCACAGGGGCAAATGGACACCGAACTATGAGGGTCCGTACGTGGTTAAAAGGATTTTCTGTGGCGGAGCTTTGATGCTAACAACCATGGATGGCGAAGGATTCCCGTCCCCTATTAACTCAGACACAGTTAAAAAAAAAATACTTCGCATAAAATAGACCCGCTGGACGATAAAAAGAATAGTCCAGGCAAAAAAAGGGCATCCCGACGAACCAAAAAAAAAGAATAAAGAGGTTCGGGCAAAAATTAGGGATATAAAAAAAAGAGTACACCCGGTGAGTCGAAAACCCAAAAGGGCGGCTCAGGCAAAAATGGGTGTCCCGGTGGATTGAAAACCCGAAAAGGGGGCGATCCAGGCAAAAGTTAGGGAATAAGCGAATGACTGTGATCTGAGTTCATCAGTGTTATATCACCGTTTCATTCAATCCGGCAATCTTCGAAGGTTAAAGATCGACTAATCATCCACTTCAGAAATCAAGATTAGTAGAGCGTCTTGAGGACATACGAGCCATAGCAGAGTCGAAACTCGGTGGGACCCCGTATCCCCATTGCCATTAGGATAGTTCTCTTTTTATAGCGATCACCTCTTTTCAGGGATCAGCTTCCTGATACCCTCGCCTATTCCTGCCACAAATTTTCTCCCCAGTAAGAGTCGAATAATTCAGTTAAAGAGCCTCTTTATTTTTCATTTACCAGTTTGTTTGCAAAAATGTCCGAATTTTTGATAAAACATATTGCATATGAACATAATGGTGGCTTTTGCAGATGATTTGCACAGGAAAACATTTAAAATTGCTTTGAATGTGCTTAATCCCGGACGGTGAATTCAAACCGATTAATTCCCCCGAGGCATACGTGTATTTTTGGTTGCAGGTCACAGGAACCGGATGCCAAGTCATGAATCCTCATCCCCAAGCGGTTGACAAAGTCTCTCCTCAGCAGAGCAGGTTTCCCAGCAGAGTTGACAGTATCCAGACTATATATCCCCAGCGGAGTTGACAGTGTCAGACTGTATCTTCCTAGCAACAGCGGAGTGGTTGCATAACCAACAGATGAGAGGGTGGTGTTCCCAGTGTTCATCTCATTCCCCAGCAGATTATTTTTAACAGATTTGTTAATCCTTAGCTTGAGGGCGATTAGCAAGTTCATATCCCCAGCAAAGGTCGTTTCCTACGACATTTCCCCAGGAAGTGTTTTCCCCACAGACTCTCCTCACAGAGCCTCGCCGAACAAAGTTTCCATAGTTGATACTCCCCCCGCAAGGTCAACTTTTCAAGCAGCCAATTTATTTTTGGTGGCTCATTGGTCCCGGCAGACGGATCATTCCCCACAGAGCGTTCAAGGATTGATACAGCGATCTATTCCCTACCGGAGTTTGCTTCCCCAAGCAGATTTCTTTTTACACCATGCATAACATTTGCATTTGCATGCATATCATATCAAGCATACACATAAGCTGATAAACAGGTTCTTCCAAGAAGACTGAAGAATTACTTTACAACCAAGGTCATGAGATCCAACCAGAGGATCAAGCGTGAGTGATCCAGCCTGAGGGTCGTTTTGAAGATTCATCCTGAGAATCGTTTTCCAGTGATCCAGCTTGAGGGTCATTTCGAAGATTCAGCCTGAGAATCGTTTTCCAGTGATCCGGCCTGAGGTTCATTTTGAAGATTCAGCCTGAGAATCGTGTTCCAGTGATCCAGCCTGAGGGTCATTTCGAAGATTCAGCCTGAGAATCGTGTTCCAGTGATCCAGCCTGAGGGTCATTTCGAAGATTCAGCCTGAGAATCGTGTTCCAGTAAGCCAGCCTAAGGCTCAATTTGAAGATTCCCCAGTGAAGTCGCCTACAAGCTTTATTTCCCCAGCAAGCCCAAGTCTAATTGAGGAGTCGTTACAACATGTTCTAGCCCGAAGAATATGTACGAAGCCCAAAAGTGGAATATTCTCGAAGCTGCATATCAAATATGAAGGTTGGGTGTAGATTTCAAAAGAGGGTCAACCAGCGCATGCCTCAGATGCGGGATCCTAATGATGGGAATTTATCATCAAAACAATCCAGATCTAGCCAGAAGATCGAAGTAGATTCAGCCAGAGAAGCGAAACAAAGAAGATCTAGCCAGAAGATCGAAAATCGCAACAATTCAGATCTAGCCAGAAGATCGAAGTAGATTCAGCCAGAGAATCAAAGGAAATAGATTCAGCCAGAGAATCGAAACGAAGGAGATCTAGCCAGAAGAGCGAAGAAGATCTAGCCAGAAGATCAAAATCGTATCCAGCCCGAGGATCAAAATTAATATCCAACCAGAGGACTAAATTGAGTATAGGTTCAGCCAGAGGATCGAAACTCCAGATTAAGCCAGAAGACTGATTCAGATCCAGCCAAAGGATCGGAAGAAAAATAAACAATGCGGTGTATTTCCGCGTTTTTGTGGTGTTCTCGGAGCGCAAATTTTCGGTCTGTCTTTGTTATTCAATCACAGCTCACCCCGTTTGTCTGATAAGCTGTTCGCTTTCATCCTACTCGGGTTAGCTGATGATTGAATAGGGGCAGCTGTAACACCCCAAAATTTGCCCTCCTCATTCATGCATTCATTTAGCATTTCATATTGCATTTCATCATGTCAATCAGAATTAGATCCAAGACACTTTAAAAAAAAATGAAAATAAATAAATAATTTTTTACAAAAATAAATAAATAAATAAAAATAATAATAAAAAAATAAATAATATATAATAGAAAAACTTGGACTTTGACCTCTCTCATTTGAGCCCACAAAGCCATGAAAATCAGGTTATAAAAGAGGGAGATCAGATAGAAAAAGGAAGAGAAGCAAAATACTCTGAGGTTTCCTTGAAACAAAACCCTTGACAAAACCTGGAGAGAAACCTGACAGAGAACTCAGAGCAACCCCTAGGCAGCTCTGAAAAATTCAATCTGACTCACACACTTTCATCTCACGCAAACCCTAACATTGCCTTGCAAACCCAGCCGTGCCATTGGATTTCAACCGGTCTCTCCCATCAGGTTTGCCTCATTCCCATGATTTTATGCTCTTAATTTGGATCATCTGAATGTATGAGGTATGATGGATGAATTTCATTATGTTTTTGCCCACGGGTTTAATTATGCATGAATGGGTGAAACCTATGCCTTGAATGTTTAATCACATGATTTCTGAAATGTATGCCACAGGGTTTGAGGTTTCTGAAACCATACTGTTATCCATGAAAAAAATGTTTATCGTGTTTCACTAACCCTTTTGTTGAGTTTTTGTGAGGGCTCACAGACTCTTGCAGAGATGGTTTGCGTGGTTTTCCCACTTTATTTGTGGGATACCCCCCGGAGGTTCATTCCGATTACCTGTACTGACTCACCTTTCTTTGATGGCATTAGCTTGGGAGATCCCTGGGTTTCTTACTCCTTTAATTGTTGTTACTTCGGATCTTTATCCGTGTGGTACTTTTACCTCTTTTCCGCATTTTATCCCTTTCTTAGCTAGAAGACCTCGATAGGAGGCATTTGTTTTCTTTTGTTTATTTACTTTTGAGCCCCTTGTTGGCACATTTACTTTATACATGTTTGTTTTGTATGTGTTCGTATCCCTGCAGGTAGCGCGGTTCCTTCGTCAAGGACTGTCTTTTTGCCCTTGAGCATCCCAAACCCTAAAACCCAAAGCAACACGTTAACTCCTTCTACTACAGGCGAGTAAGTCTCCAAAGGTCGAGCATCCGGTAGATTGCGTAGTGACGTCGTTCGTCCAAAACCTAATCCATAACCCCATAGTTAGTCGAACTACGTTTTGCTCTGATTCTCAGGCCAGATGAGATACGCAGGCATAAGACACGATGTCTTAGCGAGCACAATTACCCTTAACCCCTAGGTAGCCGAGCTACGAAGACTCTGATTCTCATATTCAGATGAGATACGTATGCAGTGGATGCGACATCCGCGCGAGTCATTTTCATTTAACCCCCTTTTTTTAGTAAATAACACATTAGATAAACCCACACCCTTTAGACAAGAACTACAAAAGTGGATCCCGTAGAGTACTACGGATGCGTAGGGGTGCTAATACCTTCCCTTCGCATAACCGACTCCTGAACCCAAGATTTGGTTGTAAGACCCCGTCTTGTCCTTTCCTTTTTCAGGTTTACTTCGAGCGTTTCCTTTCCCTCCTTTGGGATGAATAACGCACGGTGGCGACTCTTCTGTCATTTTCTTTCGTCGGTTGTTTTTTCGCGCACTGTATTTTTCAGGTTGCGACACTACTTCCTTCGCTTCACCTTCCAGTAAGAAAAATCCAAATCTCAACAACAAACATCCTTACTCCCTTCCGCATCTAAACCAACACCTTCTACACCCATCCTTTCTAAACCAAATCCATCCGACCCCTAAGCCTCTGAACTTATCATATCTTTATCTCCATTACCTAAATTCAACTTCCACACAACATCCATTCCCATCTCTGAATCCATTATGTTCAACGAACCTATATCACCACCCCTTTCCTCTAACCCCAATTCCCCCTTATTATAACCTAACTTCCAACTCTAAGGCTTTGTTTGGATTGATGGAATTAGATGAGCGGAGTGGAATGAGATGGAATGGAATGATATTCCATTGTTTTGATTATTTAAAATTCGATGGATTGGAGCGGAATGGAGTGGTATGGATTCCATTTTATTCCATCACTTACCATCATATTTCTTCCCCTCCAATTTGGACGAAATGAAAAACTTGCCTTATTCTGTCCAAAAATTTCCAAACAATGGAATGGAGCATTTGTTTTGCTCCACTCCATTCTGTTCCGTCCCACTCCACTTCACTCCATTCTACTCCGTTCATTTTATGATATCCAACATAGCTTGAACACTCTGGTTCAGATAACCCTGACCCAACCTCCCCAAACCATGAAGAACTTCAGGCCACAACTGACTCTAAAAATATTCAGTTTGTAACAGAACCCTCTGAAACCATACATGAACCCTCTGTAACTATTCCAGAACCCTCTAAATTTGCCCTCACCATACTTACCCTTGATGAGGCACTTGCTAAGTTCTCATAGATATATGCTTCAAGACTTAAGAAGTTATTTGACGAATCTAGTGTTAGTGACAATCCTTCTGAAGTAAGGACTCAGTGGAACAGGTTTATCAGGTGGATGACTTCTGAAGTCTTCAAGCTGAAGGGCCTATCAGAACAAGTCAGAAATGACTTTATCAGAAGTGTTGAAGAGTGTCGTACCCCAAAATTTTCCCTTGTCTTTTTAATCTTTTCACTCAACCTTTGACTTGAGTTCATCTGTACACATTCATATTTCATTCATGTGCATCATGCGTTCATGTTAGATTCAAAGCTTGTGGTTAATTAAAACTAGGGTTTTGTTTAAGTAGTGAAGCCTGATTCATCGTATGAGAAGAAACCCTATTTCATGCCCTCTTGGGCCTTGGTCCACCAAGATCACAATCATGACGTTCATTTATGGATTCAAAAACCCTAGTTCTTGAGTTTGGGTATTCATTTTGTCTTCTTGACTGATTTATCATTTGGTTTAGGGTTTAATCTCGGCCCTATCACTAATCCTTGTCTTTGATTCAGATCGTTAGGGCATTGGTTACTAGCCCATTTTTACACAAGAAATCCCTAATTCACATCTCTTGGTTGACTGAGGTCATTTGTTGACTTTCTAGTCAACTAGTTGACCAAAGTCAACCATCCATTCACAAATCCATTATTGTCTCGACTTTGGTATTATGATTAATTTCATATTGATTCTAATTTGAATTAATTTTGGGATTAATTAATTGACTTTTTATCTTCAATTTGATTTTAATTAATTTTTAATTTCAAATAGATTAATTTCAAATTGATTAATTTCAAATTAAGCCTAATTTCAAATTAATTGTGGAATTTCAATTTAATTTTTAATTAATTTTTAAATTGATTTTAATTTCAAAATTGGTTCTAATTTTAAATAAATTTTAATTGGATTTTGGATTTTCAATTTCATGTTAATTGACTTTTTATTTTCAAGTTGATTTTAATTAATTTTTAATTTCAAATCAACTGTGGAGTTTCGGTTTAAATTTTAATCAATTTTTAAATTGATTAAAAAATGATTCAAGATTTAAATTAATTAATTTTTGTTTTTCAAAGTGATTTAGTTAATTTTAAAACAATTGATTGATTTAAATTGGATATTGGTTTTTTAAAGTAATTTTTATTTCAATTGGATTTTTATCTTAAATTGATTATTTCAATTTCTAGGTTAGTTTTAATTTATTTTAAATAACAAATTTACCAGTGCAATAATCCATATTCATTAACAACCCAATTTATCATTTTTAACAATTAAATATCCAAATCCATGTAGGTAACTATTTAACATAACAAGTATTCATATCCCTTTCCAGTTATCCAAACCACTTCTAAATCCTGTCCAAATAAAAGAGGGAAAAGTGATTGCAACAATAACAACATAGTAGGAATATTCACAACCTTCTGCAAAACCATTGTCAACCATTAATTCACCTGCATAATTTTCCAAAACAAGAACAAAATTGAGTCTCACCATAAACTAACATAAGCAATGCAGAGAATCAAAAACCAATATCTAACTAAAATTCACATTTGCAATTAACTCAAGTTCATTTCAAAACAGAATTTCTGCATTTGTAACTAACTAGAATTTACATTGAATTTCATTGGAATTTCAAGAGAATTTGGTGAGAATTTCTAACTGTTTATCTATTTTATATAAACCAAGACCCTGCATCAATTCTTTCATCATTGATGTTGCACCTTTTTATCTTCATCCTGCAAGTCTTTTTTTCTGCAAATCGCTTCATTATGTAATCGCTTCATGCTGCAAGTTCTCCATTCTGCAACCTCTGGATTTAGCACCAACATTAACCATCAGCAATTCCTCAGTCCTCACCCTACGCTCTTGCGAACGACATCGATATCAGAATAAACGGTTTTGCGGCGGAGATCAAGGATTATAAGAAGAACCTAACAAAATGAGTGATGATCCCTTCTTCTCACACGAAGGCATAAACCACAGAGTGAGAACTCGGCTTCGCTTCACTGCTTCATTCCATCTTCATCATTCCATATATCACAAGACTACAGAAGGATCAAATAATAGAAGAAGGAGTAAAGTACGGAGATAGAAGAATTTGGGCAAAGAAGGAGAAGAACGAAATTGTACCTGCTGTCACCGGAGAACCACGACGCCTGAGCTCAAATATCCGATGAGTCTTGTTGCTTCATCCATGTGCATAAACTATCCGATTCGATAATCTGCACATTGTTTTTTATTTGAATTAGAGTTTGCTCATGATTTCCACGATGCCAAAATAAAAAGAATGATTGTTATGCTCATGATGTTTCTATGGTTGCCGAACGCCAATCTTTGATGAAGAACCCGACGATGCGTGAAAGAGACTGCAACATTCAAATCTTCGTCTGTTAGAACGCTGCGGTATTGAGCTAAAGGGACTTGGATGTGAATCTGGATGGCCTGGGTCAGTTTGGGCCTAAGCTTTAAGACCCCAATTTTGACCCTAAGATCCCTCATGTTATCTCATCATATGCATTAGCATTGGGATCACACCTTGGCATCCTCCTCACCCCTCATTCATTGGGTTTGCATTGGGAGAGGTCACCAAGAACTTTAGATTGTTCATACTTTGTTTTTCATTATTTACTAACCAAAATACCAAAAATACGTCAATGTATGTAGCACCTCAAATTTGCACCTGCCATTTTGTACATACATTTTCATAATAGGTCATTAGCATTACATAGTCCACTGCATAGCATTGCATTGTCCTTTGCCCAAGTGCAAGTCATCAGACAAGATTAGGTCAAGATGATCAGGAGAATCAGTCAAGCAAGCAAGCAGGTGCATTTCTCAAGGAAGCAAAGCCCTAGGGTTGTTCCAACAAGTTCACATGACCTAGGGGTCTTTTTGAAGAGGTTTGGCCAAAGATTGGGTGCTCAGAAGCCATCAGTCATTGTTCAATCCACCTGAAACCCTAGAAAGTCAACTATGATCAACTGTGCCTGATTTCATGGATTTGAAGGTGGGAGATGGTTTGAAAGGCTTCATTCATGTCCATACAAGTCTCATTTGACTTTTCAAAGATCAACATTGAAGAATTTGAGGTCAGATGAAAAGTTTCCAAAAATAGTAAGCGACGTGTAATTTCAAACTGCCAAAAATGGAAAGTTCTTCTCCTCAAGTCTACATCATCATAAAAGCTTCAAATAAAATTTTGTTCAACATGAAAGTTGAAGATCTTGCTCTCACATTTCCAAAAAGTCCAAGAACACTCATTTCTCATTTGTGGTTGGCAAGTTATGATCAAATCATTGTCAAGAATTTTTGAACTTCAAAGTGGCATAACTCTTGAACCATTTGGCCAAATTGAGTGAGGTTTTTTGCTACAAGTCAAATTTGACATGTTCTATCCAAATCCTTCATCACATTTCATCAAAAATCATCCAATCAAAATGGCATTTTTCAAGTGGCTTGAATTTAAAAAGGGAGGGGTAAAAAAAGTGACTTTCAAAATAAACATTTTCTACACTTTCTACCAATTTCATTTGACTGAAAGTGATATTTGGAATATGTTTAGGCCCATTTTCGTGCACTGTAGCATGCACATCATGCATAGAGGTGGAAATATCAACTTTGCATAAACATTTGTTTCCACTAATTCTACTTGCCAAATGCCTAAACATGTTTAAGGTTTTGCTTAACAGATGATATATATATGAAACCCTAACAGAAAAACACATTAGCAATTCATTCTCTCAGATCTAGAATCCAAAATCCAAAATTCTCTCAACTTTTCATTTCATTTTTTCTGCAAATTGTCCAAAGAAACTTGTGTTGTCTTCAAGGATCCTTCATCTCCAAGTATTGTTGGAGCTTTTGCAAGTAAAAATTCGCCACTGTCGAGCATATCCAAGGACTGTCACAAGAAGCTCCATTAATGGCAAGTGTTGATTGGAGCTGTTTCGAGAACATTTGAGCCACGATCCTCACTTCATTCATCTTCTGCATCACTAAGGAGCATCTGTTTTCACATTTCGAAGCCTGAAAACATCGAATCAAGATCTGCACTTCGCACAAGGTTGGAATTCGAATTCTACCATTCTTGAAATCATGATATGCTTTGGATAGATCTCGCCATGCTGGTTGTAATGAACTTTAAATCGTGAAATTTCATCAAGTATTGTGAAAGTTATATTGAATATAAGTTTCATATGTGAATTTTATCCTGCTCGATTCTTCCATATTAGCATGAATTAGGATTAATGAATCTTGGATTGTTGATGTACACGTTAAGATGAATCGAATGGTGTCTCGTTTGTTGAATTGTGGAACATAAGTTCATCGCCTGGATATCCCATGAAGAACATATGAAGAACTAGGGTTTTTAGTCTCCAGATTTTCTTTGATCCGTTCGCCCTTGAAATTGCATGTAAATCGTGTTTCCACGCCATGAGACCAATCATTGACTGCCACGCCCTTAAGTGAAACGCGGCGTTTCACTTAAGTGTCTTCTTATTTACGAAATTGCCATTTCAGCCATTTAAATCATTTAATTCAATTTCCATTTTCAATTTTTATTTCATTTTGTATGCTGATCTTAGAAAATTCATAGCTCCTTCAATATTTGTCCAAATAATATGGGATTTTTTGTGAAATGTTCCTCATGATCTCTAGTTTTTATGGTGTTTTTTTCCAGAATTTATGCACGTATGGATTTTTAAATTGTCTAGGGTTTGTTCATGTGTGTCCAATTTGTGTATGCCATGCCATTTTGCTTGTGAAATGATGATGTTTAATCCAATGAGGCTGAAATTTTTTGTGCTTAAACTAGACATGTTCATGGTCATTTTGGTATAGGTTTTGTGATTTTATCATTGCTGGTTGATGAGATATGATTTTTTGAATAGAGGTGTGACAATTTGTGTCACACCATTCATGTCCAACTTGTTGATTTTTGTTACCATGCCATATGAACTCAAAATAATCTGAATTTTTGCATATTGAATCTTCTGAATGTTGAGAATGCTTGTGATTTTTCCTGGAATTTTTGAATGCATTTCCTATTTGTTGGATAACTTCTCCCCTGTTTGACCAATTGTTGACTTCTTGTGATACATGATTTTATATAATTTGTGAAATCCTCATGCATTATTGGATGGGCTTGAAATTTGGCATGTGTATTGTAGACATCTTGAAGTTTGCCATGGCTTTGGTTTCATTCATTTATCTTATGCCAATTCTGTTTTATGATTGCTTGAAGTGGATGCATGTTTTGATGCCTTGTATGAGCTTGCTTGATGATGCTTTGACTTTATGAATTTCATTGACTTGTTTCCCTTGATCCAAATGAGCTGAAATTTGGTGTGTAGATCATTGAATGAGTTCTGTTTAGCCATGAATTTTTTGAGGATTTATTAAAATGTTTGTGAGTTGATTTGAGTTGAACCATTCTGTTGACTTCTATGAGCTTCTAATTGCATGTTTTGTACTCTTTGATTCATGAAATGATATTCATGAATGATATGAATGTGCAACCACTTGGATTGGATTCTTAATTGTTTGATCTTGATTTTGGATAAGTTTCATGTTCTGTTTTGACTTTTTTCTCCCATTTTGACCCTAGTCTTGTACTAGCGGTTTGTGCTCTCACATTTGAGTTTTGTTTCAGGTCAAAGGGCACAATTGCCATGCTTAATGATGCTTACTCAATTGGAGTTGACCTATTGATTGTTGATGACTAAATTTGGTTTATTTTGTAGGGTTTGAGACTTGTACCTTGTGCCTAATGGCTTGCACCTTTGTGCATTGACTGTTGTTTGCTTGTGTACAGTTGTGCAGTTAACTGTTGACATTTGCTGTTTGATTTCTGTTTGAGTTTAATACTGATTATCTTGGATTGTTTTCGGGTACATTAGTTGCTTTAGTTCCCTTGTGAACTTGCTCTTGCTTTGCTTGATAGCTTGAGCATTGAGGTATAACATCCTAACTCCATGTAGTCTGGAAGACCTGGCCTGTTACTTGGCCAGGCACCTGTCTGAAGTCCTCCTTAAGAGGCAATGTTTGTGCTTGTTTATATTTGTCCCTGTACATATCAAAGACCTTTGTTAAGGCAATTGGCAGACACAAGAGATGTGCAATCCATCTCCTGCTATTCTGTTGAGTCGTCCCTTGGCTCACATCACATGTTGATGCCTTGTGAGCATGAACCCCAAGATCTATGTTGAGTCAGTGTCATATGTGTAGAAGGGTTCCCAACTTCTGGACCCACACTTCATTGTCTTGAAGCTCTCCCTGGCCAGGCATAAGAGTTGTGAAGTCTCATCTTCACTCACCATTTCATCTGCTTCACCCTAACTTTCAATGTTAGGGTTAAGAGCAAACTTCACCTGATTACAGTGTCTGTTTGTTGAGGTTGATATGACCCCTCAACTAAGACCTAGCCCTTGTTTGAGCCCCACTTTGTGTGTATATAGTGTGTGTGCTTGCTTTGTGCTTTTGATTGATTGCTTGTGCTTTCTAGTTCAGGTTAGTGTGGCTTGCTTCCTGTGCAAGTCATGTTTAGGATAGCTTGCTTCCTGTGCAAGTTAGATAGCAACCTTAACTTAGGGATGATTTGCATGATAACATCTAGGTTCGAGTCGTAGTCTCCCTAGTTGTGTCTCCCTCTGTTATCTGGTTAGGCTAGTCCTGTGTCCCTTCGTAGGGGAACTATGTCGCCCTGATCCTCATACCAGATGAGGTACGTAGGCAGGAGATGAGCTGATCTCTCCGGGCGCCCTTTTTGCTTTGTCTTTGCGTGTGTTAGGAGATGGATGTAAGCCCAGCGATTGGCATTCCGTATCCTCTTGTTGTGTGCTTGGAGTCCGGTATAAGTCCATCAAGTGGCATCTGGTTTCCAGTGTGCGTGTGTTTGGTTCGGAATCTGATGTAAGTCTAGCGATTGGCATTCGGATTCCATGTTTGCCTTTTTGTGTGTGGAGTTTGACGTAAGTCCAGCGATTGGCAGTCGATTTCCTGTGTTGTTTTGTTTTGCGTGCGTGAGCCGAGCTAGGAATGCTCTGATTCTTCTTCGTCCAAGAAGATACGTATGCATAGGATGCGACATCCTAGCGAGCATGTGTTGTTTTCCCCAGTCCGAACTACTTTGACTCTGATGTCTATGCTTGATAGACTAAGTAGGCCCAGGATGCGATATTCTGCCGAGTCAGTTTCAGTCTGTTTTCTTGTGTCTCTTTCAGCCAGTGTGTGTGTGTGAGCAGTGTTTTAGCAACCATATTCCTTCCTTTAGTGCGTGGATCCCGTCGAGTACGACGGATGCGTAGGGGTGCTAATACCTTCCCTTCGCATAACCGACTCCCGATCCCATTCTCTTTGGTCGCGAGACCATGTCTTTTCCAGGTTTACTTCGAGCGTTTCCTTTCCCTCTTTTGGGATAAATAACGCACGGTGGCGGCTCTGTTGTCTTCGTTTCCCGCCGGTTTTTCGCGTAATGCAACAATGTATAATTTGTTGGTTTTGTAGATAGTGTGTATGCTCACCTATGCTCTATCAAGCTCATACCTAGGCTTTAAGACCGTCAATGCAAGGAGCGCAATTAAGAATTTGTCTACTTTAGTTCTAAGTGTCATATATGGATCCCCATGATCTTTACATTTTATTTTGATCAAGAAATCATCAAGAGTTTGGAGTTTGTTTGCCTTGGAAACCCTAGTTCATCTAAGTATCTTACGTGACTTATTCAACAAGTTTCTTCTACAATTGATCAAATATTTCAACGTATACTTCACTTTATATCATCTTATATATATTATCCTCCATGAGTCCCAAAAGTCAAGAGAATGTCAAGCTAGCAAGTTGGTTCATGGTGGTTGACTAGAGAAAGTCAACTAGTCAAAACTGGGGTTCCCTAGACCCTATCTCCTACAAGTTTTGTCATATGAAAATGATTACAAGATCAAAGTTACTCTAAATGATATTCCAAACAACTTTCATGTTGAGGTCTAGAGCTATTTTTGCTTGGAAAGTCATTTGTTATGGTGAAAGATTATAAGTCATTTTGTCTAAACCCTAGCTTGAAGGTCAACTTCCTAAGGCCATAATTTGCTTAATTTTTATGATATGAAAGCCATTAAAATTCAATGATCAATTTCAAGATGTCAACTTCAACTTTTACGTTTGGAGGAAGTGCAAATTCAACTTGAAAATGCATGTGCCAAGAGGAAACATTATTGGTCATTTTGGGCCAACACCATTGAACAAGTGATTTTCCTTAGCTTCTAAAATGCATAACTCCTTCATTCCCAATCCAAATGAGGTCAAATTTATGACCAAATTGAAGAGGTTTTAAAGAGCTACAACTTTTATGAAGGAACGTTTCTCATTTGAAGTCCATAGGAAAAGTTATTCAAGGTGGAAGAAGTGAACATTTGACTTGGGACTTCGAAAATTTTCAAAAATGTTTGATTTCCCAAACTTCCACCTCAAAATTCATCATGATCTAAGCCTTAAATTTTAGCGGTAAATTCATGATCGTCAAGCTATGGATAAGCAAGATATCAAATAACAAGAGTCGCCACCACACTTTTATTATTTCCAAGGGAAAAGGGAAAAAGTACAAACAAAACCCAAGAATAAGAAGTTTTCAAATCAAAACTAATAAAATGCCATAGATTACAGGTAAGGGGGTTGGTTACACAGAGGGAAGGTGTTAGCACCCAAAGTGTCCTAGGTAATCCTAGGGAGCCCTTTTTTGTGTGCATAAGTGTTTTTGTACAAATGATGTTTGCAAACAAATAGAATGGGGGGATGAGAAAAGAATTCATTAAATAAATTTTTGTGTTTGACAAGACCTTCAGACTTGTGCCTACGTACCAACATAAGAATGAGGGATTAAAACCTCGTAGTTTGTCATATCAATTTCAAAGTGGGTGGTTTGCTTTTTAACAAAAATTTAAGTTTGAAAGGCACAAAGGCCTAAAAATGGTTTGAATGAGTTAGTTCTTTTTGGCTTTTGAAGTTTTTAATTAAAGTATAGTTTAATTTATTTACAAGTTTGATTAAGAAAAGAAGTTTGAAAATGCAATGGCTTAAGGCCAAAGTTTCTAGTTTTCAAAAATGGTCAAAGTTTGAAAACCTACAAACACAAGCAAAGAATATTTTTGAAAGGAGGGAGAGATTTTTAAATTAAAGAAGTGGGGAGGAGATGAAGAAACTAATCCTAAGCAAAAATTTAAAAGTTAAGAGTTGAAAAGATCTAACCAATGAGCTGCAATCCAATAAACAAGAATGTCATATAGAAACCCAAATTCCCATGCTTCAGATGAACAATGCACAAAATATCAACTTGAAGAGTAAGACATCAAATAAAGATAGCCATATCCAAGCTTAGCAACTCCATGGTCTTCCTCAAAGTTTCCCATGCATCAGATGAATTCCAAGATGGCACAAATCACAGGTTCAAAATAACAGCTTCATAATGATCATGTTGCAGATGTACTTAAATGGATCTTCAATGATGTATCATATGAAGTTTCAGATCACAAGCACTTGGTCACATGAAAATTGGCATTGGCCAAGTCCTTTGCATAGGGAATGTTGCATAGGGTTTTTGTTCTTGTTATATACATTAATGGTCAAAGACAACACAAATAAATACAAGTATACACAAACAAAATATATCACAAAATATGGTCCAAGTGGACAAAGTGAAAATGACATTAATATAAATAATTAGAATGGTATGAATAATGGCAAATGAATAGAGCTTAAAAATTAAATTGCATTGAAAGTAAAGGATTTGAAATTAAATTTTAGTTGTTAATGAGTTAGAAGTTAGAATTGCTTTTGCTTTGCATCTGTTTAAGTCATTCTTTGGAGAACAATCAACCCACTTATCACAAGCATGGATCCTTGAACCAAGACATCTTCCAAAGGAAGGAAAAAAGACCAAGTTTCCATACAATACCATGAAAGAGGGGAGACTTACAATCTCACTAACTAGAATGCTATGCCTTTTGTGTCAAAATTTAGCGCTATGTTAAGCAATCGTAATTGGACTTATGTAGAAGTCATAACTATTTGAGGTCGGACAATAGAATTTTGGTGTTAATGCATCTTAGAGACATAGTATGATGAACTATGCTCATGAAACATACCACACACAAAAAGAATATGCAAAGTGGGGAACCTAATCTCATCCATACTTATGTTGATTTTGCAATCAACTAGCCTTAGGATATTGAGATATTATAGGTCCATGTCATGAATGCATAAAGAAGGGGAATGAGATGAAGAGGGAGGGGAAATGAATCAAACTCAAATTGGACAAAGCAGGACTTTTACCAAGTTAAGAGCATTCATTGATTTTGGAAGATGGAATGTACATTCCATAAATCCCCTAAATCCAATGATCTTAACCTAACAAAGTCAAATCAACCTTGACCAAGGCCCAACAATACAAGTTAAACTCACAAAGTCAATTAATTTGGCATTTAAACAATTAAAAATATTAAAAATAATACATTAAATTAAATATGGTTAGTCAATTTCCTAAAACCTCATCAAAACACCAAAGAAATGGCCATGAGATTTATCATAGGTCAAACAAGGTCAAAGGACCTGGGAGAAATTTTTTTCCGAATTTTTGGAGACTTAAAAGTATTTTTAAATAATTAAAAATATTCACAAAATCAATTAAATCATGAAAAATATAAATAATGATCCAAAAAATAATTTTAATTTATAAAATGAAAGAGGATTTTATTTAAATTTTTTTGGTGAAACTCATATTTTTTGGATCAATATTAAAATTAATATGAATTAATGAAAATCAAAGGAATAAAAAATAAAATCAGATAATCAAAAATATGTGGACCATTTTATCTTCCTCATTAATTGAGGTGGAAAATCAAGTGGTTGAGCGCGCGCGTTCCATGATGCGCTTGAGTCAATATGTTGTACCAATGGTAACCACAATGTACGCTCATGATTAAAACAATTTAAATCAGATCAATGGCTCTGGACCACACCACATCATTGCCGGAAAAAAGCGCCGGTCGTCTTCTCAGGCGACCTTGGTCGGACTGGTCCACTCATCACCATCATAAAAATGGCGTAGATCATGAATATCACCTCAATTTTAACTAACTCTACATATATAGAGAGATATGTGGAGTTGAATTTTGAGATGTGTCAACTGAGTTGCTTTGATTTCACCTCAAAGCAACTCAATCTTCTTACCTACATTGGTAGGAATTCAGACAACCAAGGATCCAAGAGAATTGATGAGTATTAAGAGAGAATCGAAGAGAAGAAAAATCTAAAAAATTACCTTCAATGTTGTGCAGAAATGGACCTCTCTTGCTTCAATTCGTGCTTGATCTTTCTTATGGAGCTTGTGGAAGTGTCTTAAGAACAATGCAAAGATTTGGATCCTGGAGTTTTTGAATCTCCAAACAGTGAGATTCAAACTCAATTTTCAAAATGAAAACTCTCAGGTTTTCCTTTCAAATGTGAGGGTTTGAAGTGTGGAGGCAAAGCTGGCGCGCAAGGGTCCTTTGAATTGATGCGATGAACCTCCATTTATAGCCATGAGAAGTGTTGTTTTCACACTTGAAAAATTGTCCAAATTTGGTAATGCAACGCACATGCTTGCATGGGTGTGTGAAGGCCCATAAAGCAATCCATTTAGGTCCATAATCAACTGAAATGAGGTCTGCATGAAGCTTGAGTGGTAAGGCATAGTTATTTGGTCATTTGGATCATGAATCTTGCCAACTGATACAGACCTGTTTACACCATGCGCAGAACTATCAAACTTAGTCCAAAATGAATGAATTATGACTCTTTGGAAAGCTTAGATCAAGAGGAACAACTCTTATGTTGAACACTTTTCCATTTGGAACTTGTATCATGATGCATTTGAGATGGAAGTTAGGAAATTTCAACATTTTAAAATATTTTCTAAGTGTCAAGTCAAATATTCAATTATTCCATCTTGCTTAACTTTTTATGTAAGCTCCAAATGAGAAAAGTGTATTCATCATAGTGTTAGTTATTTAAAAGACATTCAAAATGGTCACCAATTTGGCATAGTTTGGATTTAGAATAAGTGAGTTATGCATTTTTGAAGTTGACGAAAATCACTTGTTCAATGGTATTGGTCCAAAATGACCTATAATGTATCCTCATATCACTTGCTCATAAAATTTGATTTAGCTTTCACTCCAAATATCAAAGTTGAATTAGACATCTTGAATTTGATTGTGCAACTTGGAAATCTTTCATCTCATAAAAATTGAGCAAGTTATGGCCTTGGGAAGTTGACTTTCAAATTAGGGTTTAGACAAAATGACCTATAATGTTTCAAAATAGAAAGTGACTTTACAAGCAAAATCATCTCTAGACCCCAACATGAAAGTTGTTTGTAATGTTATTTAGAGTAAAGTTGCTCTTGGAATCATTTTCATATGACGAAAAATTTAGGAGATAGGGTCTAGGGAGACCCAATTTTGATCAGATGAATCCATCTGGCCAACCACCATCAACCAACTTGCTAACTTGAAATTCTCTTGACTTTTTAGGCTCATGGTAGATCATATATGAATAATATTATGAATTTTAAAATTTCCCTTGAGGAATTTTATCAATTGGTGAAGAAGCTTGTTGAAGAAGTTACTCAAGATACCCAGATGAACTAGGGTTTCCAAGGCAAACAACTTCAAACTCTTGAAGAATGCTTGATCAAAATAACATGTAGAGATCATTGGGACTCATATATGATGCTTAGAGCTCTTGTGGATCATTCCTTGGTTGTGCTCTTAGCAATGAGGGTCTTAAACCCTAGATGTGGACTTGATAGATCAAGGTGATCATGCCCTACCTACAAAAGAGTTAGGAAAATGCAAAGACATATTTTTGGTATTT
This sequence comes from Lathyrus oleraceus, assembly GCF_024323335.1. Taxonomy (NCBI): domain Eukaryota; kingdom Viridiplantae; phylum Streptophyta; class Magnoliopsida; order Fabales; family Fabaceae; genus Lathyrus; species Lathyrus oleraceus. Next base: position 206,518,953 of record NC_066583.1, read on the forward strand.
TGGTTAGTAAAATGATCAAATACAAGTATGATACAATCACATGGTGCTTGGTGATCTCTCCCAAAACAAACCCAATGCAAGAGGGGTAAGGAGGATGCCAAGGTATGATCCCAATGCTAATGCATATGATGAAATTGCATGAGGGATCTTAGGGTCAAAATTGGGGTCTTACACAAATGAAAAAAGTGTTCAACATGAAAGTTGTTCCCTTTGATCTCACTTTTCCAAAACATCCAAGATGATCTCATTTGGATTAAAATTGAGAGACTTGCGCATGGGTGTAAGTTAAGGTATCATTTGGATAATTTCAAGTTCCACTTTTCATAGACATTTCTATGAGCTTCTAACATGATTTCAGCATGAAGTACATTAGATTATGGATCAGAATACATCATTTCATAGGCCTAATGCACGCCCATGCATCAATGCAAGGGAGAATTTGAAAATTTTCCAAATTTGAAAGTATGCAAATATCATTCACATTGGCTATATATAGAACCCTTGATGATCAGAATTGAGATCCCTCTTGCCCAAGCTTCGACCCTCTCCTCCCCAAACCCCATTGAAAGGATAATCTTGAAGGTACCTTGAGAAACTGAGTTTCAATTATCCTTCTATTTTAGGATTAAAACTCCAAGAGACCAAGCCTTCTAACCATTCAAATCATATGCCGCAAGCTTCTAGAGTCAAGCCAATCCAAATTGGAAGCCAGATCAAGCAATTCTGAAGCTCCTCGAAGGTGAGATTTAAACTACTTCTTCTCTTTGATTCTCTCTCGATTCTCCACTATTCTTGTTGATTTTTAGTTTGCGAAGTCCTACCAATATAGGCAACAAGATTGAGTTGCTTTTAGGTCAAATTGAAGCAACTCAGTTCATGATCCTCAAAATTCAACTCCTTGTATCTTTTCATATACTTGGAATTGGATAAAATTGAGGCCAGATTCGAGCTCCTAAGCATTTTTTCTTTAAATCCATGTCTTTCTTTTTCATTTTGGTGATGGTTGAATGTGGACCAGTCTAGTGAAGTCCACCGGAGAAGAAGATCGGAGCTCTGCCTCCGACGATGTGTTGGCAAGCATCTCAACCATATAATCCATTTAAATTGTTTTAATCTTGGGCGTTGCTTTTGATTACCACGCGTGCGTCTCAGTTGACCAAGGCACTTGTGGAACGCGCACTGATCACCATCTGATATGCCACCTCAATTAATGAGGGAGATCAAATGGTCCACGTTTTTTTGAATTTCTAAATATTCCATTTAATTGCTTATTTTTAATTAATTCATATTAATTTCATTATTGATCCAAAAAATATGGGACTTTCACCAAAAAAAATTAAATATTTTTCTCTTTCATTTTCTGAATTAAAATTATTTTTTGGATCAATATTGATATTTTCATGATTTAATTGTTTTTGTGCATATTTTTAATTGTTTAAAAATACTTCTGACTTTTCAAAAATAATGAAATTTTTTATTCAAGGTCCTTTGACCTTGTTTGACCTATGATAAACCTCTTGGCCATTTATTTGGTGTTTTGAAGAGGTTTTAGGTTTTTGGTAAAACATAATTTAATTTAATGCATTTTAATTTGATTTTTAATTGTTTAATTGTGTAAAAATTATGTTGAACCATTTTTATTGACTTGTGAAAATTGACTATGTGTTTGGGCGTTGGTCAAGGTTGATTTGACTTTTGTTGGATTAAAATCATTAGATTTAGGGGATTGATGAAATGTACATTTCATCTCCCAAAATGAATGAATGATTTTAATTTGATAAAATTCTTCCCATGACCAATTTGTGTTTGTCTCATTTCCCCTCCCTCTTCATCTTCAATCCCATTATATCTCATCCCTCTCAATGACCAATGTCATCTCAATATCCTAAGGCTAATTGGTTCATCAATAACTTTGTGTTAGATGAACCAATACAAGTATGGATGAGATTGCGTCCATCCTTTGATCATTTTATTTTTTGTGTGTAGTATGTTTTAGGAGTATGGTTCATTATACCATATCTCTAACATGCACTAACACTAAATTTTCTATTGTCCGTCCTCAGATAGTTGTGACTTCTACATAAATCCATTTGCGATTGCTTAACATAGCGCTAAATTTTGACTCAAAGGAATAACATTCTAGTAAGTGAGATTGTAAGTCTCCCCCCTTTCATGGTATTATGTGGAAACTTGGCCTTTTTTACTTTCGTTGGAAGATCTCTTGGTTCAAGGATCCATTCTTGTGAATAGAGGGTTCAGTGTTCTCCAAAGAATGACTTAAATAATTGAAAAGCAGAACCCCACTAACATCTAATCATTTAACATTTTACTAACTCTTATTATTAATTGCTTTTAATTTCAAGTCATTTACTTTATGCCATTTAAATTCAAGACATTTATCATTTGCCATTATACATATCATTTAACTTGTTTATTTTAATGTTATTTTCCCTTTTCTCACTTGAGCTATATATTGTGATTATATATATATTTGTTTGTACTATTTTGTTTGTGCTTGTGGTCTTAGGACCTTAAAATAGTTAATAAACAACAAAAACCCCTAAAAAATGTTTGCGTGGACTGTTGGATTTGATTTGAGCTTTGGACTTAGAATTAGGCAACATTCCATATACAAAAGGACTTGGCTAATGCCAACATTTCTGAAACCAAGTTCTTGTGATTTGAATTTTCATCTGACGCAAGTATTGAGATCCACTTGAGTTCATATTCTACATGGTCTTCATGGAAATGTTACTTTGAACCTGTGTCTAAAGCCTTAGTCTGAGTCATTCAAGGAGTATGTCCTCTGATACATGGGGAAGATTAAGAAGAAGACTATGAAGTTGCTAGCTTGGATATGGCTATCTTTATTTAATGCCTTGCTCTTCACTTTGCTACTTGCTTATTGATATTTCTTGATTTAAAGTCCAAAGGAAAAATGGATTTCTATATGACATTCTTGTCTATTGGATTGCATCCCATTTGGGGTCTTACACAAATGAAAAAAGTTTTCAACTTTTAACTTTTAACATTTTGCTTAGGATTAGTCTCTTCATCTCCTCCCACTTCTTAAATTTCAAATGTCTCCCCCTTTTCAAAACCTTCTTTGCTTGTGATTTCAAACTTAGACTCTATTGCAAATAGAAACTTTGGCCTTATGCCATTGCATTTTAAAACTCTTTTTCTTAATCAAAATTGTAAATGAATCTAACCATATTAGACTTAAAATTTTAAAAAGACAAAAAGAATTAACACTCATTCAAACTCTTTTAGGCCTTTTGTGCCTCTTCTAAACTTAAATTTTTGTTAAAACATAATTCACTCATTTTGAAATTGATACCACGAACGACGAGGTTTTGATCCCTCATTTTATGTTGGTACCTAGGCACAAGTTTGAAGATCTTGTCAAACACAAAAATATAATTAATGAATACTTTTCTCATCCCCACACTCTATATATGACAAACATCTTTTATACCAAAACAGATACACACATAAAAAGGGCTCCCTAGGAGTACCTAGGACACTTTGGGTGCTAACACCTTCCCTCTGTGTAACCAACCCCCTTACCTGTAATCTCTGGCATTTTATTAGTTTTGATTTGAAAACTTCTTATCTTTGGGTTTTTCTCGTACTTTTCCCTTTTCCTTTGTAAACAATAAAAGCACGGTGGCGACTCTGGTTTTACTGACGTTAAGTTTATCCATAGCTTAATGGTTATGAATTTACCGCTACATAAATTAAGTGGCGACTCTGCTGGGGAGTAGTCCTCAGTGGGTTTAGCCTACTTTTTTATGTGTATATAATTGTATATCTGATGTTTGTTTCGTGTGATATATTTTGCTTGTTATGCTTGGTGATCTTTGAGTGGTGAGATAAGTTCTAACCCAAACTTGAGTGCAATTAAGATAAGAGGATGGTATAGTCATGTTCGACTAGTGTGGAGTAATCCTTAACATGTTGGCTTGAGACCCATCTACTCAGTGGAGACCCTTTTGGAGTTATTGATGTCACACAAGTCATTTGTGGTTAGGCATTACTTTCTCTGATTTGAGGTCCGAGAAGCTGAGGACCGTAGAATAATTAACCCAACTTGGCCTATTTAGGACGTAGTGCGGAGACTATTCAGGTGTAGACTTGATAACAGTTGTTACGTGATACTACATTCAGACGAGTTTCTCTTGAGAATATTATGGGTTGATGAGTCTGTCATCCTAACCTGTAATATCCGATAGATGGAATTAAGATTCTGGGAACTTTTTAGAACAAGATCTACAGGTTTTTATCCTTAGTACACTCATTTGGGATGGTTCTTAACCTGACTCCATGCTCGTGACTCATAACAAACCCTTTGATTCTTTGTTGATCCAATCAAGTCTTGTCAATATCAATGGAACTTGGGTGTTGATAAGATGAAAACCATAATCCACAAAAAAGGATGATTGATCTTGATAATGACTGGATTCATCCCTTGACCTTTGTTTGTTTGCCTTGTGTGTGATCCCTTATTTGTGATTGTTGCATTCATGCATTCATGCGTATCATAACATTCATCACACGAAAAATAACTTCAAGGAACTGAGGTTTTATTTGAAAATATTTTCAGACCATGGATTGTGGACGAAGGAACACTAAGAAGTACAATTTCAGATGTCCCGACTTGAAAGAGCTAAGGAACCTATCATATTTTGTATTAGATCCCTTGGCCTTCAAACAACGTCATGGGAAGCTTTTGTCTGTATTGTTCGCTGATGTAGTGGAATGACTCTTGAGTGTGTTGGTTCAGTTCTATGACCCTATCTACTATTGCTTCACTTTTCCCGATTATCAGCTTATGCCTATGTTGGAGGAGTATGCCCATCTCTTAGGAATGCCTGTTTCTGACAAAGTGCCTTTTAGTGGATTGGAGGAGATTCCCAGATCTCATCTTATAGCTGAAGCTCTTCATCTGAAGAAGTCAGAGATTCAGGCTCATTGGGTGAAGAAAGGAGGAATGTTTGGGTTGACTTCTGAGTTCCTTATTGGTAAAGCTACTGCTTTTGCTCATGCCGGTAGTAAGGATGCTTTTGAAGCTATCTTTGTGTTGCTCATCTATGGTTTGGCTTTGCTCCCTAACCTTGACGGTTTTGTTGATGTTGACACCATTAGAATCTTCTTGATTGGGAATCATATGTTTATTCTTTTTGGTGATATGTACTTCTCTTTGCACATAAGGAATTCTAAAGGTGGTGGAACTATTGTGTGTTGTGTTCCTCTTCTGTACAAGTGGTTTATTTCGCACTTGCCTTAGACGCCTGCTTTTGTGGAAAACAAACAATGTCTACGGTACTCTCAGAGACTCATGTCTCTCACTAATGATGATATAGTTTGGTATGATTTTGCATTAAGTATCTTGGATATTATTGACAGTTGTGGTGAATTCTCTAATGTGCCTCTTATTGGCACACAAGGAGGAACCAATTATAACCCTACTTTGGCTCGTCGTCAACTTGGGTTCCCCTTGAGAGACAAACCTAATAACACTCAGTTAGAAGGTCTTTTCTATCAAGAGGGTAAAAATCCCCAACATTTGAAGTAGAAGATGGTGCATGCTTGGCATAACGTACATATGAAAGGAAGATCCGAGCTTGGTACGCGCAAGTTTGTAGCTTTGGAGGCTTACACTACTTGGGTGAAGAAAAGAGCTTTGGAGTTTAATATGTCGTATGCTTGTGAGAGACCTATGTCTATGGTTGTGGTTAAGCCATTAACTCTCCCTAACCAAGATATAGAGGAGTTGGAAGATGCGCTCTCCAAGATGAAGCAAGAGAAGGATATGTGGGAAGAGCGGTTCCATGCTTTGAGTTAAAAGCATGAGGAGTTGTCACTTGAGTCTAAGGATAAAGATGCGCTAATTGAAGTTCTTGAAGACCGAGCAATGAAGAGACAGAGAGAGCCAGAGGGTCAATCTTTCGCTAGTATGCCTCAGCCTTCCGGTGCTTGGAAGAAGATTATTGATCAGATTGTCCTCGAGAAGGCTCAGATGAAGACTTCTTTTGAGTCTGAGATTCGACGCATCCGAAGGAAGTACACGCCTGCAGCCAGATGATCTAACGATGTTGTTAGGGTATTCTTAGGATGATTAGTTTCCTTTCCTCTTGTATTTGTATTTTGGTTTCTGAAATTGTACTCAGTATAATCCTTCCAAAATTATATGAATAAAAGAGATTTTTTATGGTCAATCAAAATTGTTATAATTGTTATTATATATTTGCAAATAAAATAGTATGTTCCTTGAAAATAAAAACAAACCAAAATATTGCATTTCATGCATCATTTGCATATCAGGTTTACTTTTGCCAGATGTCTTATTGGTTATTCTTCTGTGCTTCAGCCAAGCTGACTCATCGATATAACTCTTACGCCAATCAACCGAGACTCATGGAACATTTGGAACAAGAGAATCGATAACTGAAAGAAGAGATTTCTAGTTTGAATGCCATGATGGAGTCTGTTTTAGCTGCTCAAAATCAGCCTTCTTCAACACATGCAACTCCTCCTCCTCAGAGGACTGTCATTTCATAGGTTGCTACCTCAATTATGCCTGCCACTCAGTCTGGTCCAACGATGCCTGTCGGATTCTCGTGGGGAATGCCACTGAACTTTGTGCCTGAAGGGTTTGCACCTACTTTTGCTTCCATGTCGGCATCTAGCTCGGTCATGTCTGTTCCACCTCCAATTGTTCACACTCTGCCTCGTATCTAGGACACCATCTACCACTCTAAGCCGTCTGAGGGTCCGGATGTTTATGAGAAGATGGATGAGATGAAAGACCAGTTCCTTGAGTTGCGAAAGGAATTGAAGACATTGAGAGGAAAAGATTTGTTCGATAAAAGTGTTGCTGAACTTTGCTTAGTGCCGAATGCCAAACTCCCGATAAAGTTCAAAGTCCCCGACTTTGAAAAGTATAAGGGAAATACTTTTCCACTTAGCCATCTCGTCATGTATTCCAGCAAATGTCAATGCAAACTGATAATGATCAGTTACTAATTCACTACTTCCAAGACAGTCTGACTGGTGCCGCTATGAGGTGGTACATGGGACTAGATAGTGCAGGTGTTCGCACATTCAATGATTTAGGTGAAGATTTTGTGAAGCAATACAAATACAACATGGACATGGCGCCTGATAGAGACCAACTGAGGTCTATGTATCAGAAGGATAAAGAGACATTCAAAGAGTATGCCCAGAGGTGGAGAAAGCTTGCTGCTCATATCAATCCTTCGTTGGAAGAGAAGGAGATGACCAAGATTTTCCTCAAGACCTTGAGTTTGTTTTATTACGAACGCATGATTGCTAGTGCCACCAGTGATTTTACCGAAATGGTAAACATGGGGATGAGGTTAGAAGAAGGTGTCAGTGAGGGACGTTTGTCTAAAGAAGAGGTATCATCAAGCAAGAAGTATGGAAGCAGTTTCGCCAGAAAGAAGGAAGGTGAAACCAAGGCAGTATCTATGGGGAGGTAGAGGAGGCCTCATGTCAAAAGAAATCCGCAACCATGTTAGCATCATCATCAATTTTCATCCATTATTCAAGTATTTTCAAACAATCAATCAGCACCAGTTCAACAACAACATCAACAACCGCCGTAACAAAGAACAAACAACTACAATAACACCAGCAATAATCAGGAAAAACAAAATTTCAAGAGCAAGAAGGTCACTTTTGACCCTATTCCTATGTCATATGTTGAATTTTACCCGTCTTTGGTTTTCAAGAACCTGCTTTAACCAAGAAATCCGCCACAAATTCTAGAACCACTTCCATGGTGGTATAAGCCTGAAATCCGTTGTGCCTTTCATCAAGGAGCACCCGACCATGATATTGAGAACTACTACCCTTTAAAGTATGAGGTCCAAAAGCTAGTGAAGAGTGGGATGGTGTCCTTTCTGGACCGTGCACCGAATGTGGAAGCTAACCCATTGCCTGCTCATGGTAATTCCTCTGTTAATGTGGTAGATGGTTGTCCGGGAAGTTTTTGAGTGTTTGATATGCGACGTATTCGTTGATCCTTGGTAGAAATGCATAAGACCCTGTGTACCATCAGGGATTGTGAGCACGACCATGTCGGTAGTGCAATTTGCAATGTAACCCTCGCTGTTGTTCGATCGTCAAGAGAGATATCCAGAAGTTGATGGATGAGAATGTAATCCAGATTCAGCAGTCAAGGCATATAGGTAATGTCAATGTCATTATTCCAGTGTTTAAGACCCCAAAGCGGGTAGTGATTCAGTTTGACAGTAGCAACAATAACAACGCCAATAGACCGGTATTGCTGTTAGTGATACGGTTAGCGGGCCCAATCCCGTATGCATCCGATAGAGATGTTCCTTACCAATATAATGCTACTATGTTGGAGAATGGTCAAGAGGTTTCGTTGCCTACGGCCGATTCCATTGTGAACATTGCCGATATAGCAAAGGTGACCCGTAACAGTCGTTTGTTTGGACCTGTCTTTGCAAAGGAGGTGATAGAAGATGTGTCTGTTGGTAAGAAGGTTGATGTACCCGCAGCAAATCCGGTTAGTGCTCCAATGGGTCAGTATGGTGAATCCAACAATTTAAAGCCTAGTGATGACGATGAGGTAATGAGATTGATAAATAAAAGTGAATTCAAAGTGGTGGAGCAGCTACTCCAAACTCCTTCTAAGATTTCAGTGTTGTCTCTGCTTATGAATTATGAAGCACATAGAGAAGCACTACAAAGAGTGTTGGAGTAAGCCTATGTGGAGCATGATGTGACTGTGGATCAATTTGACCAAATTGTGGCTAACATCACTGTAAGACCCCAATTTTGACCCTAAGATCCCTCATGCTATCTCATCATATGCATTAGCATTGGGATCACATCTTGTCATCCTCCTTACCCCTCATTCATTGGGTTTGCATTGGGAGAGATCACCAAGCACCATTTGATTGTATCATACTTTGTATTTTATCATTTTTACTAACCAAAATACCAAAAATATGTCTTTGTATAATTTAACTCTTTTGTAGGTAGGGCACACGCTCACCTTTGATCTATCAAGCTCACATCTAGGGTTTAAGACCCTCAATGCAAGGAGTTCAATCAAGAATTTTTTTACATTGACTCTAAGTATCATATATGGACCCCCATGCTCTTCACATGTTATTTTGATCAAAAAATCATCAAGAGTTTGGAGGTGGTTTCCGTGGAAACCCTAATTCATTTGGGTATTTTGTGTAACTTCTTCAACAAGCTTCTTCAACAATGATCAAATATTTCAAGGGATACTTCAAATATCATCATCTTATGCATATATGATCCTCCATGAGTCCGAAAGGTCAAGATAATATCAAGCTAGCAAGTTGGTTCGTGGTGGTTGACCAGAGGAATTCATCTAATCAAAACTGGGGTTCCCTAGACCCTATCTCCTACACTTTTTGTCATATGAAAATGATTCCAATAGAAAAGTTACTCTAAATGACATTCCAAACAACTTTCATGTTTAGGTATAGATCTATTTTTTCTTGGAAAGTCATTATTTATGGTGAAATATTATAGGTCATTTTGTCTAAACCCTAATTTGGAGGGCAACTTCCCAAGGCCATAACTTGCTCAATTTTTATGATATGAAAGATTTTCAAGTTTTAAAATCAAATTAAAGATGTATAATTCAACTTTTATGTTTGGAGGAAGAGAAAACTCAACTTTTAAATGCATTTGATATGAGGATACATTATAGGTCATTTTGGACCAATGCCATTGAACAAGTGATTTTCCTCAACTTCAAAAAAGCATAACTCCTTCATGCTAAATCCAAATGAGGTCATAATTTTTACCATTTTGAAGGACTTTGAGAGAGATACAACTTTCATGAAGTAACTTTTATCATTTGAAACTCACATAAAAAGTTAGCCAAGGTGGAATAAGTGAACATATGGCTTGACACTTAGAATTTTTTTGATATGTTTGATTTTCCCAACTTCCACCTCACAATTAGTCATGATCCAAGCTTCAAATGAAAAAGTGTTCGACATGAAAGTTATTCCTCTTGATCTAATCTTTCCAAAAAGTCCAATTTCATCCCATTTGGACAAGGTATGAGTGAGTTGTGCATGGCTCGAACATGGACGATCATTTGGCATAATTGAACTTGCATTTCTCATACACAATTGCATGGCTTACCAATGTGACTTCAGCAATGTTTGTACTCATTTATGGACATGAAGAGATGATTACATGGGCTTATCACATGCCCATACATCCATGCAATGTACATTGCTATTTTTGGAACTTATTTTCAAGTGTGAAATTAGCAATCATATGGATATAAATAGAGACCCTTGCACCCTGAATTGAGGATCATGCGCGCTAGCTTTGAATCCCAATCTCCAAACCCTCTCATTCAAAGGATAACCTTGAGAATTTCCATTGGAAATTGAGTTTGAATCTCCACTATTTTGAGATTCAAATCTCCAATAGTCATGTTCCTTTTGTTGATTCAATTCCATTCCATCAAGTGTCCAGAGCAAAATCTAGAGCAAGTGGAAGCAAGATCGTGTTCATACAGACCTGCATTGAAGGTATTTTTCAGAATTTTTCATCTCTTCGATTCTCACTTATTTCTCCATTATTCTTCTTGATCTTTGGTTGTCTGAAGTCCTACCAATGTATGGAACAAGATTGAGTTGCTTAAAGTCAAATCGAAGCAACTCAGATCAGGATCCTCAAATTTCAACTTTCTATATCTTTCAATATACTTGGAGTTAGGAGAAATTGAGGTCAGATTCGAGCTCCTAAGCATTTCTACTTTAAATTAATGTCCTACTTTTTTATTTTGGTGATGGTTGTGAGTGAACCAGTCCGGTGAGGCCCACCAGAGAAGGAGACCGGAGCTTTGGCTCTGGTGGTGCGTTGGCGCTCATCTGAACCACATGATCCTTGCAAAACGTTTTAATCTCGTGTGGTGGTTTTGAATAGCATCCTTGCAGCACTTTGACTCGTGTCCATGATGGAACGCACGTTGAGGACCACTTGATCTGCCACCTCAAATAATGAGGGAGATCAAGTGGTCCACGTTTTTTGCCAGTTTCGGATTTTAATTTTATTTGGTTTATTTTCATTAATTCATATTAATTTTAATATTGATCCAGAAAATATGAGAGTTTCACCAAAAAAATTTAAATAAATTCTTCTTTTATTTTATGAATTAAAATTATTTTTTGGATCATTATTAATATTTTTCATGATTTAATTGTTTTTGTGGATATTTTTCATTGTTTAAAAATAGTTTTAAGTTTCCAAAATTAATGAAATTTTTTCTCCAAGGTCCTTTGACCTTGTTTAACCTATGATAAATCTCATGGACATTTATTTGGTATGTTGATGATGTTTTAGGATTTGTACCGACCATAATTTAATTTAGTGCATTATATAATTGATTTTAATTGTTTAATTGTAAAATAAATTGTGTTGAGCTTTTGATATTGACTTGTTGAGTTTGACTTATGTTGTTGGGCCTTGGTCAAAGTTGATTTGAATTTGTTGAGTTAAAATCATTGGATTTATGGGATTGATGGAATGTACATTTCATCTTCCAAAATGAATGAATGATTTTAATTTGATAAAGTCCTCCTTTGACCAATTTGTGTTGATTCTGTTCCCCCTTCCTCTTTATCTCAATCCCATTCTCTTCTCATTCATTTCATGGACCTATGATATCTCTGTATCCTAAGGCTAGTTGATTGCAAAATCAACCTAAGTATGGATGAGATTAGATCCACCCCTTTTGCATTCTTTTAAGTGTGGTATGTTTTAGGAGTATGGTTTATAATATCATATCTCTAACATGCATTAACACTAAAATTTCTATTGCCCGACCTCAAATAGTTGTGACTTCTACATAAGTCAAATTATGATTGCTTAACATAGCGCTAAATTATTGACACAAAAGGCATAACATTCACGTAAGTGAGATTGTAAGTCCCCCCTCTTTCATGGTATTATGTGGAAACTTGGTCTTTTTTCCTAAAATTGGAAGATGTCTTGGTTCAAGGATCCATGCTTGTGAATAGTGGGTTGAGTGTTCTTCAAAGAATGACTTAAACAAAACAAAGCAAAAGCAATACTAACTTCTAATCAACTAACAACTTACTTTTAATTTCAAGTCATTTACTTTATGCCTTTTAAATTCAAGTCTTTATCATTTCCCATTATTCATACCATTTAACTTGTTTACTTTAATGCCATTTTCACTTTGCTCACTTGAGCCATATCTTGTGATTATATTGTGATTGTATATACTTGTTTGTGTATTTTGTTTGTGTTTGTGGTCTTTTGACCTTAATGTACATAATAACAACAAAAACTCTAAAAGACATTTGTCTGGACTGTTGGATTTGATCTGAGACGTTGGACTTAGAATTAGGCAACACTCCCTATGCAAAAGAACTTCGCCAATGCCAACTTTCATGAAACCAAGTACTTATGAATTGAAACTTCATCTGATGCAAGTATTGTGATTTTATTTGAGTTCATCTGCTATATGGTCTTATTGAAGGTGTTACTTTGAACCTGTGTCTGATGCCAATCTCTGAGCCATTCAAGGAGTATGTCATCTGATACATGGGAGATTATGGAGAAGATCATGGAGTTGATAAGCTTGGATGTGGCTATCTTTATTTGATGCCTTGCTCTTCATCTTGTTATTTGTGTATTGATATTACTTGATTCTAAAGTCCAAGGGAAATTTGAGTTTATATATGACATTCTTGTCTATTGGATTGCAGCTCATTGGTCAGAACTTTTCAACTCTTAACTTTTAAACTTTTGCTTAGGATTAGTCTCTTCATCTCCTCCCCATTTCTTTCACTTCAAAACTCTCCCTCCTTTTAAAATCTTCTTTGTTTGTGATTTTTAAACTTAGACCATATTGCAAATTATAAACTTTGGCCTTATGCCTTTGCATTTTTAAACTCTTTTCTTAATCAAACTTGTAAATGAACCTAACTATACTCGACTTAAAATTTCAAAAGACCAAAAGAACTAACATTCATTCAAACCTTTTTTTAGGCCCTTTGGTACCTTTGTTAAACTTAAATTTTTTGTTAAAATCAATACACCCATTTTGAAATTGTTACCACGAACTACGAGGTTTTGATCCCTCATTTTATGTTGGTACGTAGGCACATGTCTGAAGCTCTTGTCAAACACAAAAATATAATTAATGAATTATTTTCTCATCCTCACACTTTACTTATTGCAAACATCAATTTACACCAAAATACATGTACACACAAAAAAGGGCTCCCTAGGAGTACCTAGGACACTTTGGGTGCTAACACCTTCCCTCTGTGTAACCAACCCCCTTACCTGTAATCTCTGGAATTTTATTTGTTTTGATTTGAAAACTTCTTATCTTTGGGTTTTGTTCGTACTTTTCCCTTTTCCCTTGGAAACAATAAAGCGCGGTGGCGACTCTGGTTTAATTGACGTTAAGTTTATCCATAGCTTAATGGTCATGAATTTACCGCTACAATCACTTCCTGTAACAATCTGAGTTTTTGTGATGAAGAACTTCTTGAGGAAGGCATAAATCACAATCTAGCACTGCATATATCAATGAACTGCAAGGAAGATGCGTTGTCAAATTTGTTGTTTGATACCGGTTCTTCGTTGAATGTACTCCCCAAATCAACTTCGCCAAGGTTAACATTTTTTAAGACCCCAATTTTGACCCTAAGATCCCTCATGCTATTCTCATCATATGCATTAACATTGGGATCACACCTTGGCATCCTCCTTACTCCTCATTCATTGGGTTTGTATTGGGAGATATCACCAAGCGCATTTGATTGTATCATACTTAATTTTTCTTGGTTTACTAACTAAAATACCAAAAATATGTCATTATATAGTTTAACTCTTTTGTAGGTAGTGCACATGCTCACCTATGCTCTATCAAGATCATATCTAGGGTTTGAGGCCCTCATTGAAAGGAGATCAATCAAGAATTGGTCCACATTGTCTCTAAGAATTATATATGTATTCCCATGATCTTCACATGTTATTTTGATCTAGAAATCATCAAGATTTTGGAGTTAGTTTTCCTTGGAAACCCTAATTCATCTAGGGTATCTTATGTGACTTCTTCAACCAGTTTCTTTACCAATTGATCAAATATTTAAATGGATACATCACACTTCATCATCTTATTCATATATGATCCTCCATGTGTCCCAAAAAATAAAAAAATATCAAGCTAGCAAGTTGGTTCATGGTGGTTGACCAGGAGAATTCAACTAGTCAAAACTGGAGTTCCCTAGACCCTATCTCCTACAGTTTTTATCATATGAAAATTATTCCAAGAGAAACGTTACTCTAAATGAGATTTCAAACAACTTTCATGTTGAGGTCAAGAGCTATTTATGCTTGGAAAGTCATTTTTTATGGTGAAAGATTATATGTCATTTTGTCTAAACCCTAATTTGGAGGTCAACTTCCCAAGACCATAACTTGCTCAATTGTTATGATATGAAAGCCATTTAAGTTGAATGATCAAATTTAAGATGTCTACTTAAACTTTGATGTTTGGAGGGAGTGCAAATTAAACTTGCAAATACATTTGATAAAAGGAAACATTACAGGTCATTTTGGGTCAATGCCATTGAACAAGTGATTTTCCTCAACTCCTAAAATGCATAACTCCTACATTCTAAATCCAAATGGGGTCATATTTGTGACCAATTTGAAGGAATTTGATAGAGATACAACTGTGATCAAGGATCTTTTCTCATTTGAATCCCATAGAAAAAGTTACTCAAAGTGGAAGAAGTGAACATATGGCTTGATACTTAGAATTTTTTTTGATATGTTTGATTTTACAAACTTCCACCTCAAAATTCATCATGATCCATGCTTCAAATGAAAAAATGTTCAACACGAAAGTTGTTTCTCTTGATCTAACCTTTCCAAAAAGTCTAAAGTCATATTATTTGGACAAAGTATGAATGACTTGGGCATGGCTTAAAGTTGAAGTACCATTTGGAAGATTTGAAGTTCCACTTTTCATACACGATTGCATGGCCTTTCCACATGATTTCCGCATTGCTTACACATGATTTTGGACCTAAGTGCGTCATTTGATGGACCTATCACACTCCCATGCAAGTGAGATTTCCAATTTTGCCAAAAATGGAAGTGTGCAAATATCATTGACATTGGCCTATAAATAGAAGTCCTCTTTCTCAGAATTAAGGACCCTGGGGCGCAAGCTTTGAATCAACAACCCTAAACCCTCACATTCAAAGGATAAGCTTGAAGATTTTATTTGAAAATCGAGTTTGAATCTCACACTGTTTTTGAGATTGAAACTCTAAGATTCCTTCCTTCTCTTTGATCCATTTCCACTCCATCAAGCATCTGAAGCAAGGCCAAGCATAATTGAAAGCAAGATCGTGCCAATCTGAACCTACATTGAAGGTGATTTTCATAATTTTTCAGCTCTTTGATTCTCACTCAATTCTCCATTATTCTTATTGATTTTTGGTTGTCTGAAGTCCTACCAATGTAGGAAACAAGATTGAGTTTCTTAGAGGTCAAATCGAAGCAACTCAGATCATGATCCTCAAAATTCAACTCCCTGTATCTTTCTATATACTTGGAGTTAGACAAAATTGAGGCCAGATTCGAGCTCCTGCGCATTTTTTCTTTAAATTTATGTCCTCCTTTTTCATTTTGGTGATGGTTAAAGGTGGACTAGTCTGATGAGGTCCACCGGAGAAGAAGATTGGAGCTCTGGCTCCGACGGTATGTTGGCACGCTTCTGAACCACATGATCCTTTTAATTTGTTTTAATCTGGGGCATCCAAAGTGATTACCACGCGTGTGGGACATTTGACTTGGTGTATGGTGGAACGTGCGCTCAGTTAATGAGGGAGACCAAGTGGTCCACGTTTTTTTGTAATTTCTGATTTTCATTTTAATTTCCTTATTTTCATTAATTCGTATTAATTTTAATATTGATTCAAAAAATATGGGACTTTCACCAAAAAAATTCAAATATTTTTCTCTTTCATTTTCTGAATTAAAATTATTTTTGGATCAATATTAATATTTTTTATGATTTAATTGTTTTTCTGCATATTTTTAATTGTTTAAAAATACTTTTAAGTTTCCAAAAATTATGAAATTTTTTATCCAAGGTCCTTTGACCTTGTTTGACCTAGGATAAATCTCGTGCCCATTTATTTGGTGTCTTGAAGAGGTTTTAGGTTTTTGATCAACCATAATTTAATTGATTTTTAATTGTTTAGTTGTGAATAAATTGTATTGAGCTATTTTTATTGACTTGTTGAGTTTGACTATTGTTGTTGGGCCTCGGTCAAGGTTGATTTAACTTTGTTGGATTAAAATCAATGGATTTAGGGGATTGATGAAATGTACATTTCATCTGCCAAATGAATGAATGATTTTAATTTGATAAAAGTTCCCCCATGATCAATTTTTGTTTGTCTCATTTCCCCTCCCTCTTCATCTTCAATCCCTTTCTATCCCATCCATTTCATTGACCTATGATATATGTATATCCTAAGGATAATTGGTATGTTTTAGGAGTATGGTTCATTATACCATATCTCTAACATGCATTAACAATAAAATTTCTATTGCCCGGCCTCAGATAGTTGTGACTTCTACATAATTCCAATTACGATTGCTTAATATAGCGCTAAATTTTAACCCAAAAGCATAGAATTCTAGTAAGTGAGATTGTAAGTCTCCCCCCTTTCATGGTATTGTATGGAAACTTGGCCTTTTTTTACTTCCTTTGGAAGATGTCTTGGTTCAAGTATACATGCTTGTGAATAAAGGGTTTAGTGTTCTCCAAAGAATGACTTAAACAATTGAAAAGCAAAAAGAATACTAACTTCTAATCAACTAACATTTAACTAACTTTTAATTTCAAGCCATTTACTTTTATGCACTTTAAATTCAAGTCTTTTATCATTTTCCATTAATTATACTATTTAACTTGTTTATCTTAATGTCATTTTCACTTTTCTCATTTGAGCCATATATTGTGATTGTATATACTTGTTTATGTATTTTGTTTGTGTTTATGGTCTTAGGACCTTAATGTACATAATAACAACAAAAACCCCTAAAAATGTTTGTGTGGACAGTTGGATTTGATCTGAGACTTGGACTTAGAATTAGGCAACATTCCCTATGCAAAAGGACTTGGCCAATGCCAGCATTTCTGAAGCCAAGTCATTGTGAATAAAACCTTCCTCTGACGCAAGTATTAAGATCCCATTTATGTTCATCTTCTACATGGTATTGATGAAGTTGTTACTTTGAACTTGTGTCTAATGCCTTATTCTAAGCCATTCAAGGAGTATATCATCTGATGCACGGGGAAGATTATAAAGAAGACTATGGTGTTTCTTGCTTGGATGTGGGTATCTTTATTTGATGCCTTGCTCTTCATCTTGCTATGTGTGTATTGATATTGCTTGATTCTAAAATCCAATGGAAAATTGGGTTTCTATATTGTAGTGGGGTATTCGTTACCATTAGAGATATTGACTAAATCCAAGGGAAATCATACAAGCCGAGTCGCCACCGCATTTCTATTTATCCAAAGGAATGGTTAGAAAGCGAACAAAAACCTAAAAGTTTTAACAAAAACTAGTAAAAAGAGAACAGAGATCTGGGTAAGGGGGTTGGTTATGTAATGGGAAGGTGTTAGGCACCCAAAACATCCTAGGTACTCCTAGGGAGCCCTTTTCATACTTGTTGCAAGGTTGTTGTTTTTTTTGTGAAAATTTGTTTGTGCAAACATGATTGAAGAGATGAGAAGAGAATATACAAGTTTATTTACATTTTGTGTTTGGATGGATAAACCCATTGCCTACGTACCATCTTATAAAAATATTAGGATCAAAACCTCGTAGTTCGGGGTAAAAATCTCAAAAGAGTTGGTAAATTAATTGGTCCAAAAGCCTTAAGGTCTTTTGTTATCAAAGGGAGAAAACTCAACAAAAACCACAAATCCACCATGTGAGGATAGCTTCAACATGCTAGGGAGGGGTTAACCCTATAATAAGCAAGGAAGACTCATTGTCCATCACTAAGGATATAGGTGAGTATTATATCTACCACAAAGATAACTCAAACCTAATAGCTAAAGGTTATGAAAAGTTTGATTAAAGAAGTGGCCATTGGAACCACAAAAAGACATTTGAATGGGTTATATTTACCAATTAGAAGTATATATAAAAATGGTCAAAGTTGATTTAAAGGTTCAATTCAAAATAAGTGTTATGAAAAGAAAGTTTGAAAATCAAAAGGTTTTGGCTTGGGTTAGAGGGGAGAGAAGAAGAAGCATGGCTAAGTCCTAAGTAAAGCAAAAGGAAAGGGATAAAGAAACAAAACCACAATGGAGTTCCTCTCTTGAGATCATATTGATAATCCAAGTAGCTCCCATACTTTGGAATAAGCAATCACAAAGCATAAGCAATCAAAAATATCTCTTAAGAGATCCTCAATGTATCTTCTGTCTTTCACTTTGGATGAACATGGCAATGGTATCTCATAGAATTCCCTAGCACAAAAGCAAACACATCAAAAGCTCCATGAAGTAAATCAAGAATGGACAAGAGTGAGTTTAGAGATTTGGTCCTTCTAATCCATCTTCATCATTAAGATCCTTTTACTCCATTTTTGCATAGGGAATGTCCTAGAATCTAAGTCCATTTCTCCAATTTGCATAGGGAAAGTCCTAAGATCTAAGTCCACTTCTTTGCATTTGGTTCACAACAATCAAAACAAAACACAAGCATAATAATATATACACAATTATGTGCTCAAGTGAGTAAAAGGCAAATGGCATTAACATAAACATGTGCTCAAGTGAGCAAAGGGAAAAGCAAATGGATAATATGTGCAAGAATAGTAAATTGCATAAAATTAAAGAGCAAAAAGTAAATGTTAATAGTCAATAGTTAGTGTTAGTAGTTAGTGTGCCATAAGGAAAATTTAGCGCTATGTTAAGCAATAGTAATTGGACTTATGTAGAAGTCACAACTATCTGAGGCCGGTCAATAATAATGTAGGCAACAACACAAGTTAGAAGTCTTGATTAGTGAACCAAGTTCCAACAACTTTCCATGCCAAAAAGAAAATGAGAATTGATCTTGTATTGTTTTAAGCCTTTTGCATGATTTAGAAAACAACCTATCCTTAACGCAAAACCATTCACTTGATCAATTGATCAAGATGAATTAGATTTGAATCAAGGAAGATTAAGTCTCCTTAATCAATGCTAACTTATCAACCTTCAACTCATTGATCAAAAAGAAAGAAGAAGAATAAGAAGGAGATGGAGAATGGATAATGGAAATGGAAAGATCAAAATGCATAAAGTGAAATAAGATGTACCAATCAAAATGTATTGACTAAATGACATTGAAAGTCAAAGTCAAACAATGATAAATCAGAAATGAGATGAAGCTTGAAGATCAAACAATAAGCAAAATATTTTTGGCATTTTCAATATTAAAATAAACTTGAATTAAAAATAATGGAAAGGTCAAACTTCAAAATCACTTCAAATCAACCTTGAAAGGTCCAAGTAATTTATCCCAAGTTCAACAAGGTCAAACAAAGTTTAACAAAAAATTTCAGCATTTTTAAAAGTCAGAAACAATTTTTAATCAATTAAAAATGAATAAAAATAACCTTATTGAACTAAAATCTCAAATCAATTAGAAAATTGATGAGAATATTTTTCATAGATTCATCATCATTCAAATAGGTTAGGAAAATATTTTTGTATTTTTTGAATATCAAAAACTATTTAAAATGAATTAAAAACAACCAGAAAAGAGAAAATTCACAAAAAATATCAAATGATGAAATAAAAAATATTAAGAATCAGAAATAGAAACTAGAATTTATTTGGAGACTAATGCAATTGGTCCCATAATTTTTGGATTAAAGATGAGAGAGATATGATTTTTTGAAATAAAAGGAATTAAAGGAAATAAAATCAGAAAATAGAAAATGCAAAAAAACAAGGAGCGTTAGATCTGAGCTCATTAATTGAGCTGGCAGATCACACGCTCCAGAGGCGCGCTCCCACCATACGCCTTGGTCAACTGAACCACACGAAGCATTAAAACAAGTCATAAGAAACAAAGGCCAGGATTAGATCTGGACAACTCAATCCAATGGCTCAGATTTAAACTGGAGAGAGACGGCCACCGGAGCCACCTTCTTCTCCGGTGAGCAAGCGTTTTTCGGACAAAATTGCAGAGATTCAAAAGGCAACCAAAGTACACGATCCTTGTACCAAAATGAAGCTGGGGTGATGTACATCACCCCTGTAACCTTGAATCACACTCAAGATTCCTATAAATTGAGAAATCTGAGGTGGAAGATTCAGGTATGGAAAATGCAGATCAAAGAAAAACAAAATTGAAGCTACCACTAGCTTGCCTCTCAAGTGAGGACTTCAGAAAACACTTTGGCCAGGCAAATAAATCAAAGAAATGAGAGATTCGAAGCAAATACCAGTTGAAGAATAAGCTTGAATTCTGGAAACTAGAGCTTGATTCCTTGCTTTCTTTGCCAAAACAGAAGATCAATGAACTAAATGATGGAGGTTTAGAAGCTTTAGATCCAAAGATTCAACTAGATGTAGTTGAATTTTGGATCTGAAAAATTTGAAGAAAATGAAATTGCTTCTTTGGTGAGAGGTTGGGTTTTGATTTCTGCAGCAATTCAGGTTGAATCAGGTGTCTATTTTGAATGGAATAGGGTCTCTATTTATAGAGGAAATGGCAAGGAGAATGTAATCAAAGTCGTGTGCATGAATTTGGACAATCCTTGCATGGGCTTGCATGATCATGCACAATGCCCAAAACCAAAGCCAAATGCAATCTGAAATCAAACCAAGGTGAAATGGACGTGTAATATGAATGGCAAATGCTTGTGCATGGAATTTTGAAGTGTTATGCATAATTGAACCAAAAGCTTTTCCTCTTCGAAAATAACACTTGCCAAATCTAAACATGATCATGTGAGTAATGGTTGGAAAGGTTTTTATGTAAGGAACAATTGTTATGTTGGGCAAAAATCCAATTGAGGTGTGGAAATTAGTGAATTTTGAGTTTAAAGTGTAATGTGCAAAACATGTCAAGGCAAAGTTTCTAAATTTGGCCAATGTTCAAGCCCTTCTGTTTTGATGATGCAAGCCTCAAATGAAACAATCTCCAACATAAAAGTTGTAAATATTTTCAAGACAATCAAAATGGACTTAAATTTTGCATCAGTTGGATTTTTGATGAAAGAGTTATGGGCACTTGATGTTGGACTTTTTTGCCTTTTAATGCATTTGGTCCAAAAGGACATATAATGTTTTGCATTATCACATGTATTTACTTTGCGATTTTGAAATTTTGTTCAACATAACATTTGAAGTAGACATCTTAAGCTTTCCAATGCATTTGATCCCACCCTAAAATCATAAAAAATGAGTGAGTTATGTCCTTGGTAAGTTGATCCAAAATTAGGATTTCAGTCAAAATGACCTATAATGTATTGGAATGGAAGATGACCTTCCAAGCTTCAAATCAATTTTTGATGAACATGAACATTGTTCATATTATCCTTAAGAACATTTTTGATTTTGGAATCATCTCCATTTTACTAACACATAAAAAGTTAGGTCTCAGTGCATTTCAAACTAGTCAGATGAATTGAGTGATCAACTTCTCAAGTCCACAACCCACATCTTGATGAATTGACGATTGAGGATACTTAAATAAGTTCAAATATGCATGGAATGATGAATTAAAGAACTTCCCTTGATTGTATTTGACCATGGGCTGAGGTTGCTTCAAGAGCAAGGCATTGTGGTGCATAGATGAATTAGGGTTTTCTTGGGGCACAAACCTCAAACCCTTTGACTTGCTTTGATCAAAATGATGAATTGAGATGCTAGGGGGGTATAATTGATGGATGAGAGCTCTGGGAACCATTACCATGCTTGCTTTCATCTCCTCCTGGCCATATCATTGCACAAAAGATCTCCTGGAAGCTTTAGACCTTGTGATTGCTCAAGGTACAAACAAAAGATGTTAGTGACATATTTTTGTGCTTTTGGTTAGTAAATAAAAAAGCAATGATATACAATTCAAGCATACTTGGTGATCTCAAACCACTCTCAAGAAGTCCCACCCAAAGGCAAAGGGAACCAAGATGCTTATGATCCTTGAGGCAATGCAAGTGCAATGTTATAATGCCATGAGGGATCTTAGGGACAAAATTAGGGTCTTACAGATGCCCCTATTTAAGGTCA
Organism: Lathyrus oleraceus; assembly: GCF_024323335.1. Lineage (NCBI taxonomy): Eukaryota > Viridiplantae > Streptophyta > Magnoliopsida > Fabales > Fabaceae > Lathyrus > Lathyrus oleraceus. The sequence continues at coordinate 206,541,319 of NC_066583.1, forward strand.
TTCTAGCCGGAGAAGTGAAGGTTAAATCTTTTCAACTCTTAAATTTTAAAAAAATTCTTAGGATTAGTCTCTTCATCTCCTCCCACTTATTTAATTTCAAATCTCTCCCTCCTTTTAAAATATTCTTTTCTTGTGATTTATAAATCTAGACTCTTTATTGAAAATTAGAAACTTTGGCCTTATGCCATTGCATTTTTAAACTCTTTTTCTTAATCAAATTTCTAAATGAATCTAACCATATTGACTTAAAATTTCAAAAGACAAAAAGAACTAACACCCATTCAAACTCTTTTAGGCCTTTGGTGCCTCTTTTAAACTTAAAATATTGTTAAAAGCAACTCATTCACTTAGAAATTGTTACCACGAACTACGAGGTTTTGATCCCTCATTTTCATGTTGGTACGTAGGCACAAGTCCGAAGGTCTTGTCAAACGCAAAAATATAATTAATGAATTCTTTTATCATCCCCACACTCTATTTATTACAAACATCTTTTCATACCAAAACACATGTACACACAAAAAAGGGCTCCCTAGGAGTACCTAGGATACTTTGGGTGTTAACACCTTCCCTCTGTGTAACCAACCCCCTTACCTGTAATCTCTTGCATTTTTTAGTTTTGATTTGAAAACTTCATATCTTTGGGTTTTGTTTGTACTTTTCCATTTTCCCTTGGAAACAATAAAAGCGCGGTGGAGACTCTGGTTTTATTGAAGTTAAGTTTACACGTAGCTGAATAGTCATGAATTTACCGCTACAGAAATTAAGTGGCCACTCTGCTGAGGAGTACGCCTCAGTGGGTTTAGCCTACTTTTTGTGTGTATATAATTGTGTATTTGATGTTTGTATATTTTTTTGTATGATATAATCTGCTTGTTGTGCTTGGTTATCTCTAAGTGGTGAGATAAGTTCTAACCCGAACTTGAGTGCACTTAAGATAGGAGGATGGTATAGTCATGTTCGACTTGTATGGAGTAGTCCTTAACAAGTTGGCTTGAGACCCATCTACTCAGTGGGGACCCTTTTGGAGCTATTGACGTAACACAAGTTATTTGTGGTTTGGCATTACTTTCTCTGATTTGGGGTCCGAGAAGTTGAGGACTGTAGAACATTTAACCCAACTTGGCATATTTAGGACGTAGTGCAGAGACTGTTCAAGTGTAAACTTGATAATAGTTATTACGCGATACTACACTCAGACGAGTTTCTCTTGAGAATATTATAGGTTGATGAGTTAGTCATCCTAACTTGTAATATCTGATAGATGGAATTAAGACTCTGGGAACTTTTTAGAACATGATCTACATGTTTTATCCTTAGTACACTCCTTTGGGATGGTTCTTAACCTGACTCCATGCTCGTGACTCACAACAAACCCTTGATTCTTGGTTGATCCAATCAAGTCTTTTCAATATCAATGGAACTTGGGTGTTGATAGGGTGAAAACCATAATCCACCAAAATGGATGATTGATCTTGACAGTGACTTGATTCATCCCTTGACCTTTGTTTGTTTGCCTTGTGTTAGATCCCTTATTTGTGATTGTTGCATTCATGCATTCATGCGCATCATGACATTCATCACATGAAAAATGACTTCAAGGAACTGAGGTTTTATTTGCAAATGTTTTTAGACCATGGATTGTTGACGAAGGAACACTAAGAAGTACAGTTTCAGATGTCTGAATTTGAAAGAGCTAAGGAAGTTATCATCTTTTGTATTAGTTCCCTTGGACTTCAAACAATGTCATGGGAAGCTTCTGTCTGTGTTGTCTGCTGATGTAGTGGAAGGACTCTTGAGTGTATTGGTTCAGTTTTATGACCCTCTTGCTTCAGTTTTCCCAATTATCAGCTTGTGCCTACGTTAGAGGAGTATGCCCATCTCTTGGGAATACCTGTTTCTAACAAAATGCCTTTTAATGGATTGGAGGAGATTCCCATATATCATATTATAGCTGAAGCTTTCCATCTGAAGAATTCTGAGATTGAGGCTCATTGGGTGAAGAAAGGAGGAATGTTTGGATTGCCTTCTAAGTTCCTTATTAGGGAAGCTACTACCTTTGCTCAAGCCGGTAATGTAGATGCTTTTGAAGCTATCATTGTGTTGCTCATCTATGGTTTAGCTTTTTTCCCTAATATTGGCGGTTTTTTTGATGTTCGCGCCATTAGAATATTCTTGATTGCGAATATTGTGCCTACTTTGTTAGGTGATATGTATTTCTCTTTGAATCTAAGGAATTCTAAAGGTGGTGGAACGATTTTGTGATGTGTTCCTCTTTTGTGCAAGTGGTTTATTTCGCACTTGCCTCAGACGCCTGCTTTTATGGAGAACAAACAATGTCTAAGGTGGTCTCAGAGACTTATGTATATCGCTAATGATGATATAGTTTGGTATGATTCTTCATTGAGTAGCTTGGATATTATTTATGGTTGTGGTGAATTCTCTAATGTGCCTCTCATTGGTACACAAGGAGGAATCAACTACAACCCTGCTTTGGCCCGTCATTAACTTGGGTTCCCCTTGAGAGACAAACCTAATAACACTTAGTTAGAAGGTCTTTTCTATAAAGAGGGTAAAGATACCCAACATTTGAAGCAGAAGATAGTGCATGCTTGGCATAATGTTCATAGGAAAGGAAGATCCAAGCTTGGTCCGTGCAAATGTGTAGCTTAGGAAGCTTACACTCTTTGGGTGAAGAAAAGAGCTTTGGAGTTGAAGATGTCGTATGCTTGTGAAAGACCTATGTTTATGGTTGTGGTTGAGCCATTAACTCTCCCTAACCAAGATGTAGAGGAGTTGGAAGACACACTCGCCGAGATGAAGCAAGAGAAGGATATGTGGGAAGAGCGGTTCCATGCTTTGAACATAAAGCATGAGGAGTTGCAGCTTAATTCTAAGGATAAGGATGCGCTTATTGAACTTCTTGAAGACCGGAAAGTGAAGAGATAGAGAGAACATGAGGGTTCATCTTCCTCTAGTATACCTCATCTCTCTGTTGGTTGGAAGAAGATTGTTGATCAGCTTGTCCTTGAGAAGGCTTAGATGAAGACATCCTTTGAGTCAGAGATTTGACGCATCCGAAGGAAGTACGCCCATGCAGCCAGGTCATCTGAAACCGTTGTTAGGGGGTCCTTAGGATGATTAGTTTCCATTTCTCTTGTATTTTGTATTTTTGGTTTATGAAATTGTACTCAGTGTAATCCTTCCAAATTATATGAATAAAAGAGATTTTATGGTAAATCAAATTGTTACAATTGTTATTATATATTTGCAAATGAAATAGTATGTTCCTTGAAAATAAAAACAATCAAAGCATTGCATTTCATGCATCATTTGCATAACAAGTTTTTTCTTCCTCCAGATGTCTTATTGTTTATTCTTATGTGCTTCAATCAAGCTGACTCATCGATACAATACTCGCACCAATCATTCAAGAATCACGGAACACTTGGAACAAGAGAACTGAGAGTTGAAGGACGAGATCGCTCGCTTGACTGCCATGATGGAGTCTGTTTTAGCTGCTCATAATCAATCGTCTCCAACGCCTGTAACTCCTCATCCTCAGAGGACTGTCATTTCAGAGATTGCTACTTTAATCGTGCCTTCCAGTCAGTTTGCGCCTACTATGCCTGTCGGATTCCCGTGGGGAATGCCGCCGAACATTGTGCCCGAAGGTTTTGCACCTACCTTTGCTTCCATGTTGGCATCTAGCCCGATCATGTTTGTTCCGCCTCCAGTTGTTCACACTCTGCCTTGTGCTAAGGACACCATCTACCATTCTGAGCCGTCTGAGGGTCCGAATTTTTATGAAAAGATGGACAAGATGAAAGACCAATTCTTTGAGTTGAAAAAGGAGTTGAAGACCTTGAGGGAAAAATATTTATTCGGTAAGAGTGTTGCGGATATTTTCTTGGTGCCCAACGTCAAGATCCCGATGAAGTTCAAAGTCCCTGACTTTGAAAAGTATAAGGGAAACACCTGCCCACTTAGCCATCTTGTCGTGTATGCCAGGAAAATGTCGACACAAACTGATAATGATCAGTTACTGATTCATTACTTTCAAGATAGTTTGACTGGTGCCGCTCTGAGGTGGTACATGGGTTTGGATAGTGAGAGTGTCCGCACGTTCAATGATTTTGGTGAGGCTTTCGTGAATCAGTATAAGTACAACATTGATATGGCACCAGATAGGGACTAGTTGAGGTCGATGTCTTAGAAGGACAAGGAGCTTGCTGCTCAGATCAACCATCCATTGGAAGCAAAAGAGATGACGAAGATTTTCCTCAAGACCCTGAGCTCGTTTTACTATGAGAGAATGGTTACTAGTTCCCCCATTGACTTTCCCGAAATGGTAAAAATATGGGGATCAGATTAGAAGAAGGTGTCCGTGAGGGACGATTATCTAAGGAAGAGGTATCTTCGAGCAAGAAGTATAGTAACAGTTTTGCTAAGAAGAGGGAAGGCGAGACCAATGCAGTGTCAGTTGGGAGGCAGAGGAGGCCTCATGTGAGAAGAAGTCTGCAACCCCATCAACATCATCATCAAGTATCATCTGTTATTCCAGTGTTTTCCAACAATCAATCAGTGGCAGTTCAACAACAATGTCAACAACAGCCACAACAAAGAACCAACAACTATAACAACACCACCAACAATAATCAACAACAATAAAATTTTGAGAGGAAGAAGGTCTCTTTCGACCCCATTCCTATGTCCTATGCTAAATTATACCCGTCTTTGGTTCTCAAGAACCTTCTTCAACCGAGAAATCTGCCACAAATTCCAGAACCACTTCCATTGTGGCACAAGCCAGAACTCCGTTGTGCCTTTCATCAAGGGGCTCCTGGCCATGATATAGAGAATTGATACCCCTTGAAATACAAGGTCTAGGAGCTATTAAAGAGTGGGATCATGTCCTTTAAGGACCGTGCGCCGAATGTGAAAGCTAACCCATTACCTGCTCATGGTAATTCCTCTATTAATATGGTAGACGGTTGTCTAGGAAGTTTCTGAGTATTTGATGTGCGACGTATTCATCGATCTTTGATTGAGATGCATAAGACCCTGTGCACCATCAGTGATTGTGACATGACCATGCTAGTTTTACAATCTGCAGTGTGAACCCCCATGGGTGTTTGGTTGTCAAGAGAGATATCCAGAGGTTGATGGATAAGAATTTGATCTAGATTCAACAATCTAGGGATATAGATGATGTCAATGTAATAGTGTCAATGTTCAAGACCCTTGAGCATGTGGTAATTCATTTTGGTAGCAGCAGCAGTAACAACAGCAACAAATTGGTATCGTCGTTGGTAATATGGTTAGCGGGTCCAGTCCCATATGCATCCGATAGAGCTGTTCCGTGTTAGTATAATGCGACAATGGTAGAGAATGGTCAAGAGGTCACATTGCTTATGACTAATTCTGTTGTGAATATTGCCGATATACTAAAGGTGACCCGTAGTGGTCGTGTTTTTGGTCCTGTTTTCCCAAAGGATATAGAGGATGTTAGTAAGAATGTTGAAGTGCCTGTAGCAAGTCCGGTTAGTGCTTCTGCGTGTCAGTTTGGTGAATCCAGCAAGCTAAATCCTAGCGATGATGATGAGGTGCTTCATTTGATTAAAAAGAGTGAATTTAATATGGTGGAGCAGCTGCTCCAAACACCTTCCAAAATTTCAGTGTTGTCTCTCATTTTGAATTCTGAAGCGCATAGAGAAGCATTGCAAAAAGTATTGGAGAAAGCTTATGTGGAACATGATGTGACAGTAGATCAGTTTGACCATATTGTGGCTAATATCACTTCCTGTAACGATTTGAGCTTTTGTGACGAAGAACTCCCCGAGGAGGGCAGAAATCACAATATGGAACTACACATATCAATGAATTGTAAGGAGGATGCATTGTCCAATGTGTTAGTCGATACCGGTTCTTCATTGAATGTACTCCCGAAGTCAACTCTGTCCAGATTGTCGTATCAAGGAGCTCCGATGAGATACAGTGGCGTGATCGTCAAAGCTTTTGATGGTTCTCGCAAGACTGTTATTGGTGAGGTGGACTTTCCAGTGAAGATAGGTCCGAGTGATTTCTAAATTAGTTTTTCAGGTAATGGATATCCTCCCAGCCTAAAGTTGTTTATTAGGAAGACCATGGATACATGAAGCAGGAGTTGTTACGTCAACTTTGCATCAGAAACTGAAATTTATGAAGAATGGAAAGCTCGTCATCGTTGGTGGAGAGAAGGCTTTGTTGGTGAGCCATCTCTCGTCTTTCTCATATGTTGAAGCTGAGGATGAGGTTGGAATTCCATTCCAAGCTCTATCTATTGTTGAAGAAAAGACAATTGGAGCACCTATGTCCTCTTTTAAAGACGCGCAAAAAGTTGTTGAAGATGGTAGTTCTGATCAGTGGGGCCGGATGGTAGAGGTCACCGAGAACAAGAATCGTGCTGGTTTGGGTTTTCAGCAAGGGTCGTCAGTTGAAGATGTGCAACCTAGTTTCCTTAGCAGAGGGTTCATCCATGGTAATGAACAACACTCAGCTGCAGCAATCCAGGATGATGAAGATGAAGACTGTACCACTTTTGTGACACATGGAAAAGCTCGAACAATTGGATCGGTGTCGATATTCCTGTTATTGTACATCGCTCTAAGTAATTGCTTTAATGTTTTTGAAAATCCTTCTCCTATGCCTAAGGGAGAAGTGAACATTGTTTGGCATCTTTCAAATTGATCATTAATAAAATGCAATTCTATTCATCCACATCTATGATGTTTTATTTTACTTTTTTTGCTTTTCTGAAAAATGGTATTCACAAAAAAAACATAAATAAATAAATAATAATTGTCCATCTGCATAATATTTGGTCACAATTCACTTCTTTAAAATCAAAATATCAAATCATTATGCAGGTTGGTTTCTAAACCCAATGAATACAATGATCCTACTCCTTCTCTAAACTTTGAATTCCATGTGTTTTAGGCTGAGGAAGAAAATGATGAAGAAGTGTCTGATGAATTGTCTTGTCTACTTGAGCACGAGGAAAAAGCCATTCAACCGTTTAAAGAGCAGATTGAGTTGGTCAACTTGGGTTCCGAAGATGATGTGAAGGAAGTCAAGATTGGGTCTCGATTGTGTCCAAAGGTTAAGAAGGGGTTGATTGATCTTCTTCGAGAGTATTCAGATGTGTTTGTTTGGTCCTATCAAGACATGCATGGTTTGGATTCTGAGATTGTCGAGCATAGATTACTGTCGAAGCCAGAATGCCCACCAGTCAAGCAGAAGTTGAGGAGAACTCATCCTGATATGGCAGTGAAGATCAAAGAAGAAGTGCAAAAGTAGATCGATGTCGGTTTCCTTATTACTGCTGAGTATCTGCAATGGGTGGCCAATAGTGTGCTTGTTCCTAAGAAGGATGGAAAAGTCCGTATTTGTGTTGATTATAAAGATTATAACAAAGCCAGTCCGAAAGATGATTTCCCTCTGCCACACATTGATATGTTGGTAAATAATACAGCTAAACTCAATGTCTTTTCATTTATGGAAGGATTTTCCGGTTATAATCAGATTAAAATGGCACCCGAGGATATGGAGAAGACCACATTCATTACACCCTAGGGAACATTATGTTATAGAGTGATGCCTTTTGGTCTGAAGAATGCTGGTGCAACTTACCAGAGAGCAATGACCACTCTTTTTCATGATATGATGCACAAAGAGATCGAAGTCTATGTGGATGATATGATTTCTAAATCCAGTGATAAAGAAGAACATGTTGAGCATTTATTGAAGTTGTTCCAACGTTTGAGGAAGTACAAACTCCGCTTGAATCCCAAAAAGTGTACTTTTGGTGTTCGTTCTGGTAAGTTGTTGGGCTTTATTGTCAATGAGAAGGGTATTGAAGTTGATCCTACCAAGGTCAAAGTAATACAAGAGATGCCTATGCCCAAAACTGAGAAGCAAGTCAGAGGTTTTCTCGGCCGCTTGAATTATATCTCCATATTCATTTCACACATGTATGCCACGTGTGCACCTATATTCAAGCTTCTTCGAAAAGATCAGTATTGTGATAGGACCGAAGACAACCAGAAAGCTTTTGACAGTATCAAAGAGTATCTGCTTGTGCCTCCAATTTTATGTCCTCCTTTTGAAGGAAGACCTTTGATCATGTATTTAACTGTGCTTGATGAGAGTATGCGTTGTGTTCTTGGTCAGCAAGACGGATCTGGGAAGAAAGAGTATGCGATTTACTACCTCAGTAAAACGTTCACCGACTGTGAGACTCGGTATTCTATGCTTGAAATAACTTGTTGTGCATTGGCTTGGGTTGCTAAGCGTCTGCATCAATATATGTGGAATCATACCACTTGGTTGATATCCAAAATGGATCCAATCAAGTATATTTTTTAGAAGCCTGCTTTAATCGGGAGGATTTCCCATTGGTAGATGTTATTATCAGAGTATGATATTGAATACCGATCTCAAAAAGCAACTAAGGGTAGTGTCTTGGCTGACCATTTGGCTCACCAACCTATTGAAGATTATCAGTCAATGCAGTATGATTTTCCTGATGAAGAAATCTTGTACTTGAAGATGAAAGATTATGATGAACCATTTCTTGAAGAAGGGCCAGAATGTGGTTCCCGTTGGGGCATGGGATTTGATGGAGTTGTTAATCAGTATGGTAATGGCTTTGGGGGAGTGATTATTACTCCTCAAGGCACGCATTTTCTGTTTACATCTAGATTGACTTTCAGGCGTACAAATAATATGGATGAGTATGAAGCTTGCATTATGGGGCTTGAAGAGGCCATTGATCTCAGAATCAAGTATTTGGATGTCTATGGAGATTCAGCTTTAGTCGTGAATCAGATCAAAGGTGAATGGGAAATGAGTCAACCCAGTTTGATACCATATAGAGATTATGCGAGGAGGATTTCAACTTTCTTTACAACAGTTGAGTTTCATCATATCCCTTGAGATAAAAGCCGGATGGCAGATGCTTTGGAAACGTTGGCTTCATTGATCATGGTGAAGTATTGGAATGAAGTTCCTAATCTGACTTGAAATTCTGGTATCAGATATGAGATGTTGAAGGTAATGTCACGACACTAATATCTGAACAATAAGTGAAATATAAACAGGATAAAAATAGAGAAACAATTGAAACAGCAACACAAGCAATTGTTAACCCAGTTCAGTGCAAACACACCTACGTCTGGGGGCTACCAAGCCAGGAAGGAAAACCACTAAACAGAATTAGTTCAAAGACTCTCAGTAAACAACTTCAAGTTACAGTCTTTTCACCTAATCTCTACCCGTGTGACTTCTATCTAAGAACTCTTAGATCTGAGACCCTACTCATTCCCCCTCAATCACAGCAGTGATACTAAAACAAATGATTCACAGAAAGAAGACACACTTCAAGGACACATACTTGATCTTGATTAAAATCTCCAATCAAGTAAAAAAATACACTCGTACTTCAAAGCTTAGAGTGGAAAAATTACAAATCAAAACTCAGTCCAATTCACACATCAACAAGATCAATTAATGGATCACAAATCACAAACGTACATTATGCTAAAACCCCAATACTCACTCACTTCAACGTTTGTATTTTCTTCTGTATCCAATTACACAAGGTTACATGGTCTTTAAATAGAAGCTTTCTGAATGGGCCTGGGCAGCATGTAACCCTAATCCTATCTAACGTGTATTCCCTAGGAATTAGTAACAAATCATTCCTCTTTGGGAAACATAATATTTTGGCTTTAATTACTCCTTTAATAGCGCGTGAAATCTCCACATAAGCACATAAATACTTTCATGAAAAGCGTAATAACAAAACACATAACATTCAGACTGAATGTTCTGTATGCACATGTATTAACATCGGGTCTGACATCTTGAACACATCCTGCACAACCATATTAAACATCCTGCAGGAAGTTGATATCACATGTCAAGACAATAGGTGTGACATCTTGTGATAACACTAAGTTTTACCAAAATTGATGCCAATACATAGAACCAACAAACTCCCGCTTTGGAAAATTTTGGCTAAAACAAATAACAGATCATACGATCACAAGAAATCAAGCAAAGTATCAGTTCAGTAGCAGAAGTAAACATACACACATTACTAGCAACAATAACAACTAGTAAATACATAAGCGCTTGTACTCAGAACACACCATCTCCCTTTCAGCTAGACCACAACAAGCAGCAACCTGCTTCACACAGACAGAAGACTCAGACAGAGAATCCTCCCCCGGTGCCAAAACCAAAACACACCAGAAAAGTTCTCCAAACATCATCTATAGCCATCGCTACTTCTCCCCCTTTTTAGCCAAAAAAGACCAAAGAGACAAAATAAATGTCTATTTAGTCATTAACCGAAATATCAAAAGTTAAAGGGTTACAAAACCAAGTACATAACCAGTTGTAAGCAAGCTGAGATACAAACCAACAAAATAGCAAAACAGAATTGCCAAAAATAAGAAAATCCACCACAGCAAAAAAAACCATCATATTAATAGGGAGCAAAGTCAAATGAGCTACTCAGTAGAGCTTGAGCTTGCAGCTTCCTCAGCATAATTTCCACTTGTATCATCATGGTTAGAATACCTCTCACTAGAGGTGTGGGCTCCAGCTCCTTCTTCATGGCTGACATTTGCATGATCAATATTTTCACCTTCAGCCTGCTCCAAGATTGCAATCAAGGCTTCCAACGATTGTTTTCTAGCTGTGGCTATCCTTATCCCTTCACCTAGCTCTTTGCATGTCTCCTTAAGCTCAACAATAGTTCCAACTTTTGAGGTTGGCCTTTTCATGGTTGATGTCATGACAATCTCCTCGACATGACTGCCTTCAAATAGTTTATAGTGCACAGACAGAGCAGGTTTTTTACTACTAGGTAAGTCACTAGAGCATAGAATACCAGGGTGTTGATTCAAGATAATTCCACAGATCATTGAGGGAAAGGCAATTAGGAGTTTAATTGCATTAGAAGATGCATGCTTGATGATTTCTTCAAACATAAATCTACCATAGTCAAATTTCAGTTTGGTTCCAACAACAAAAATAAACCTCCCAAGGGTATTAGCAATAGTGGAAATATGGTTGGTAGGGACCCAATTTGCAGCTCCTATTTTATGCAAGGTAGCATACTTGACAGTCAACTTCCCAGCAGGAAGATGCTTTTTAACAGGCTAACCTTTCACCTGCCTAACTATAATTTCTCTACAGACCTCATTGTCTGTAACTTCTAATTCAACTGCACCCTCAATTTTTCTTTCTAGAAAATTATTAATAACAGTAGGAGAGAATGTTATACACTTACCCCTCACAAACACCTTGCAGAACTCCTTGATGTTCTTATCAGTAATATCCTCAGGAATGTTGACAATGAATTCCTTAACTAAACCCTCATAGCATTGAGAGAACCCAGCCACAGTCTTAAACAACCCAACAGCCTTTATCAGGTCCATGACCTCCTTGACATCAGCAGCATCTTTTCCCAACTCCCTTTCCACAGCCACCCTTCTTTGAATGACAAATTTCCACTTGGCAGCTCCATCCTCAAGATGGAAAGAGATGTTATCCAAATGAACAACAGGAACTTTAACAGGAGACTTCCTAGCAGTGGTTTTCTTCACAAGCGAGATGTCAGGGACATCTTCCTCAACATCCTCTTCAGACTTAGAATCATCTCTGACCTTCCTCTTCTTTACTTCAACCTTGCTCCAAGATTTGGAGGGACCAATACCAGTATTCTTCTTAGCTTTTCTAGCTGACATATGTTCAGCCACAGATCTTCCTTTGCGAGTCTTCATGCATTTAGCCACACATGGCTTTAGGTGATGAAGTAAGCTTTCCTGTTGATCATCAGAGCTACCATCCTCTAGATCAATCACATCATGCTTCTCAGAGTGGGAAGCATTGGCAGTTTTAGATGCCACAGATTTTCCTTTTTCAGACACGGTTTTCCCTAGAGAGCACAACCCTTCAGCAACCAAGTCCTTCTCAGAACTGGAGGAATCGTCATCCTTACCACTATGTTGTTCAAGCTCAAGAGAGGGGTACATTTGAGAAAGGGTAGTAGAAACTCGCTTCATAGAGTGTCCTTCATTAAGGATTCTAGTGACCAGGTTTCTTATAACACGATCAGTGTGGTATATATCTTCCTTAGAATTAGTGGCAGGAGTTGAACCAGAGGGAATACTAGAGGAGTTACCTTGGTTAGAACATGCAGAAGCTAAAGCATCAATGGGTTGGTTCAAATCAATGGCCTCGCAGGGAATAACAGAGAGAGGAACAACATCCAGAATCTCATCATCGAGAATGCCCATGGGAGGAGCACTAACCTTTTAAGCAGACTTAGTATTTTTAGAAGCAGATGTGTCTTGATGTTGTGACATTTTGGAGTTTTTCTGGAAAAAATACAGTTTCCCTAGCAGAGGTTTATGAAGAAGTAGCAGGAAGATGGAAAAGTTGGAGTAGCTAGTGGGGTTATGGGGGTAGCGTGTGAAGACGAAATAGATAGTATTTCCAAAACAAGGTGGTGATTTACCATAATGGGGGCGCTTTATTTTAGCCACATAGACACTAATTTTCTTACTTTTTCCACTCCATATTAATTGCTACACGTCTTCATAAATGCAAATCCCTAATTTTCCTCTCAGGAGTTCAAACTGATTTGCATCCAAATCCTTTGTAAAAATATCAGCTAACTGTATCTCAGTAGCAACATGCGCTAAGACTACAATCTTATCCTCCACAAGTTCTCTAATAAAATGGTGACGTATATTAATATGTTTGGTCCTGCTGTGCTGAATAGGATTCTTTGATATGTTTATGGCACTTAGGTTGTCACAGTACAATGTCATGACATCTTGTGAGACATTGTATTCAATCAGCATTTGTTTCATCCACATCAGTTGAGAACAACTACTTCTAGCTGCTATGTATTCAGCTTCAGCAGTAGACAGAGAAACACAATTTTGCTTCTTACTAAACCATGATATTAAATTGTTCCCCAAGAAGAAGCATCCTCCTATGTGCTTTTCCTATCATCAGCACTGTAAGACCCCAATTTTGTCCCTAAGGTCCCTCATGGCATCATATCATATCATATCATTGCCTCAAGGATCATTGTGCACCTTGCCTTCTCCCTGTGGGTGGGTCATCTTTTGAAAGTGGTTCTTGATCACCAAGCATGTTTTTCATTTGTATATCATTGCTTTTCATTTGTTTACTAACCCAAAAGTACAAAAATATTGTCATCTAACCTTGTTACTTGCAGATGAAGCAACATTAGGTCAAACTAGTCAAAGGCAGTCATTGAGCCATAGATGGTGGCCATTTTGGAGAATTTGGGCACCATTGATCATTCATAAGAGTTCATATGAGTTGTGACATCATTTTGAATCAAGATCTCAAGTGGTAGAGGCTTGGATTTCATCAAGGCATTGTTCAGTCAACTAAAACCCTAGCAAAGTCAACTGTGGTCAACTGTGCATAAAATCAGTGATTTGATGGTGGGAGATAGTTGGAGAGGTCTCATTCATGTCCATACAAGCCTCATATAACATGTCAAACACCAACATTGAGGAATTGGAGGTCAGACAAAAAGTTTCCAAAAATAGCAAGTGACCTGTAATTTCAAATTGCCAAAAATGGAAAGGTCTTCTCCTCAACTTTACATCATCAAGCAAGCTTCAAATCAAATTTTGTCCAACATGAAAGTTGAAGATCTTGCTCTTACCTTTCCAAAACGTCCAAGAACATCCATTTATCATTTGTGGTTGGCAAGTTATGATCAAATCATTGGCAATGGATTTTGAACTTCAACAAGGCATAAATTTTTACATCAAAAGGCCAATTCATATGGTTCTTTTGGGAGAAATTTTCTCTTGATCCCTACTATCATAATCATGCATCACATTTCATTAAAAATCATCATAAAAAAAGTGCATTTTTCACTTGACTTCATTTTGAATTTTGGTGGGAAAAGGTGAATTTGAAGAGAATGCTTTATTTTCATTTCAAACCAATGCCATTTGCCTTAAAACAGATTTTTGAGCTTGCTACAAAGGAATTTCGCACTGTTCCATTGGCCATGTGCACATGTGAGGGCATTTTGGCCAAATTGCAAAACATGCTCATTTCACTTAATCCATTGCATTGTTGCTAATCATGATTAAGAAGCTTCATTAACAGGTGGTATAAAGTGTTAATCCTAATAGAATTTAGTAACCACAAGATCACAATTTCAGATCCAAAACTTCATCATCTCAAATTCTCTCAAATTCTCTCAAATTTCTTCAACTTTTTCCATCGAATTTCAGCATTTCTTGTGCTTGTTTCTTGTTCTAATCATCATCTGCAGGCATTGTGAAGATCTGTTGAAGCAAATCGTGAAGAATCCTTGAAGAATTGCAGCTGTTGAACCTTGTGCATAACTATGGCAGTTGGAGATTTCGTCGTGTTCAAGCACTGTTGAGCTAAAGCCTTGCATTCATTCATCTTCCCCATCATCATTGAGCATCTGTTTTGCATTTCCAAACATTGAAACTCACGATTTCAACTCTGCATCTTCATAGAGGTAAGAATTCGATGCTCATAATTCTCGAAACTAGGATATGCATCTTGTAGATCTCATCATGATAAGAACACTGAGCTTTAAATCCATTAATTTCGTGTTGTATTAAGGAAGTTATGTGGATTTGAACTTTGACATGTGAAACTTCCTTTGCTCGATCTGTTTGCTGTGGTTAGATCTAGGACAAATTAATGCTTGATTGTTGATGTGTGAAGTGAAACGAGCCTAATGATATGCTGTTTGTAATTTTCTGTGAACATTGGATCTTGATGATGATGAACACCAAGAACACGTTGAATGTCTAGGGTTTCTATTCCCAGATCTGTTTTGATCCTCCCTGGCCCGTGTTTGCATGATTTTTGATGTTTATTGCACATGTATTGGGCCACTTGTCGCGTTATCATTGGGCTGCGTTTCCTTTTAATGAAACGCAGCGTTTCATACTGGCGCCAGATTTTAAATGTTCCACTGAATTACAACTATGCCATTCGTTCCATTTAATTCATTTTGTTTTCTCAACTTTTATTTCATTTCATCATGCATCTTCAAAAAATCATAGAAACTTCATGGATGATCCAAATTGAATGGGATTTTTTGCATTGATCTCCATTTTTCCTCTAGTTTTTTATCAGTATGAGAACAAAAATTGTGCACGGCCTGTTTTTATTTTTGTCTAATGGTTTTGTTCATGTATGCTATTTGCCTATGCTTTACCATTTTGTTTGTGAAATCATGATGCTTGATCCAATGGAGCTGAAATTTTATATTCATAAACTAGACACTTTGATGAGTATTTTGGCTTTGAGTTTTCTATTTTTGCATTTCTGGTTTGTGAGATATGAGCAGATCATTGGAGGTGTGACAATGTGTGTCACACCATTTCTTGTCCATGTTGCTGATTTTATTTACCATGCCATATGAACTTCAAATAATCTGAATTTTTGCATGATGTTGCTCCTGGATGTTAAGTTTAAGCATGATTTTTTGTAGGAGTTTTAGATCCATTTCCAATTTGTTTGATATTTTTCTTTGCTGTTTGGTCATAATTGGACTTTTGTTGAGTGTTCAACTTCCATGATTTGTGAAATTCTTATGCCTTATCACATGAGCCTGAAATTTTATACATGTTTTGTAGACACATTGAAGTTCATTTTGGCATTGGTTTGGTTCATTTATCTTATGTCATTTCTGTTTTAGGATTGCTTTAAGTTGATGCACCATTTGTGGTCTTGTTTGAACTTGTTTTTGCATACCTTGACTTGTTGATTTTAATTGACATGCTTCCACTTATCGAAATGCAATGAATTTTGGTGTGTTGCTTATTCAATATGTTCTGTTTAAGCATGATTTTTCTTGGATTTTATTGAGCCATTGTTGATTTGATATGCTTGTGATCATTCTGTTTGCAACAATGTGTTTCAATTTGCATAGTTTGACATGATTTGCTTATGAAATGGATTTGGTGCATAGTTTTGACATGAGACCAATTGGACTTTGTTCTTAATTGACTAATCTTGATTTTGGTCATTTTTCATGTGCTGTTTTAATTTTTTTTCCCTATCTTGGACCCTAGGCTTTGGCCTAAGGGTTTGCTTCTCATGTTTGAAGCTTTGTTTCAGGTTGCACATGCAAGTTACACAATTGATGATGCCTCATCTTGAGAGCATTTGATATTTGCTTTTGATTACTAATGTGTGTTTTGTAGGTTGAAGTTGATTCAATTGGGATTGACTTGTGGCTTTTGCCTTTGCCTATATTGGTTGTCTGTTGCATTAACTGTTGGTTGATTGTCTGTATAGCATACTAATTTGTTTGATGTTTCCACAGGTACCTTTAGTTGATATAGTTCATTGTGAACTTGCTATTGCTTTGCTTGATAGCTTAAGCATTGAGGTATAATATCTCTTCTTCATGTAGTCTGGAAGACCTGGCTTGTTACTTGGCCAGGCACCTGTCTGAAGTCCTCCTTAAGAGGCAATGTTTGTGATTGTTTATTTTTGTCCCCAAGCAGGAAAAGACCTTTTGATAAGGCAATCGGTAGATAGAAGAGATGTGTAGTCCATCTCCTACTATTCTGTGTGTCTTCCCTTTGCTCACATTACATGTTTGTAGCATTGTGGATCTTAACCCAAGATCTATCGAGTCATTAACTTGTGGAGAGAGTTCCAACTTTCTGAACTCCCACACCTTCTGATATTCAAAGCTCTCCCTGACCAGGGATAAGAGCAATGAGGCACACCCCTCATATCCTTTCATCTGCTTCATCTTAACTCTCAATGTTAAGGTTAAGAGCACCACTTACCCCATTCCAGTTGACTTTAAAGTCTAACCCTTGCTTGAGCCTAATTGCTTGGTTATAGTGTGTGCTAAATGACTTTGTTTGATTGATTGCTTAGTTCATTTGTACATGTTTGCTTGTTTGCATTTGTGCACTTATCATCATTAATTGTTCATTGTTGCATGATCATCATTTCATATCTTTGTGATCCATCTTTGGTTTACCCATTGAGGACAACTGTAAGTCCACTCATTGGCCATTGTTCCTATGATTTGGAAGGGATAGAGTGTAAGACCATTTCATTTGGCTACTTATGTCCATTGCTTAGTGTTTGTTTGTTTGTTGTATGTGAGGATGCAAGTGTAAGACCATGTTGTTGGCTTTTGTATTCCTATGATCATCTGTTGGAGATTAGAGTAAGTCCAGATAGATTGGCATCTGACATCCATGTTTTGTTTTGCTCTGAGGAGATTGGAATAAGTCCATTTATTGGCATCTGATATCCAGGTTTTGTTTTGCTTTAGGAGGTTGGAATAAGTCCATTTATTGGCATCTGACATCCCTGTTTGTTTTAGGAGCCTGGTGTAAATCCACCTATTGGTATCCGGTATCCACCTTTGTTGTGAGATTGGTATAAGCCCAACAATTGGCCTCCGGTATCACTTGTTTTGCTTGTTTGTTATTGTTCATTTGCCTATTCCTAAGGACACACTTGAATCATCTTCTATATGATCTCAAGAGGTGAACCTTTCTGAGAAGTTTTACATTCCATCCATTCACCCTCTTTGTCCTAAACTTTTTCACACTTTGCTTTCGAACTTTGATACATGTTGTGTAAACATCTTCATGTCTTTTCAAATTAGAAACTTGGACCCTAAGTCCTTGATTTTTCAAACTCCATTTCATAACACTTCTTTGAATCAATCTTAATCATACTTTGACCATACTTTGTGAATACTCATAATCA
The DNA here is from genome assembly GCF_024323335.1 of Lathyrus oleraceus. Taxonomy (NCBI): domain Eukaryota; kingdom Viridiplantae; phylum Streptophyta; class Magnoliopsida; order Fabales; family Fabaceae; genus Lathyrus; species Lathyrus oleraceus. Next base: position 206,559,166 of record NC_066583.1, read on the forward strand.
ATTAACTTCACCCATTCAATTGTTTTGTGGCTTTGTCCATTGTTAATATGTTTTCATACATTAGCCATAGGTTTCAATTACCATAGTGGTTGATGTAAATCTTACCTTATCCTTAGTGAGTTGATTGTAAGTCTTCCATACTTATTATAGGGTTAACGCCTCACTAGTATGTTGAAGCCGTCCTCGCATGGTGGATTGTTGATTCAGGTTGAGTTTTCTCCCATTGGTAATGAAAAGCCTTAATGCTTGTGTTTTAAAATGAACTCACTAGTTTTTGGAAATCTTTTAGCCGAACTACGGCGTTTTGATCCTTACCCTTCATGGAAGGTACGTAGGCAACGGGTTCATCCGTTCAAACACAAAAACAATAAAAAATGTACATTCTTTTCTTATCATCCCATTCATGTTTGCACAATATGTCATAAACAAATAAACATTTTTATACAACAAGTGTGAAAAGGGCTCCCTAGGAGTACCTAGGACGTTTTGGGTGCCTAACACCTTCCCATTGCGTAATTTACCCCTTACCCAGATTCTCTGATCTTTTCATTAGTTTTCTACGTGTAAAACTTCTTAGGCCTTTGTTCGCTTTTTAGCCATTCCTTAGGATAAATAAAAGTGCGGTGGCGACTCGATTTCTTTGTATGCTTTGCTTTTGATTTAGTCAATAAATCATAAAGTGACGAATACACCGCTACAGAAAAGTGGCGACTCTGCTGGGGATGCACATTAGACCTTCCGTGGTGGTATTGCCTACTTTTCACCCTTGTTGTATGATATTGTTTATTTGTTATATGACATATTTTTGTACAATTTGGGATAACTGTATTGATTGTAATGTTTGAATTGCTTGATATACAATTGTTGTTTGCTTTGGTGATCTCTGTGAGATGAGTTCTATACTCGAACTTGAGTGCACTCTAGGATAGGAGAATGGCAAAGTCTTGTTGACTGGTGTGGAGTATTCCTTAGCCAGTTGACTTGCGAGTCCATTCACTTGGTAGAGGTCATGTTGGATTAATAATGTCACACAAGTTATTTGTGGTTAGGCATTATTCTTTCAATCATGTGCCTTAGAAGCCAAGGACCTTAGTTTACCAAGCCCATCTTGGCCTATTTTTAGGACGTAGTGCGGAGGTCGTTCAGATGTCAGATCTGATGCGATTGTTACATGATACTACACTCATAAGAGTCTCTCTTGAGAATATTCTTGGAATACGAGTATTCGTTCCTCCGATAATATCCGAGAGATGGGACGATGATTATGGGAACCTCTGGTAGAACATGTCTGGCAGGTTCAAACCCTAGTACACTCCCTTTGGGTGGTTCTTAACCGAGACTCCATGCTCGTGACTCTCAACAAACCCGTGATTCATGGGTGAGTCGTTAAGACATCCTTAATATCAATGGAACTTGGGTGTCGATAAGGTGAAAACCATAATCCACCAAAATGGATGATTGATATTAAGGATGATTGAGCTGGTTCATGTATCGTTAATATCAATGGAACTTGGGTGTCGATAAGGTGTAAACCATAATCCACCAAAATGGATGATTGATATTAAGGATACTATGAGCTTTCCCATGACCTTTGTCTGGTGTGATTTGCTTGATCCTTGAGTGTGATTGTTGCATTCATGCATTCATCTGCATCCATATCATCAAAAAATGAGAATTTTTTTTTTCAAAGAACTTAAGGGGTTTCTTTGCAAAAAATTTCAGATATGGAAAGACAAAGGATTATTTCAATGAGATGATTTCCAAGATGCAATAAAATGCTTAATATTTCAAGATTTGCAAATAAAACCCTCGAGTTCCCTTGAAATAAAAACAAATCATATGCACCAGCATTTCATGCATCATTTGCATAAGCAGGTGTTGTTCTCAGCCTCTGGTCCTGTGGTCTGATCCCTGTTGCTCTTCATTTATTTTGAAGACGCACTTCCCGGTACTACACCAGAGCCGACTCTTCCAGATTTGATGGATTATCTAGAGCAAGAGAGCTGTGAACTCGAGGAGGAATTTGCCAGACTAGGTGCTTTTGATGGATTTATTCTTGGTTAGCCACCTGTCTTCTTTCTCATACATTGACGCTGAGGATGAAGTTGGAACGCCGTTCCAAGCTTTATCTATTGATGAACCAATTGAGAAGAAGTCTCATTCATTTGCTTCCTACAAAGATGCGAAACTGGCCATTGAATGTGGTGCAGTTGCTGGTTTGGGAAAGATGATTGAGCTTGAAGACAATAGATCCCGGGCTGGCATTGGCTACTGTTCTGGGGCATTTAATGAGCAAGGGTTGTTCAAGAGTGGAGGATTCATCCATGCTGATCAACCTGAAGAAGCTGCTGCTATCTTGGAAGAGGATGCGGAGGATACTTGCAACTTTGTTATCCCTGGTGGTGTCTGCCACAATTGGGTCGCTGTAGATGTTCCTATAGTCATCCATAGATCAGAGTAATGGTTCACTTTGTTCAAAACCCTTCTCCCATGCCAAAAGGAGAAGTGATGACATTGTTGGCAGCATTTAATACAATGATATTTTCATTCAATTAATGCATTGTTAAACATTTGTTTTTCCATTTGTTTTGACTTTTTGCTTTTTGCATGAAATCAGTGATCACAAAAAACCCATAAAAACAAGAATAAAAGCAATCATTTTTCATCTGCATAATGATTTGATTGTTTAAATTCTAAAAGTTTTTCATTAACCAAAGTCATTATGCAGGTTAATCCTAAAACCCATTGAACATAATGATCCAACGCCATCTCCCAATTTTGAATTCCCTGTATTCGAGGCAGAGGAAGATGACGTTGAAGGGATTCCTGATGAGATTACCCGTCTCCTTGAGCACGAGAAGAAAATCATTCAGCCGCACCTTGAAGATCTGGAAACAGTCAACTTGGGGTCTGAGGATTGTGTTCGTATGGTGAAGATTGGGGCACTTCTTGAAGAGTCTGTCAAGAAGGATTTGATCAGTTTGCTACGAGAATATTCCGATATCTTCGCTTGGTCGTATGAAGACATGCCGGGTCTAGATACAGATATTGTGCAACATTTCCTGCCTTTGAAGCCTGAGTGCGTGCCTGTGAAGCAGAAGCTCAGAAGAACTCATCCAGATATGGCAGTAAAGATCAAAGAGGAAGTTCAGAAGCAAATTGATGCGGGGTTTCTGGTGACTTCTACATATCCTCAATGGGTGGCCAATATTGTGCCTTTGCCTAAGAAGGACGGAAAAGTCCGTATGTGCGTTGATTACAGAGATTTGAATAAAGCTAGTCCAAAAGATGATTTTCCTCTACCACACATTGATATGTTGGTAGACAATACAGCTAAATTCAAAATCTTTTCCTTTATGGACGGATTTTCCGGTTATAATCAAATCAAGATGGCACCCGAAGATATGGAGAAGACAACATTCATCACACCTTGGGGAACATTCTGTTATCGAGTGATGCCCTTCGGTCTGAAGAACGCCGGAGCCACGTATCAACGAGCTATGACTACCTTGTTTCATGATATGATGCACAAGGAGATAGAGGTCTACGTTGATGATATAATTGCCAAATCCCGAACGGAAGTTGAACATGTTGAGCATTTGTTGAAGCTTTTTCAGCGTCTGAGGAAGTTTAGACTTCGCCTGAATCCGAACAAATGTACATTTGGAGTCCGTTCCGGCAAGTTGTTGGGTTTTGTAGTCAGCGAGAGAGGTATTGAAGTTGATCCTGCCAAGGTCAAAGCAATACAAGAGATGCCTGCACCCAAAACTGAGAAGCAAGTCCGAGGTTTTCTTGGCCGCTTGAATTACATTTCTAGATTTATATCCCACATGACTGCCACATGTGCGCCGATATTCAAGCTCCTTCGGAAAGATCAGTCTCATGATTGGACCGAGGATTGTCAGAAAGCTTTCGACAGTATCAAGGAGTATCTGTCTGAACCTCCGATCTTGTCTCCGCCTGTGGAAGGAAGACCTTTGATCATGTATCTGACTGTTCTTGAAGACTCGATGGGTTGTGTCCTCGGTCAACAAGATGAATCAGAGAAGAAAGAATCTGCTATCTACTACCTCAGTAAGAAGTTTACTGATTGTGAGTCTCGGTACTCAATGCTTGAGAAGACGTGTTGTGCTTTGGCTTGGGCTGCTAAGCGGTTGCGCCAGTACATGATAAATCATACAACTTGGTTGATATCCAGAATGGATCCAATCAAGTATATCTTCGAGAAGCCTGCTTTAACCGGGAGGATTTCCCGTTGGCAAATGTTATTGTCAGAGTATGATATTGAGTATCGAGCTCAGAAAGCTATCAAAGGTAGTATCTTGGCTGACCATCTAGCGCACCAGCCGATTGAAGATCATCAGTCTGTTCAATATGACTTCCCAGATGAGGAGATTCTGTATTTGAAAATGAAAGATTGTGATGAGCCTACACTTGATGAAGGTCCGGAACCTGGTTCCAGATGGACGATGGTGTTTGATGGCGCTGTAAATCAGTACGGAAATGGAATTGGGGCAGTAATCATTACTCCTCATGGCACACATATTCCGCTTACAGCGAGGCTAACTTTCAAATGCACGAATAATATGGCAGAGTATGAGGCCTGTATTATGGGACTGGAAGAATGTATTGATTTGAGAATCAAGCATCTGGATGTGTATGGTGATTCGGCCCTAGTTGTTAATCAGATCAAGGGTGAATGGGAAACGAATCAGCCAGGGCTCATTCCGTACAGAGATTATGCGAGAAGGATTTCAACGTTCTTTATAGAAGTTGACTTTCATCATATTCCTCGAGAGGATAATCGGATGGCAGATGCTCTTGCTACACTTGCCTCCATGATTGTGGTCAAGTATTGGAATGAAGTACCCAATATTGCCATGATGCGCTTGGATAGACCGGCTCACGTGTTTGCAGTTGAAAAAGTACAAGATGATAAGCCTTGGTATTTTGATATCAAGAATTTCCTCCAGAACCAGGTCTACCCACCTGGGGCATCTGTGAAAGATAGGAAAACTTTGAGAAGGTTGTCAGGCAGTTTCTACCTCAGTGGTGAAGCGCTGTACAAGAGAAATTTTGACATGGTTTTGCTCAGATGCGTGGATAGACACGAAGCAAGCCTGTTGATGACTGAGGTCCATGAAGGTTCATTTGGTACTCATTCCAATGGACATGCCATGGCAAGAAAGATGTTGAGAGCAGGCTACTATTGGCTGACAATGGAGTCTGACTGCTGCAAATATGTGAAGAAATGCCACAAGTGTCAGATTTATGCGGATAAGATTCATATTCCTCTGACACTTCTGAATGTGATTTCATCACCATGGCCTTTCTCTATGTGGGGGATTGACATGATCGGCATGATTGAACCGAAAGCGTCCAACGGACACAGGTTTATTCTCGTAGCAATTGATTACTTCACCAAATGGGTCGAAGTCGCTTCGTATGCGAATGTGACCAGGCAGGTGGTTGTGAAGTTTATCAAGAACCAGTTGATTTTCCGTTATGGTGTGCCAGATAAGATCATTACTGATAATGGATCTAATCTGAATAATAAGATGATGGATGAGTTGTGCGCTGAATTCAAGATTGCACACCATAATTCCTCTCCCTACAAACCTAAGATGAATGAGGCTGTTGAAGCTGCTAATAAGAATATCAATAAGATTATCCAGAAGATGACAGTTACGTACAAAGATTGGCATGAGATGCTGCCATTTGCTTTGCATGGTTATCGTACATCTGTCCGCACTTCAACAGGGGCAACCCCTTTCTCCCTTGTTTACGGCATGGAGGTTGTTCTCCCAGTAGAGGTGGAGATCCCATCAATGAGAGTCTTGATGGAAGCCAAGTTGACTGATGCTGAATGGATTCAGAGTCGTTACGACCAGCTGAATTTGATTGAAGAGAAGCGATTAACTGCCATGTGCCATGGTCAGTTATATCATCAGAGAATGAAGAAAGCATTCGATAAGAAGGTCAAGCCTCGTGTGTTCCGAGAAGGTGACCTCGTGCTCAAGAAAGCCTTGCCTTTCGTGCCCGATTCCAAGGGCAAGTGGACTCCAAACTACGAGGGTCCATATGTTGTTAAGAGAGCCTTTTCAGGCGGTGCTTTGATGCTTACAACAATGGATGGGGAGGATTTCACTCGTCCTGTGAATTCAGATGCAGTCAAGAAATACTTTGCCTAAAAAAAAAGAGTATATGCAAATAAAAAACAGAATAGCTCGCTAAGTTGAAAACCCGAAAGGGCGGCTTAGGCAAAAATGAGCGTCTCGGTGGAGAACCCGCAAAGGTGATCCAGGCAAAAGTTAGAGACATGAAAAAAAAGTATATTTGCATCCCGCTAGATTGAGTACCTCACCCTGGGGCAATCTAGGCAAAAATTAGGGATTTGGCAAGTAACTGCATCCTGACAAGACTTTCTGTTCCACAGCTGTCTTTTCGTCAGAGGTTCTCGATTCGTCGTCAGCTGAAGCTTCGAATACATAGAGATTCAAATTGGTAGAGAAAGGATCATTATGTTCAATGTAGCCCTCTTCCAATATATATCACTGATTTCAAATTTGTACAGATCTATGGAGTCTTGCCATTTGCAGGCTACCATTCCATCAAATCAATTTGAGCTTTTATCCAATTATTTGCACTCTTATTTGTTTCAATTCAACAAATGTTTTGCATGTTTTAATTGATAAAATGTCATTGTTTTAAACAAATAAATTTTTCAAAATTGTTGTTTCAAACAAAGTGAACATTCACAATGACAGAAGGATACTTAAGAATCTCTCAGTGCTCTCCCGAGGGTGGCATGATTTCCAACAGGTAAGACATTTGTTCATATTCCTGGCATTGGTTGTATCCTCTTTATCCTGCTTTGTTGTAGGGGTTGTTCCCCAAGCAGAGTTATTGTAGGGTTGTTCCCCTAAGCAGAGTGTTGTTGAAGACTTCGTTTTCTTCTCCGGCAGTTTTCTCTCCCCAACATGGGTGTTTTCCATTTGGAAGTTTCGGTAGTGGGTGGTTTGAGACCCCAGTACCCTGTCACTCTCCCCAAAAATTCCAAGAACACTCATTTCTCATTTATGGTTGGCAAGTTATGATCAAATCATTTTCAGAAATTTGTGAACTTCAAAGTGGCATATCTTCCAAACCATTTGGCCAAATTGAGTGAGGTTTTTTGCTACAAGTCACATTTGATATGCTTTATCCAAATCCTTCATCACAATTCACCAAAAATCATCCAATCAAAATGGCCTTTTTCAAGTGCATTGAATTAAAAAGGGGAGAGTTGAAAAATGGACTTTCAAATTAATCATTTCCAATACATTCTATCAATTGTAAATGTTCAGAAACTACATTTGGGGTATGCCTAAGCCCATTTTCGTGCATTAACATGCACCCCATGCATTATTGAGTGGTTTTTAGCAAATTGTCAAAACACCTTCATTTAACCTAAATTCAAGCTTCATTAATCAGAGTATATATGACTCATTTCTGATTGAAAAACCCTAGCCACTATTCACAAATCAGATCCAAACTTTCATATTTCTCTCAAAAACTCTCATCCTTCACTTGAATTTTTTCTGGAAAATCTCCAAAGGATTCGTGCTTCTGTGTATTGGACCATCATCCACCATCCTTTTGGAAGCTTTTGCAAGCGTTACTTCACAACTGTAAAGCCAAAAACAACACTGTTCCATTGAAGCTCTTCCATGGCAGTTGGACTTTGGAGCACGATTGAGTAAGAGTGAGCTAGAACCCTTCTTCCATTCACCTCCTGGAACATCATTGTGCATCTGTTTCAGCTCAACAAGGCCAAAGAACCACTGTTTCGAAACTGCATCTTCCAAGAGGTTGGTTTTCGATTCTCTCTATTCTTGAAATCATGTTGTGCTTTGGATAGATCTTACCTTGCTGGTTATACTAAACTTTAAATCGTGAAATTTCATCAAGTATTTTGAGAGTTATGTTGTCATGAAGTTTCATATGTGAATGTTGTGTTGTTTATTTCTTCCATGATAGTTTGAATTAGGGCTAATGATGGTTGTATTGATGATGTACATGATGAGATGAACACAATGGTATGTCGATTTTTGATTTTTGTTGCAAAAAGTTCTTGCTGAAAAAATCTGGAAAAATGAGGAAGAACACGGCCAAACCCTAATATTTTTGCTCAAAACCCGTGCCAGATCCTTTAAACCCTCGCCTTGCATGTTTTTTCACTGTTCCATTGCCATGCACCAATCAGCACACGACACATCCTTAAGTGAAACGCAGCGTTTCACTTAAGGGACCGGTTATTTACAAGTATGCCACTGCCGGTTATTATTTTAATTAATTCATTTTCTTTTTTCAAATATTCATTTCATTTTGTATGTCAATCTTAGAAAATTCATAAGTTCCTCATTTTTAATCCAATTTTGATGGGATTTTTTGTGAAATGCTCCTCATGATCTCTAGTTTATTATGGTGATTTTTCCAGATTTTTTGCACGTGTGGATTTTTAAATGTGCTAGGGTTTATTCATGTGTGTCCATTTTGTGTATGCCATACCATTTTGCTTATGAAATGATGATACTTAATCCAATGAGGCTGAAAGTTTTTGTGCTTAAACTAGACATGTTCATGGTAACTTTGGTGTAGAGTTTGTGAATTTATCATTGCTGGTTGATGAGATATGATTTTTTTGAATAGAGGTGTAACAATTTGTGTCACACCATTCATGTCCAACTTCATGATTTTAATTACCATGCTTCTTGAACTCAAAATGGTCTGGATTTTTGCATGAACATACTTATGGATGTTGAGAATACATGTGAATTTTTCTGGAATTATTGATGGAATTTCCTATTTGATTGGAATTTTCTCCCCTGTTTGGTCATTTGTTGATTTTTTGTGATACATGTTTGTATTTGGTTTGTGAAATTCTGGTTATTAATTGGATGGATATGAAATTTGACATATGAATTATAGACATCTTAAATTTTGTCATGGTTTTAGTCCCATTCATTTATCATGTGTTGTCACTGTTTTATGATTTATTGAAGTTGGTGCATGTTTTGATGCTTTGTTTGTGTTTGCTTAAACTTGCTTTGACTTTCTGATTTTCATTGACCTACTTCCTTTGATCCAAATGAGCTGAAGTTTGATATGCCTATCATGTTATGGATTTTGATTGATCATGAATTATTTGAAGATTTTTTGAAATGTTTGTGATTGGATTTGAGTTGAATCATTCTGTTGACTTCAATGAGCTCCTATATGACATGCTTTGACCTATTTTGATCATGAAATGATATTGATGAATGATATAAACATGGGACCAATTGGGTTTGATTTCTAATTGTTTGATCTTGATTTTGGATAAGTTTAATGTTCTGTTTTGATGATTTGATCTCATTTTGACCCTAGTCTTGGACTAGTGGTTTGTGCTCTCACTTTTGAGTTGTGTTTCAGGTTGATAGCACAAATGCTTATGCTTGATGGTGTGCCTCATTTGGAGTTACTTTCTTGATTGTTTATGACTAATCATTGGTTTGTTTTGTAGGTTTTAAAACTTGGTCTTGTGCCTTAAAGCTTGCACCTTTGTGCATTGACTTGTGTCTGATTATGTATAATTAACTGTTAACCATTTGCTGTTTAATGTTGGTTTGTCTGAGTACTGATTGTATTTGATTGATTTCAGGTACATTAGTTGCTTTAGTTCTATTGAGAACTTGCTTTGCTTTGCTTAAGAGCATTTGCATTGAGGTATAATATTCTAACTCCATGTAGTCTGGAAGACCTGGCCTGTTACTTGGCCAGGCACCTGTCTGAAGTCCTCCTTAAGAGGCAATGTTTGTGTTTGTTTATATTTGTCCTTGTACGTATTCAAAGACCTCCTAAGTGAAGAGGCATTGGCAGATATAAGGGATGTGCAATCCATCCCCTACTATTCTGTGTGTCATCTGCTTTGCTCACACCACTGTGTTGATGCATTGCAGATACTAACCCAAGATCTTGTACAGTTGTACAGTTGAGTCAGTGTCATAAGTGTAGAAGGGTTCCCACTTTCTGAACCCACACATTCTTGTCTTAAGCTCTCCCAGGCCAGGGATAAGAGCTGTGAAGTCTCATCTTCACTCACCTTTCATCAGCTTCACCCTAACTCTCAATGTTAGGGTTAAGAGCTAACATTACCCTGTTACAGTGGTTTGTTTGTTGAGGTTGATATGACCCCTCGACTAAAACCTAACCTTGATTGAGCCCATTGATTGCATATAGTGTGTGCTATTTGTGCTTGTATGTTTGCTTTAGCTTGCTTCCTATGCAAGTTAGGTTTAGTTTGGCTTGCTTCCTGTGCAAGTCATGTTTAGGATAGACTTGCTCCCTATGCAAGTTAGCTAGAAACCTTAACTTAGGGATGAATTTGCATGATAACATCTAGGATCGAGTCGTAGTCTCCCTAGTTGTGTCTCCCTCTGTTATCTGGTTAGGCTAGTCCTGTGTCCCTCCGTAGGGGAACTACGTCGCCCTGATCCTCATACCAGATGAGGTACGTAGGCAGGAGATGAGCAGATCTCTCCGGGCGCCTGTGTCTTTGTTTTGTCTTGTTGTGTGCTTGGAAGCTGATGTAAGTCCATCGAGTGGCATTCGGGTTCCAGTGTGCGTGTGTTTGGTTCGGAAGCTGATGTAAGTCCAGCGATTGGCATTCGGGTTCCATGTTTGCCCGTGTTTGTGTGGTTTTATTTGGCGTGCGTGAGCCGAGCTACGGATGCTCTGATTCTTCTTTGTCCAAGAAGATACGTATGCATAGGATGCGACATCCTAGCGAGCATGTTTTTCCCCCAGTCCGAACTACTTCGACTCTGATGTCTATGCTTGATAGACTAAGTAGGCCCGGGATGCGATATCCTGCCGAGTCAGTCTTGTTTGTTTTCTTGTGTCTCTTTCAGCCAGTATATGTGTGTTTGAGCAGTGTTTAGCAACCATTTTCCTTCTTTTAGTGCGTGGATCCCGTCGAGTACGACGGATGCGTAGGGGTGCTAATACCTTCCCTTCGCATAACCGACTCCCGGTCCCATTCTCTTTGGTCGCGAGACCATGTCTTTTCCAGGTTTACTCTGAGCGTTTCCTTTCCCTCTTTTGGGATAAATAACGCACGTTGGCGGCTCTGTTGTTTTCGTTTCCCGCCGGTTTTTCGCGTAATGCGACAGCTGGCGACTCTGCTGGGGACAATAGAGAAGTTGACCTGTGCTGGTCCGTCTTCCCTAAGCGAGTCTCTCCTAGCGCTCTCTAGGTTAGGGCTTTGGTTTCCGTTTGCTGTTTTGTTGTTGCATTCATTATTTATTGTTTGCATTCATTTTTGTTGTTTGCATTTATGTTTGCACTTATGTTTGCATTCATTCACATTCATTGTTTATCTGGCTGGCTGGTTGTCTGTTTCTCTCTGTTAGGGTGGGAGTTACTTGAGGTAAAAGGCCCAATACCCAGGCCATGAGTGAAATCTAGGATGCTTAGGAATAGAGTGATTCATGGGAAGCGGGTGGTATTGCGCCACTTAGCGGAACATTGATATCACGAGCAGTTCAGACCCTGGTGGGATATTGTCGTTGCATACTTCGGGTGTGTATATGATGATATTCTGCGAAAGGTTATTTATGTTGCGTTTCTCTCGACCTTACCCTGGCCTAGACGACACCCGTGAGTGGGGAAGGGTTGATCATTATTACAGGTACCGTTGGTGACTTGTGGTTCTGTTGGTGACTTTGGGTTCAGATGACAGTTCTCAGTTGACTTTGGGTTTCAGTTGGATTTGGGTTCTGAGTTTAAACCGAAGCTTCGACCTTGTGTTCAGGGATGCGCCGCCAGCCAGTTGTGTCTGCATCATGTGCATCATAGCATGTTTATTTTCAAAAAATACGCAATATAAAATAAATAAAAAAAGAGAAGAAAAATAGAAAAAAAAACTAATCTCTGCATGCATATCATTTCTCAGGTACATTCCAGAGCTTGTTCACTGATAGAGATGGCAACAGTCCCAGAGCCGAAGCGGAAGACCTGTTCCTACAGCTTTCATCGTGAGCCGTTGACTTCATTGATCGAGTTGAGTAGTCTGATAACCGGTGGTAACCAGAAGGGGTTTATTGACCAGTATGGGGATGTTCTGACGCTGTTGAAGATGGTGGTCGACCCGGTGCCGTTGCAGACCCTTCTTCAGTTCTACGACCCGGAGCTTAGATGTTTCACTTTCCAAGATTATCAGTTGGCGCCTACTCTCGAGGAGTATTCCATTCTGTTGAGTGTCCCGATTCAGCATCAGGTTCCTTTCTTGGACGTACCGAAGGAAGTTGATTTCAGAGTTGTTGCCAGAGCTCTCCGGTTGAGTGTCAAAGAAGTCTGTGATAACTGGAAGCCCAGTGGGGATGCTGTGGGTCTGCCGTTGAAGTTTCTGCTGAGAGTTGCCAGAGGAGAAGCAGAAAAGGGGAATTGGGAAGCTTTTCATGCCCAGCTTGCTGTTATGATTTATGGGATCGTCCTATTCCCGAGCATGCCCAATTTTGTGGACTATGCTGCGGTCTGTATCTTCATTGGAAGGAATCCAGTTCCTACTCTGTTAGCTGACACTTATTATGCTATTCACATTAGGCATGGTAACGGTGGAGCTATCAGATGCTGTTTACCTCTCTTGCTCAGATGGTTCATGTCTCTTCTGCCAGCCAGTGGACCCTTTGTGGATACTCAGAGCACTCATAAATGGACTCAGAGGGTCATGTCGCTTACCTCCTATGATATCAGATGGCAATCTTACCGGATGGACGTGCGGGACGTTATTACGAGTTGTGGAGAATTCCGGAATGTGCCACTGGTGGGGACCAAAGGTTGCATAAATTATAACCCAGTTCTTTCTCTTCGTCAGTTAGGGTTTGTAATGAAGGGAAAACCACTTGAGGCTGAGGTAGCTGAAAGTGTGTATTTTGAGAAGCAGAGTGACCCGGCTAGATTGGAGCGGATAGGAAGAGCTTGGAGGTCTGTTGGAGTTAAGGATGGATCTGTCTTAGGGAAGAAGTTTGCCATCGCTATGCCTGATTACACTGATTGGGTAAAGAAGAGAGTGGAAACTTTGTTGCTACCCTACGACAGGATGGAGCCGTTGCAGGAGCAACCCCCCTTGGTCCTTGTTGAGAGTGTGCCTGCTGAGCACTATAAGCAAGCCCTGATGGAGAATCGCCGGTTGAGAGAGAAGGAGCAAGATACCCAGATGGAGCTGTACAAAGCCAAGGCTGATAGGTTGAACTTGGCCCATCAACTCAAAGGAGTGCAAGGAGAAGATGCTAGTAGAGTGAGAAGCAAGAAGATATCCTACGAGGAGATGGAATCCATGTTAGATGCAGAACACCGGGAGTGTTTGAGGCTGCAGAGAGCTGAAGCCAGCTACCAGAAGAAGATCAGAGACCTGGAGAAGCAACTCAGAGACAAAGATATCCAGTTGAAGAAGGAGGTTGACTCGAGACAGGCATTAGAGACCCATCTTGGAGGAGAAGTTGTAGAGCTTAGAAGACAATTGAAGGAGAAGATCACCCCTCTACCAGAATGTTCAGAATGCACACTGTTGATAGACCAGTGCCAGTACCTGAAGACTCTCATTCCGGAAGATCGTTTGTCTTAGCGTGTACCTTTGATGTTTATGTTGAGGATCACCTCCAGGCTTGTTGGATGGGATTCATCGTACTTTGTGTATTCGAATATTTGTTGACTTGGTTGTACGATCTTATTGTTCTTATTTATAGATAAGGTTGTTGTTGTTTCCTGTTGTTCTCGTGTACCTTGTATTTGTTGTTCCCTTGTTGCTGCAGGTTGCCATCTTTTGAGGATGGGTCAGGCTCTTTGAATGCTTGAGAAATGAGCATATCATGTGCATCATACGCATCATTAACATCATACTCATGTCATTTTTGCATAACAGGTGTTCTTGTTCGCGACTTCTCACCTTGGTTCCTGTGTTCAGGCAGGATAGCTGATCAGAGACCGCACCGCTACTCAACGAGACTCAACCATCAAAGGAACATGGATCAAGTACAAGCTGAGTTAGCAGAGATGAGGGCTAACATGGCCCAGTTCATGCATATGATGCAAGGGGTCGCGCAAGGACAAAAGAAGTCCGAGCTCTAGTTTAGAGGCAAGAAGCTTTAATTCCACCGACCAACCAAGCTCTACCAGAGGGAGGCCCGATCAATGACAACCCTACTGCGGCTGTGCCCATCAACAACTATGCTGTAGGGGATGAATTAAGAGGTATTCGAATCAACGGTCAGCCTATTGCTCTAGAGACTGCCAATGCCAGAGTAGTCCGTGATCCGGCCCGTAATCAGGCTCCGATTGTGGACAGACAAGAGGATATGTTCACCCTGCTCAGCGAAGACGAAGACATTTTGGGAAGGGTTGATGAGAGAGATCGTAAAGTTGAGGCCCTCGCTGAAAAGATCCGTGCTATGGAGTGTCAAAATTCTCTTGGTTTTGACGTAACTAATATGGGATTAGTTGAAGGCTTGAGAATCCCGTACAAATTCAAAGCACCTACTTTTGACAAATACAACGGCACTTCCTGCCCTCGCACTCATGTGCAAGCATACTATAGGAAGATCTCGGCGTATACTGACGATGAGAAGATGTGGATGTACTTTTTCCAAGATAGCCTATCTAGGGCGTCTTTGGACTGGTATATGGAACTAAAAAGAGATTCGATCAGATGCTGGAGGGATTTGGGAGAAGCTTTCCTCAGACAGTACAAACATAACATGGATATGGCACCTAGCCGGACTCAGTTGCAGAGTCTGTGCCAGAAAAACAACGAGAGCTTTAAAGAGTACGCCCAGAGGTGGCGTGAGCTTTCTCCGAGAGTTCAACCCCCTATGCTGGAAAGGGAGTTGACAGACATGTTCATCGGCACTCTTCAAGGTGTATTTATGGACCGGATGGGAAGCTGCCCATTCGGTAGTTTTTCTGATGTCGTCATCTGTGGCGAGAGAACTGAAAGTCTGATTAAGGCCGGCAAAATTCAAGATGTGGGTTCTTCCTCGTCATCCAAGAAACCTTTCTCTGGAGCACCTCGCCGTAGAGAAGGTGAAACCAATGTTGTACAACACCGAGGGAATGTGTACAGAGGAAGTGTGAATAGAGATCAATATCGCCCGGTTGCTGCAGTGACCATTCCTGCACCTCATCCTCGTCAACAACAACAACAAAGAGTTCAACAACCGCAACAACAACAACAACAGCAACAACGTCCGTATCAGCCCAGACAAAGAATGCCTGATCGACGTTTTGATCCTCTACCAATGTCGTACGCCGAACTGTTACCCGAACTACTCAGGTTGGGATTTGTAGAGTTGCGTACGATGGCTCCGCCCACGGTATTGCCTCCAGGGTACGACGCCAACGTCCGTTGTGACTTTCACTCCGGGGCACCAGGGCACCATACTGAGAAATGTCGGGCTTTCCAGCACAAAGTCCAAGATTTGATCGATTCCAAGGCAATCAATTTCTCTCCTGTGCCTAACGTTGTGAACAATCCTATGCCTCAGCATGGTGGGCATAGGGTGAACTGTGTCGAAGGGGAAGAAGCTGAAAGTCTTGTTGTCAGTGTTGAGGAGATTCAGACTTCTCTGCTTATGGTAAAGGGCCGTCTGTTGAAGAGTGGTGTTCACCCGGGCTGTGATGAGGGTTGTATAGCTTGTGCAGAATCGGATAATGGTTGCTCACAGTTGAGGGTTGGTATTCAAAAGTTGATAGACGAGGGCTGTGTTCAATTTGCTAGGGCTGATATTGGAGGTCGTGGGGCAGTGTCAACTGTCACGATCTACTTTAAACCGTCTGAGGGACGAGGCCAGAGAATTGTTAGTGCACCTGCAGCGAGTGGTACTCCGGTTACCATCTCTGCACCCGTTTCCGCCAGTTCTCCTACTACAATAGTTGCCCCAGTCAGAAGGGTTGATAGTCGGGCTGTTCCCTGGAGTTATAATAATGCCTACCGCAGCAACAGAAGGGCTGATAATCAGACGAGGCCAGCAAGTCAAGCTCCGGTAACTATTGTGGCACCTAGTAGAACTTCGGCCGTTGTAAGTCCAGTTGTGGACAATGTTGGTGGTCCGGGTGGTTTTACTAGAAGCGGACGACTGTTTGCGCCTCAACCATTGAGGGATGCCAATGCTGAGGCATCTGCTAGGGCGAAGGGCAAACAGGTTGTTGTTGACGAAGAACCGGCTCAGAAGGAGGTGCCTGAGGGTTCATTTGAAAAGGACGTGGAGGAATTTATGAAGATCATAAAGAAGAGCGACTACAAGATCGTAGATCAGCTCAACCAGACTCCGTCCAAAATCTCTATTCTCTCTTTGCTGTTGTGCTCTGAGGCACATCGCAACGCTTTGTTGAAGATGCTGAACATGGCGTATGTACCTTAAGAGATTTCTGTCAATCAGCTGGAAGGTGTAATGGCCAATGTGAGCACCAGGCACGGTGTAGGATTCACTGACTTGGACCTAACGCTTGAGGGTCACAATCACAACAAAGCCTTGCATATCACTATGGAGTGCAAGGGGGCAGTGCTGTCTCACGTATTGGTAGACACCGGGTCGTCGCTGAATGTGCTGCCTAAGCAGATTTTGAAGAAGATTGATGTTGAGGGGGTTGTGCTCACTCCTAGTGACCTTATTGTGCGCGTATTTGACGGATCCAAACGTTATGTGTTTGGTGAAGTTACCTTGCCGGTGAAGATAGGTCCCGAGGTTTTCGACATCATTTTTTATGTTATGGACATTCAACCCGCCTACAGCTGTCTGTTGGGTCATCCGTGGATTCACGCAGCAGGAGCAGTCTCGTCAACTCTCCACCAAAAACTCAAGTATGTCTGAAACGGCCAAATTGTGACCGTGTGTGGCGAAGAAGAGATTCTGGTGAGTCACCTATCCTCGTTCAAGTATGTCGAGGTAGATGGCGAGATCCACGAAACATTATGCCAGGCGTTTGAGACGGTGGCTCTTGAGAAAGTGGCGTATGCTGATCAAAGGAAGCCGGGTGCTTCGATTGCTTCATACAAGCAAGCCAAGGAGGTTGTTGATTCCGGCAAAGCTGAGGGCTGGGGCAAGATGGTGGACTTGCCTGTCAAGGAAGACAAATTTGGCATTGGTTATGAGCCTCTCCAAGCAGAGCAGAGTGTGCAGACGGGTCCGAGTACCTTCACCAGCGCTGGGCTGATGAATCATGGCGACGTCTTTGCAACCGGTGGTGAAGACTGTGACAGCGACTGTGATTTAGACATCTGGGTTCGCCCGTGTGCCCCAGGGGAGTCTATCAACAACTGGACGGCTGAAGAAGTGGTTCAAGTTACTCTTCAGACAGAGTAATTTTTCTTTGTTTTTTCATTTTGCATGAAAACCCTACGTTCTGCCCAAGGCGTAGTGGTTCATTGTAGGGCCTCATCATGTTTTAATGATTATCATAAATAAAGGACGTTTTGCAATCAAATTTTGTGATCCCTGTCTTTCTATTTTTTGTTTTCACTTTTTCTAAAAAACAATAAAAATGGCAATGTTTTTGTTTTTTGTGACTTTTTTGAACTCTTTTTCTAAAATAAGGCATTAACATGCAGAAGTGATCTCATGGAATCCACTGTGAACAATTCTGTTATGGCTCAGTATGATTTTGATAATCCCATCTACCAAGCTGAAGAGGAGAGTGAGGAAGACTGTGAACTCCCCGCAGAATTGGTCAGATTGTTGAAGCAGGAGGAAAGGGTCATCCAACCTCATCAGGAGAAGTTGGAGATTGTCAATCTGGGTACTGAGGACGCCAGAAGAGAGATCAAGATTGGGGCTGCTTTAGAGGACTCTGTCAAGAGGAGGCTGATTGAGATGTTGAGAGAATATATGGAGATATTCGCCTGGTCATATCAAGATATGCCGGGTTTGGATACTGACATTGTGGTGCATCGACTACCCCTCAGAGAAGAGTGTCCGTCGGTCAAGCAGAAGCTTCGCAGAACTAGTCCTGAGATGGCTGTCAAGATCAAGGAAGAGGTTCAGAAGCAGTGGGATGCGGGTTTTCTAGCTGTTACCAGTTATCCACCGTGGGTAGCCAACATCGTTCCTGTGCCGAAGAAAGATGGCAAAGTCAGAATGTGTGTCGATTACCGGGATTTGAACAGAGCGAGTCCGAAAGATGATTTCCCATTACCTCACATCGATGTATTGGTTGATAATACGGCTCAATCCTCGGTATTCTCTTTCATGGACGGTTTCTCAGGCTATAATCAGATCAAGATGGCGCTAGAGGACATGGAAAAGACGACATTCATTACACCTTGGGGCATGTTCTGCTATAAGGTGATGCCATTTGGGCTGAAGAATGCCGGTGCTACCTATCAGAGGGCTATGACGACTCTCTTTCATGACATGATACACAAAGAGATCGAAGTGTACGTGGATGATATGATTGCGAAGTCGCAGACAGAAGAGGAGCACCTGGTTAATTTGCAGAAGCTATTTGACAGATTGGTCAAGTTCAAACTAAGGCTGAATCCAAACAAGTGTACGTTTGGAGTGAGATCCGGGAAGCTGTTAGGCTTCATTGTCAGTGAGAAAGGGATTGAGGTTGATCCAACAAAAGTCAAAGCTATTCAAGAGATGCCTGAACCGAAAACGGAAAAGCAAGTCCGTGGGTTTTTAGGGAGGTTGAACTACATTGCAAGGTTCATATCTCACCTGACTACCACGTGCGAACCAATTTTCAAATTGCTCAGAAAGAATCAAGCAATCAGGTGGAATGATGACTTTCAGAAGGCTTTTGACAAGATAAAAGAGTATTTACAGAATCCTCCAATCTTGATCCCTCTAGTTCCAGGGAGACCATTGATAATGTACCTATCAGTAACCGAGAACTCAATGGGGTGTGTATTGGGACAGCATGACGAGTCTGGTCGAAAAGAGCACGCCATATACTACCTTAGCAAAAAGTTTACTGACTGTGAAACAAGATATTCACTGCTCGAGAAAACTTGCCGTGCTTTGGCCTGGGCTGCTCGCCGACTGAGGCAGTATATGTTGAACCATACTACCTTATTGATTTCTAAGATGGATCCAGTAAAGTACATCTTTGAGAAGCCGGCTCTCACCGGGCGTGTTGCTCGATGGCAGATGATTTTAATAGAATATGACATTCAGTACACGTCACAGAAGGCCATCAAAGGTAGTATTCTGTCAGACTACCTCGCCGAGCAACCAATCGATGATTATCAGCCAATGATGTTTGAATTCCCTGATGAAGACATCATGTATCTTAAGATGAAAGATTGTGAAGAGCCTCTTGTCGAGGAAGGACCGGATCCTGATGACAAGTGGACACTGATGTTTGATGGGGCTGTGAATATGAATGGCAACGGTGTTGGGGCAGTGCTCATTAATCCCAAAGGTGCTCATATACCTTTCTCTGCCAGATTGACTTTTGACGTCACCAACAACGAAGCTGAGTATGAGGCTTGTATCATGGGGATAGAAGAAGCCATCGACCTGAGAATCAAGACTCTTGACATTTATGGAGATTCCGCCCTAGTGATCAATCAGGTCAATGGAGATTGGAATACGAACTAGCCACATTTGATTCCGTATAGAGATTACACCAGAAGAATACTGACGTTCTTCAAGAAGGTGAAGTTGTATCATGTCCCACGGGATGAGAATCAGATGGCTGATGCTTTGGCTACTTTATCTTCCATGATAAAAGTTCATTGGTGGAATCATGTGCCACATGTTGCGGTGAATCGACTCGAGAGGCCTGCGTATGTGTTTGCAGCCGAGGCTGTTGTGATTGATGAGAAACCGTGGTACTATGACATCAAGAACTTCCTCAAGACTCAGGACTATCCTGAAGGCGCGTCAAAGAATGATAAGAAGACCCTGAGAAGGCTAGCTGGAAGCTTTTATTTGAATCAGGATGACGTGTTGTACAAGAGGAACTTTGACATGGTCTTGCTCAGATGCGTGGATAGACACGAAGCAGACATGTTAATGCAAGAAGTGCATGAAGGTTCGTTTGGCACACATGCTGGTGGTCATGCAATGTCGAAGAAACTGTTGAGATCCGGTTATTACTGGATGACTATGGAGTCCGATTGTTTCAAGTACGCTCGGAAGTGCCATAAGTGTCAAATCTATGCTGATAAGGTGCATGTACCACCAAGCCCTCTGAATGTCATGAATTCGCCTTGGCCGTTCTCGATGTGGGGCATTGATATGATTAGGAAGATTGAGCCTACTGCTTCTAATGGACATCGCTTCATCCTGGTTGCGATTGATTACTTCACCAAGTGGGTGGAAGCAGCTTCCTATGCTAATGTTACCAAACAAGTGGTTGCCCGGTTCATCAAGAAGGAAATCATCTGTCGTTATGGAGTTCCCGAGAGAATCATCACTGACAATGGTTCAAATCTCAATAACAAAATGATGAAAGAGCTTTGCAAAGATTTCAAGATTGAACATCACAATTCTTCTCCTTACAGACCAAAGATGAACGGTGTTGTAGAGGCAGCAAACAAGAATATTAAGAAGATTGTGCAGAAGATGGTCGTAACGTACAAGGATTGGCATGAAATGTTGCCTTTCGCTTTGCATGGGTACCGTACCTCAGTGCGTACGTCGACCGGGGCAACCCCGTACTCCCTTGTGTATGGTATGGAAGCAGTCCTGCCAGTTGAAGTGGAGATTCCTTCTCTGAGAGTTTTGTTAGATGTCAAGCTGGACGAAGCCGAGTGGATTCGGACAAGGTTTAATGAGTTAAGCCTTATCGAGGAGAGACGGTTAGCAGCTTTGTGCCATGGGCAGTTATATCAGAGAAGGATGAAAAGAGCCTTTGATCAGAAAGTGCGTCCTCAGAGCTATCAAACTGGTGATCTGGTTTTGAAGAGGATCCTTCCTCCCGATACAGATAATAGGGGCAAGTGGACTCCTAATTATGAAGGTCCATATGTTGTGAAGAAGGTCTTCTCCGGTGGAGCCTTGATGCTTACAACTATGGATGGTGAAGATTTTCCATCCCCTGTTAACTCAGATGTAGTCAAAAAATACTTCGCGTAAATTGACCCGCTGGACAAAAAGAATAAAAGAGTCCAGGCAAAAAAGGGTACCCGGCGAACCAAAAAACAGAAAGAAAAGGTTCGGGCAAAAATTAGGGATATAAAATGAAAAGAATTCGTACACCCGGTAAGTCGAAAACCCGCAAGGGCGGCTTAGGCAAAAATGGGTATCCCGGTGGATTGAAAACCCGAAAGGGCGATCCAGCCAAAAGAGGGATTAGAGCGAAGACTACAGTCTGAGTTTTCTGTACTTCATCGCGCTTCATTATCGGCCATCTCGAAAGATGTGATCAGTCCAGTCAGTCTTCTCAGAAAGCAAGGAAGTTGGGAGAAAAACTGATGATCTGTGAGTTATAACAGAATTGGGAAATAGTGGATGCCGTGTTCACATTGCCATTAGGATAGTTTATTTTCCGTTTGAGCGCAATTACCTCTTTCTAGGAATTGCTTCCCAATGTATTCGCCTTTTCAGGCACATTTTCAATCAATAAAAGTCGTTATTCAGATAAATAGCTCTTTTATTTTTATTTTTACTGTTTTGTTTGCAAAAATGTCCGAATTTTTGATAAACATTGCATATAAGAACGTGAAGGCTAAACAATAACGTGCAAAAGATCAAAACATTTGAAAATCATTTTTGAATGTTGAGGACACTTGAGCGTATCTTGTCCATGTATCCCCTGGGGGCATTTGTTGTGCTGTTTTGCAGGTCGTCATCTGTGAGCATTCCCCAGCAGTTATCTCCCCAAGCCAGTATGGAAGCTATCAGAGCTATATTCCCATGCAGAGGTGTCTGTGGATAGTGCCTTCTATTCCCCAACAGATCTAAGGGTCGCCTATCCCCAGCAGGTCTGTATTTGCCGTTTTCCTCCCCGAGTGGAGCGGGTTCAATGAAGTTTATCTCCAGCTATCCTCCTAGCTGTGGATTGTTTGGGTCGTCCCCAGCGGAGTGTTTTATTCCCCAGAGCAGAGTTTACCCTACTTGTGGATTGGTTGGGCTCTCCCCAGTGAAGTCGCCTGTTTGTCCCTAGCAAGTCACTTTATTACTTCCCGGCGGGTTGCTTTGTTTTCCCCCAGTGGATTTGTATTGATGGTTTCTCAGCGCAGTCGTCCTGCGTATTCCCCGGCGGGTGTTCATCCTTTGCATTTTGCATATAGTAATCATTGCATCCTCAAACTGCGTAGCATTCCCATTCCATACGGGGCATTACGCCATAAGAAAATTCAAACATATGCATTCAGGTGTTAACCCAACCAAACTGTATCCCCGGCAGAGGCGGATCATTTTGTTCAACATCGGTACAGCACGTCTGCTACATTTACTCCTGACAGCATTCAGGATTGATATTTCCCCACAGAGGTTTATTTCCTCACCTGTCCGCGAACGGAAAGCTTGTTTCTCCCCAGTGAGACCCCAGCAAGTGTTTAGCCTTGCCTTGACGTACTTGAGATGTCACTCTTGTGATACCGGTAAGTGTCATGTCAGCACCCGCGTGTGTTCTTTGTTCGGTGTCAGTAAACACCATTGTTTCGGTGTCGGTAAACATCGAGTCTCACCCCAGTCATCGGTAAATGTCTGGTCATTTTTTTGGTGTTGGTAAACACCATTATTTTGGTGTCGGTAAACATCGAGTCCCACCCCAGTCATCGATAAATGTCTGGTTGTTTTTTCGGATGTCGGTAAACATCATCTTTCGATGTCAGTAAACATTTAGTCTTATCCCAGTCATCGGTAAATGTCTGGTCGTCTTTTTTTGGTGTCGGTAAACATCATCTTTCGATGTCGGTAAACGTCGAGTTTTTTTCCTCAGTCATCGGTAAATGTCTGATAATTCCCCAGCTAGAGATCCCCAGTAGAGCCGTCGGTAAACGTCCTATCTGGTTCACGGTTGCAAGTATTTGTTTTTCCTTCCCCAGTGAAGTTTTCACCTCTCCGTTGGTGTCGATAAATGTCGAGCCTCTCCCGTTCGTCCGTTGACGTCTGGTCGAGTTTCTTTCCCCCAGTCATCGGTAAATGTCTGGTCGTCTTTTCTTTGATGTCGGTAAACATCATCTTTCGATGTCAGTAAACATCGAGTCTCATCCCAGTCATCGGTAAATGTCTGGTCGTGCGTTAATTTCTTGTTGATACAATCGAGATCCCCAGGAGTCGTCGGTAAACGTCTTGTCTGATTCCAATTACAAATATCTCTTTGTCCCCCAAATGGACGCCATCGGTAAATGGTCTTGTTTGCTTCGATATCGGTAAATATCGAATGCCCAGTTTTAGCCGCCATCAGTAAATGGCCCCGCTTTCTGCGATATCGGTAAATATCGAGTCCCCAGTTGGAGCAGCCATCGGTAAATGGTCTTGCTGAAGTTGATATCGGTAAATGTCAAGTTGCTTTGAAGCCACCATCGGTAAATGGTCTTGCTTCCTTGTACCATCAAGTTGTTTCCCAGCAGCCATCGGTAAATGGTCTCGCTGAAGTTGATATCGGTAAATATCAAGTTTCCAGTATTTAGCCATCGGTAAATGGTTTTGCTTTTCTGAAGTTGTCGTGCAGCTGTCATCAGTAAATGACTTGGCTTTTCTTGTATCATATCCAGCTGAGTGCAAATTTCTACGGTTCTTTGGTATTCAATCCCTGTGTACCTTGAAAGTCTGACAGCCGTTGCTCTCAGCCGTTCAGGTCCCCAGCTGATTGAATAGGGGCAGCTGTAGCACCTCAAATTTGCACCTGCCTTTTGTACATACATTCTCATATTAGGTCATTAACATAACATAGTCCACTGCATAGCATTGCATTGTCCTTTGCCCAAGTGCAGGTTCAACTGACAAATTAGGTCAAACTGGTCAGGAGATCAGTCAATCAAGCAAGCAAGTGCAATTTCCATTGAGACAAGGCCCTAGGGTTGGTCCAACATGTCCACATGACCTAGTGGCCCTTTTGAAGTGGTTTGGTCAAGGATTGGGTGCTCAGAAGTCATCAGTCATTGTTCAGTCCATCAGAAACCCTAGACAGTCAACTATGGTCAACTGTGGTCAACTGTGCTTGAATTTATGGATTTCAAGGTGGGAGATGGTTTGAAAGGGTTCATTCATGTCCATACAAGTCTCATTTGACATTTCAAAGATCAAGATTGGAAAAAATAAAGTCAGACAAAAAGTTTCCTAAAATGGCAGGTGACCTGTAATTGGAAACTGCCAAAAATAGAAAGTTTTTCTCCTCAAATTTACATCATCATACAAGCTTCAAATGAAATTTTGTCCAACATGAAAGTTGAAGATCTTGCTCTGACCTTTCCAAAAATTCCAAGAACACTCATTTCTCATTTATGGTTGGCAAGTTATGATCAAATCATTTTCAGAAATTTGTGAACTTCAAAGTGGCATATCTTCCAAACCATTTGGCCAAATTGAGTGAGGTTTTTTGCTACAAGTCACATTTGATATGCTTTATCCAAATCCTTCATCACAATTCACCAAAAATCATCCAATCAAAATGGCCTTTTTCAAGTGCATTGAATTAAAAAGGGGAGAGTTGAAAAATGGACTTTCAAATTAATCATTTCCAATAAATTCTATCAATTGTAAATGTTCAGAAACTACATTTGGGGTATGCCTAAGCCCATTTTCGTGCATTAACATGCACCCCATGCATTATTGAGTGGTTTTTAGCAAATTGTCAAAACACCTTCATTTAAGCTAAATTCAATTATCACTTCATTAACAAAACTTAAGCTTCATTAATCAGAGTATATATGACTCATTTCTGATTGAAAAACCCTAGCCACTATTCACAAATCAGATCCAAACTTTCATATTTCTCTCAAAAACTCTCATCCTTCACTTGAATTTTTTCTGGAAAATCTCCAAAGGATTCGTGCTTCTGTGTATTGGACCATCATCCACCATCCTTTTGGAAGCTTTTGCAAGCGTTACTTCACAACTGTAAAGCCAAAAACAACATTGTTCCATTGAAGCTCTTCCATGGCAGTTGGACTTTGGAGCACGATTGAGTAAGAGTGAGCTAGAACCCTTCTTCCATTCACCTCCTGGAACATCATTGTGCATCTGTTTCAGCTCAACAAGGCCAAAGAACCACTGTTTCGAAACTGCATCTTCCAAGAGGTTGGTTTTCGATTCTCTCTATTCTTGAAATCATGTTGTGCTTTGGATAGATCTTACCTTGCTGGTTATACTAAACTTTAAATCGTGAAATTTCATCAAGTATTTTGAGAGTTATGTTGTCATGAAGTTTCATATGTGAATGTTGTGTTGTTTATTTCTTCCATGATAGTTTGAATTAGGGCTAATGATGGTTGTATTGATGATGTACATGATGAGATGAACACAATGGTATGTCGATTTTTGATTTTTGTTGCAAAAAGTTCTTGCTGAAAAAATCTGGAAAAATGAGGAAGAACACGGCCAAACCCTAATATTTTTGCTCAAAACCCGTGCCAGATCCTTTAAACCCTCGCCTTGCATGTTTTTTCACTGTTCCATTGCCATGCACCAATCAGCACACGACACATCCTTAAGTGAAACGCAGCGTTTCAGTTAAGGGACCGGTTATTTACAAGTATGCCACTGCCGGTTATTATTTTAATTAATTCATTTTCTTTTTTCAAATATTCATTTCATTTTGTATGTCAATCTTAGAAAATTCATAAGTTCCTCATTTTTAATCCAATTTTGATGGGATTTTTTGTGAAATGCTCCTCATGATCTCTAGTTTATTATGGTGATTTTTCCAGATTTTTTGCACGTGTGGAGTTTTAAATGTGCTAGGGTTTGTTCATGTGTGTCCTATTTGTGTATGCCATACCATTTTGCTTATGAAATGATGATACTTAATCCAATGAGGCTGAAATTTTTTGTGCTTAAATTAGACATGTTCATGGTAATTTTGGTGTAGAGTTTGTGAATTTATCATTGCTGGTTGATGAGATATGATTTTTTTGAATAGAGGTGTGACAATTTGTGTCACACCATTCATGTCCAACTTCATGATTTTAATTACCATGCTTCTTGAACTCAAAATGGTCTGGATTTTTGCATGATCATACTTATGGATGTTGAGAATACATGTGAATTTTTCTGGAATTATTGATGGCATTTCCTATTTGATTGGAATTTTCTCCCCTGTTTGGTCATTTGTTGATTTTTTGTGATACATGTTTGTATTTGGTTTGTGAAATTCTGGTTATTAATTGGATGGATGTGAAATTTGACATATGAATTATAGACATATTTAAGTTTGTCATGGTTTTAGTCCCATTCATTTATCATGTGTTGTCACTGTTTTATGATTTATTGAAGTTGGTGCATGTTTTGATGCTTTGTTTGTGTTTGCTTAAACTTGCTTTGACTTTCTGATTTTCATTGACCTACTTCCTTTGATCCAAATGAGCTGAAACTTGATATGCCTATCATGTTATGGATGTTGATTGATCATGAATTATTTGAAGATTTTTTGAAATGTTTGTGATTGGATTTGAGTTGAATCATTCTGTTGACTTCAATGAGCTCCTATATGACATGCTTTGACCTATTTTGATCATGAAATGATATTGATGAATGATATAAACATGGGACCAATTGGGTTTGATTTCTAATTGTTTGATCTTGATTTTGGATAAGTTTCATGTTCTGTTTTGATGATTTGATCTCATTTTGACCCTAGTCTTGGACTAGTGGTTTGTGCTCTCACTTTTGAGTTGTGTTTCAGGTTGATAGCACAAATGCTTATGCTTGATGGTGTGCCTCATTTGGAGTTGCTTTCTTGATTGTTTATGACTAATCATTGGTTTGTTTTGTAGGTTTTAAAACTTGGTCTTGTGCCTTAAAGCTTGCACCTTTGTGCATTGACTTGTGTCTGATTATGTATAATTAACTGTTAACCATTTGCTGTTTAATGTTGGTTTGTCTGAGTACTGATTGTATTTGATTGATTTCAGGTACATTAGTTGCTTTAGTTCTATTGAGAACTTGCTTTGCTTTGCTTAAGAGCATTTGCATTGAGGTATAATATTCTAACTCCATGTAGTCTGGAAGACCTGGCCTGTTACTTGGCCAGGCACCTGTCTGAAGTCCTCCTTAAGAGGCAATGTTTGTGTTTGTTTACATTTGTCCTTGTACATATTCAAAGACCTCCTAAGTGAAGAGGCATTGGCAGATATAAGGGATGTGCAATCCATCCCCTGCTATTCTGTGTGTCATCTGCTTTGCTCACACCACTGTGTTGATGCATTGCAGATACTAACCCAAGATCTTGTACAGTTGTATAGTTGAGTCAGTGTCATAAGTGTAGAAGGGTTCCCACTTTCTGAACCCACACATTCTTGTCTTAAGCTCTCCCAGGCCAGGGATAAGAGCTGTGAAGTCTCATCTTCACTCACCTTTCATCAGCTTCACCCTAACTCTCAATGTTAGGGTTAAGAGCTAACATTACCCTGTTACAGTGGTTTGTTTGTTGAGGTTGATATGACCCCTCGACTAAAACCTAACCTTGATTGAGCCCATTGATTGCATATAGTGTGTGCTATTTGTGCTTGTGTGTTTGCTTTAGCTTGCTTCCTATGCAAGTTAGGTTTAGTTTGGCTTGCTTCCTGTGCAAGTCATGTTTAGGATAGACTTGCTCCCTATGCAAGTTAGCTAGAAACCTTAACTTAGGGATGAATTTGCATGATAACATCTAGGCTCGAGTCGTAGTCTCCCTAGTTGTGTCTCCCTCTGTTATCTGGTTAGGCTAGTCCTGTGTCCCTCCGTAGGGGAACTACGTCGCCCTGATCCTCATACCAGATGAGGTACGTAGGCAGGAGATAAGCAGATCTCTCCGGGCGCCTGTGTCTTTGTTTTGTCTTGTTGTGTGCTTGGAAGCTGATGTAAGTCCATCGAGTGGCATTCGGGTTCCAGTGTGCGTGTGTTTGGTTCGGAAGCTGATGTAAGTCCAGCGATTGGCATTCGGGTTCCATGTTTGCCCGTGTTTGTGTGGTTTTATTTGGCGTGCATGAGCCGAGCTACGGATGCTCTGATTCTTCTTTGTCCAAGAGGATACATATGCATAGGATGCGACATCCTAGCGAGCATGTTTTTCACTCAGGCCGAACTACTTCGACTCTGATGTCTATGCTTGATAGACTAAGTAGGCCCGGGATGCGATATCATGCCGAGTCAGTCTTGTTTGTTTTCTTGTGTCTCTTTCAGCCAGTATATGTGTGTTTGAGCAGTGTTTAGCAACCATTTTCCTTCTTTTAGTGCGTGGATCCCGTCGAGTACGACGGATGCGTAGGGGTGCTAATACCTTCCCTTCGCATAACCGACTCCCGATCCCATTCTCTTTGGTCGCGAGACCATGTCTTTTCCAGGTTTACTCTGAGCGTTTCCTTTCCCTCTTTTGGGATAAATAACGCACGGCGGCGGCTCTGTTGTTTTCGTTTCCCGCCGGTTTTTCGCGTAATGCGACACCCCAGTCGAGTAAGATTCGTATTTCTTGTGGAATCGAATGTCCTTCCTATAAACAGGCTTGCTTTCGCTCTCTTCAGGATGATGAGTGTTTTTGAACACAAACCAATTCACATTTCCGAATTTTTATCCTATAAACAACCTACAACCCGGTTCAGGATAATCTTCCTTTTTGAGTATACTATCCACGTTCTGACGGTAATGGATATTGTATCTCGTTCACTCTTGGGTCAATCTTTTGATTGTTTTCTCCGCAGAGTAAGATTCGTATTCCTTGTGGAATCGAATGTCCATCCTACAAACAGGATTGCTGTTCTAGCTTTCTTCAGGGTGATGAGTGTCTTGGAACACAAACCAATTCACATTTCCGGATTTTTATCCTATAAACAACCTACAACCCGGTTCAGGATAATCTTCCTTTTTGAGTATACTATCCACGTTCTGACGGTAATGGATATTGTATCTCGTTCACTCTTGGGTCAATCTTTTGATTGTTTTCTCCGCAGAGTAAGATTCGTATTCCTTGTGGAATCGAATGTCCATCCTACAAACAGGATTGCTATTCTAGCTTTCTTCAGGGTGATGAGTGTCTTGGAACACAAACCAATTCACGATTTCGGATTTTATCCTATAAACAACCTACAAATCGGTTCAGGATAATCTTCCATGCGAGTATATTATCTACGTTTTGACGGCTATAGATAATATATCTCATGCACTCTTTTGACGGATCCTTTGCTTGTTTCCCCAACTGAGTAAGATCTGCATTCTTTACAGAATCAAATATCCATCCTATAAACAAGTTTGCTTTCGCTCTCTTCAGGATGATGAGTGTTTTGGAACACACACCAATTCACGCTTTGGTCGGCCACCTGTTTCATACCTACAACCCGGTATCCTTGGTGTTCCTTCCAGTCTGCTCCCTATTATGACCTCGGTCCCCTGTGGAGTCAGATTTTCCTGGGTTGTACCTTTTTCAGGTCTTTGATGTTTGATTGATTGATATCTCTCACCCTTACTCGGTCCCCTGTGGAGTCAGATTTTCCTGGGTTGTACCTTTTTCAGGTTTTCCTCAGATGTTTGGTTGATTGATATCTCTCACCCCGGTCTTAGATATTCTTTCTCCCTGAGTTTGTTACTCACTAACCGGTAACATCTCATCCTTTGGCTTCCCCTGGAAAGTCTTTGTTGGATTTCCCCAGAGGAGTTATGTTCCTGTTCATGTTGCGGTATTGGAGTTCTCCCTAGTACATGCATTTTGTGAGTCAGTTTGAGTTTTTTCCAATGGATGTGTTTTCCTTTGGAATTTCTTTCTCTCCCCAGTTTGAGTCCTTTACTTCCCCAGTAAAGTCTCCAGTCCGATGTTTCGTCTTTCCCTAACTCAGAGTCGTGTCTTGCTCGTGCATTCTCTTTTTCTTTTTATCCCCAATAAGAGTCCCCATGAGAGTCTTATTGAAGTCTCTGTTCCTGGTGAGTGTATCACTCCGATGGATCGTCTGGTCTTCTTTGTGGAACCATATATCCCCACAGAGTTTATTTCTTTTGCATGCATACATTTGCATCATGAGGTCTCTTAGGGACCAAAATTTGTCTCATTGCTGTTATTTAAGTCCATGCTACCGCGTCAAGATGAAGATTTCTAAACTTCACTTCTCCGGCTAGAATGACCTTAAATAGGGGCATCTGTAAGACCCCAATTTTGTCCCTAAGGTCCCTCATGGCATCATATCATATCATATCATTGCCTCAAGGATCATTGTGCACCTTGCCTTCTCCCTGTGGGTGGGTCATCTTTTGAAAGTGGTTCTTGATCACCAAGCATGTTTTGCATTTGTATATCATTGCTTTTCATTTGTTTACTAACCCAAAAGTACAAAAATATTGTCATCTAACCTTGTTATTTGCAGATGAAGCAACATTAGGTCAAACTAGTCAAAGGCAGTCATTGAGCCATAGATGGTGGCCATTTTGGAGAATTTGGGCACCATTGATCATTCATAAGAGTTCATATGAGTTGTGACATCATTTTGAATCAAGATCTCAAGTGGTAGAGGCTTGGATTTCATCAAGGCATTGTTCAGTCAACCAAAACCCTAGCAAAGTCAATTGTGGTCAACTGTGCATAAAATCAGTGATTTGATGGTGGGAGATAGTTGGAGAGGTCTCATTCATGTCCATACAAGCCTCATATAACATGTCAAACACCAACATTGAGGAATTGGAGGTCAGACAAAAAGTTTCCAAAAATAGCAAGTGACCTGTAATTTCAAACTGCCAAAAATGGAAAGGTCTTCTCCTCAACTTTACATCATCAAGCAAGCTTCAAATCAAATTCTGTCCAACATGAAAGTTGAAGATCTTGCTCTTACCTTTCCAAAAAGTCCAAGAACATCCATTTATCATTTGTGGTTGGCAAGTTATGATCAAATCATTGGCAATGGATTTTGAACTTCAACAAGGCATAACTTTTGCATCAAAAGGCCAATTCATATGGTTCTTTTGGGAGCAATTTTCTCTTGATCCCTACTATCATAATCATGCATCACATTTCATTAAAAATCATCACAAAAAAGTGCATTTTTCACTTGACTTCATTTTGAATTTTGGTGGGAAAAGGTGAATTTGAAGAGAATGCTTTATTTTCATTTCAAACCAATGCCATTTGCCTTAAAACAGATTTTTGAGCTTGCTACAAAGGAATTTCGCACTGTTCCATTGGCCATGTGCACATGTGAGGGCATTTTGGCCAAATTGCAAAACATGCTCATTTCACTTAATCCATTGCATTGTTGCTAATCATGATTAAGAAGCTTCATTAACAGGTGGTATAAAGTGTTAATCCTAACAGAATTCAGTAACCACAAGATCACAATTTCAGATCCAAAACTTCATCATCTCAAATTCTCTCAAATTTCTTCAACTTTTTCCATCGAATTTCAGCATTTCTTGTGCTTGTTTCTTGTTCTAATCATCATCTGCAGGCATTGTGAAGATCTGTTGAAGCAAATCGTGAAGAATCCTTGAAGAATTGCAGCTGTTGAACCTTGTGCATAACTATGGCAGTTGGAGATTTCGTCGTGTTCAAGCACTGTTGAGCTAAAGCCTTGCATTCATTCATCTTCCCCATCATCATTGAGCATCTGTTTTGCATTTCCAAACATTGAAACTCACGATTTCAACTTTGCATCTTCATAGAGGTAAGAATTCGATGCTCATAATTCTCGAAACTAGGATATGCATCTTGTAGATCTCATCATGATAAGAACACTGAGCTTTAAATCCATTAATTTCGTGCTGTATTAAGGAAGTTATGTGGATTTGAACTTTGACATGTGAAACTTCCTCTGCTCGATCTGTTTGCTGTGGTTAGATCTAGGACAAATTAATGCTTGATTGTTGATGTGTGAAGTGAAACGAGCCTAATGATATGCTGTTTGTAATTTTCTGTGAACATTGGATCTTGATGATGATGAACACCAAGAACACGTTGAATGTCTAGGGTTTCTATTCCCAGATCTGTTTTGATCCTCCCTGGCCCGTGTTTGCATGATTTTTGATGTTTATTGCACATGTATTGGGCCACTTGTCGCGTTATCATTGGGCTGCGTTTCCTTTTAATGAAACGCAACGTTTCATACTGGCGCCAGACTTTAAATGTTCCACTGAATTACAACTATGCCATTCGTTCCATTTAATTCATTTTGTTTTCTCAATTTTTATTTCATTTCATCATGCATCTTCAAAAAATCATAGAAACTTCATGGATGATCCAAATTGAATGGGATTTTTTGCATTGATCTCCATTTTTCCTCTAGTTTTTTATCAGTATGAGAACAAAAATTGTGCACGGCCTGTTTTTATTTTTGTCTAATGGTTTTGTTCATGTATGCTATTTGCCTATGCTTTACCATTTTGTTTGTGAAATCATGATGCTTGATCCAATGGAGCTGAAATTTTATATTCATAAATTAGACACTTTGATGAGTATTTTGGCTTTGAGTTTGCTATTTTTGCATTTCTGGTTTGTGAGATATGAGCTGATCATTGGAGGTGTGACAATGTGTGTCACACCATTTCTTGTCCATGTTGCTGATTTTATTTACCATGCCATATGAACTTCAAATAATCTGAATTTTTGCATGATGTTGCTTCTGGATGTTAAGTTTAAGCATGATTTTTTGTAGGAGTTTTAGATCCATTTCCAATTTGTTTGATATTTTTCTTTGCTGTTTGGTCATAATTGGACTTTTGTTGAGTGTTCAACTTCCATGATTTGTGAAATTCTTATACCTTATCACATGAGCCTGAAATTTTATACATGTTTTGTAGACACATTGAAGTTCATTTTGGCTTTGGTTTGGTTCATTTATCTTATGTCATTTCTGTTTTAGGATTGCTTTAAGTTGATGCACCATTTGTGGTTTTGTTTGAACTTGTTTTTGCATACCTTGACTTGTTGATTTTAATTGACATGCTTCCACTTATCGAAATGCAATGAATTTTGGTGTGTTTCTCATTCAATGTGTTCTGTTTAAGCATGATTTTTCTTGGATTTTATTGAGCCATTGTTGATTTGATATGCTTGTGATCATTCTGTTTGCTCCAATGTGTTTCAATTTGCATAGTTTGACATGATTTGCTTATGAAATGGATTTGGTGCATAGTTTTGACATGAGACCAATTGGACTTTGTTCTTAATTGACTAATCTTGATTTTGGTCATTTTTCATGTGCTGTTTTAATTTTTTTTCCCTATCTTGGACCCTAGACTTTGGCCTAAGGGTTTGCTTCTCATGTTTGAAGCTTTGTTTCAGGTTTCACATGCAAGTTACACAATTGATGATGCCTCATCTTGAGAGCATTTGATATTTGATTTTGATTACTAATGTGTGTTTTGTAGGTTGAAGTTGATTCAATTGGGATTGACTTGTGGCTTTTGCCTTTGCCTATATTGGTTTTCTGTTGCATTAACTGTTGGTTGATTGTCTGTATAGCATACTGATTTGTTTGATGTTTCCACAGGTACCTTTAGTTGCTATAGTTCATTGTGAACTTGCTATTGCTTTGCTTGATAGCTTAAGCATTGAGGTATAATATCTCTTCTTCATGTAGTCTGGAAGACCTGGCTTGTTACTTGGCCAGGCACCTGTCTGAAGTCCTCCTTAAGAGGCAATGTTTGTGATTGTTTATTTTTGTCCCCAAGCAGGAAAAGACCTTTTGATAAGGCAATCGGTAGATAGAAGAGATGTGTAGTCCATCTCCTACTATTCTGTGTGTCTTCCCTTTGCTCACATTACATGTTTGTAGCATTGTGGATCTTAACCCAAGATCTATCGAGTCATTAACTTGTGGAGAGAGTTCCAACTTTCTGAACTCCCACACCTTCTGATATTCAAAGCTCTCCCTGACCAGGGATAAGAGCAATGAGGCACACCCCTCATATCCTTTCATCTGCTTCATCTTAACTCTCAATGTTAAGGTTAAGAGCACCACTTACCCCATTCCAGTTGACTTTAAAGTCTAACCCTTGCTTGAGCCTAATTGCTTGGTTATAGTGTGTGCTAAATGACTTTGTTTGATTGATTGCTTAGTTCATTTGTACATGTTTGCTTGTTTGCATTTGTGCACTTATCATCATTAATTGTTCATTGTTGCATGATCATCATTTCATATCTTTGTGATCCATCTTTGGTTTACCCATTGAGGACAACTGTAAGTCCACTCATTGGCCATTGTTCCTATGATTTGGAAGGGATAGAGTGTAAGACCATTTCATTTGGCTACTTATGTCCATTGCTTAGTGTTTGTTTGTTTGTTGTATGTGAGGATGCAAGTGTAAGACCATGTTGTTGGCTTTTGTATTCCTATGATCATCTGTTGGAGATTAGAGTAAGTCCAGATAGATTGGCATCTGACATCCATGTTTTGTTTTGCTCTGAGGAGATTGGAATAAGTCCATTTATTGGCATCTGATATCCAGGTTTTGTTTTGCTTTAGGAGGTTGGAATAAGTCCATTTATTGGCATCTGACATCCCTGTTTGTTTTAGGAGCCTGGTGTAAATCCACCTATTGGTATCCGGTATCCACCTTTGTTGTGAGATTGGTATAAGCCCAACAATTGGCCTCCGGTATCACTTGTTTTGCTTGTTTGTTATTGTTCATTTGCCTATTCCTAAGGACACACTTGAATCATCTTCTATATGATCTCAAGAGGTGAACCTTTCTGAGAAGTTTTACATTCCATCCATTCACCCTCTTTGTCCTAAACTTTTTCACACTTTGCTTTCGAACTTTGATACATGTTGTGTAAACATCTTCATGTCTTTTCAAATTAGAAACTTGGACCCTAAGTCCTTGATTTTTCAAACTCCATTTCATAACACTTCTTTGAATCAATCTTAATCATACTTTGACCATACTTTGTGAATACTCATAATCAATTAACTTCACCCATTCAATTGTTTTGTGGCTTTGTCCATTGTTAATATGTTTTCATACATTAGCCATAGGTTTCAATTACCATAGTGGTTGATGTAAATCTTACCTTATCCTTAGTGAGTTGATTGTAAGTCTTCCATACTTATTATAGGGTTAACCCCTCACTAGTATGTTGAAGCCGTCCTCGCATGGTGGATTGTTGATTCAGGTTGAGTTTTCTCCCATTGGTAATGAAAAGCCTTAATGCTTGTGTTTTAAAATGAACTCACTAGTTTTTGGAAATCTTTTAGCCGAACTACGGCGTTTTGATCCTTACCCTTCATGGAAGGTACGTAGGCAACGGGTTCATCCGTTCAAACACAAAAACAATAAAAAATGTACATTCTTTTCTTATCATCCCATTCATGTTTGCACAATATGTCATAAACAAATAAACATTTTTATACAACAAGTGTGAAAAGGGCTCCCTAGGAGTACCTAGGACGTTTTGGGTGCCTAACACCTTCCCATTGCGTAATTTACCCCTTACCCAGATTCTCTGATCTTTTCATTAGTTTTCTACGTGTAAAACTTCTTAGGCCTTTGTTCGCTTTTTAGCCATTCCTTAGGATAAATAAAAGTGCGGCGGCGACTCGATTTCTTTGTATGCTTTGCTTTTGATTTAGTCAATAAATCATAAAGTGACGAATACATCGCTACAAGCACTTCCAGCCCAATCAGCATCACAATATCCAGACAACACAGATTCAGATCCATGAGTGTATAGCATCCCATAGTCACAAGTGCCATTGACATATTTAAGGATCCTTTTCACTTGGTTTATATGGCTCACCTTTGGTTCAACTTGATATCTAGCACATACACCTACAGCAAAAGCAATGTCAGGTCTGCTTGCTGTAAGATATAGCAGACTCCATATCATGCTTCTGTAGATACTTTGATCCACACTAACACCATTTTCATCTTTAGACACTTTCAGATGAGTAGGAGGAGGTGTCCTCTTGTGTCTTTCATTCTCCATGCCAAACTTCTTAACAATATTCTTGGCATATTTACTTTGGGATAGAAAGATAGAATCTTCCATCTGCTTGACTTGCAGGCCAAGAAAGTAGGTTAGTTCTCCAACAAGGCTCATTTCAAATTCAGACTACATTTGCTCAACAAAATGTTGAACCATTTTACTTGACATCCCACCAAACACAATATCATTAACATAGATCTGAGCAACCATGAGCTTTCCTCCTTCATCTTTGACGAATAAAGTCTTATCAATGCCTCCTTTTCTGTATCCATTGTCAATGAGAAACACTGTGAGTCTCTCATAGCAAGCTCAAGGTGCTTGTTTCAAACCATAAAGAGCTTTCCTCAACTTATACACATGCTTTAGAAGATTTGGGTATGTGAGTCCCTTTGGTTGTTCAACATATACTTCCTCATTCAAGTAGCCATTTAAGAAGGCACTTTTCAAATCCATTTGGAACAGTTTAAACTTCAGAATACATGCCACTCCTAGTAATAATCTAATGGACTCCAGGCGAGCTACTTGAGAAAATGTTTCATCAAAGTCAACTCCTTCAACTTGAGTGTATCCTTGTGCTACCAATCTTGCTTTATTTCTAGTAACCACACCTTTTTCATCAGATTTATTCTTGTAAACCCACTTTATTCCAATAACATTTATTCCTTCAGGTCTTGGAACCAATTCCCATACTTCATTTCTCTTGAATTGGCCTAACTCTTCCTGCATGGCATTGATCCAGAATTCATCAGTTAAGGCTTCTTTAACATTCTTAGGCTCAATCTTGGACACAAAACAGGCGTGTGAGATCAATTCCCTTGATCTAGTGGTGACCCTTTTATTTGGGTCTCCTATAATTAGATCTTTAGAATGATCCTTTTGAATTCTGATAGAGGGTCCCTTATTAACTTTATCAGCTTCAGGTTCAGCTTGAGTGGACTCACTCTTACTATTTTTGTCCAGGAGATCAGCTGGGGCATCATTCAGAAATGTTTCAACATCGTCTGTTACATCAGAGTCTTGATCATCAACAACAACATTGATAGGTTCCATCATAACTTTTGTTCTGGAATTAAAAACTCTAAAGGCTCTACTGTTTGTTGAGTAGCCCAGAAATATTCCTTCATCACTCTTGGGGTCCATTTTCCTTCTTTGTTCACGATCATCCAGGATATAACATTTACTACCAAACACATGGAAGTATTTGACAATAGGTCTTCTTCCCTTCCAGACTTCATATAAAGTGGTTGAGGTCCCTTTTCTCAAGGTTACTCTGTTGTGAACATAACAGGCTGTGTTCATAGCTTCGGCCCAGAAGTGGTAAGACAACTTCTTAGCATGAATCATAGCTCTAGCAGATTCTTGGAGAGTTTTATTTTTCCTTCCCACCACACTATTTTGCTGAGGGGTAATGGGAGAAGAGAACTCATGACCAACCCCTTCAGATGAACAAAATTCAACAAATTTACTGTTCTCAAATTCTTTCCCATGATCACTTCTGATTCTGATAACATGACTCTCTCTTTCTCTTTGAAGTCTTTGGCAAAGGTCTTTGAACACATCAAAGACATCAGATTTTTCCCTTATAAAATTCACCCAGGTATATCTGGAGAAGTCGTCCACCACAACATAAGCATACCTTTTCCCACCAAGACTTTCCACCTGCATAGGTCCCATCAAGTCCATATGAAGAAGTTCCAGCACTTTAGATGTGGTGTCATGTTTGAGCTTCTGATGTGACATCTTTGTCTGCTTTCCAATCTGACATTCACCACATACTCTCCCGTCTTCAATCTTTAATTTTGGGATTCCTCTTACAGCTTCAACATATATGATCCTCTTCATTCCTTTAAGATGTAGATGACCCAATTTTTGGTGCCATAGTTTCACTTCTTCTTCTTTAGCTAGAGCACATATTGATGAATAACTAGTTTCTTAAGGAATCCACATATAACAGTTGTCCTTAGATCTGACTCCTATCATGATCACCTCATTTTTTGCATTAGTAATTAAGCATTCAGAGTTTGTGAAGTTCACATTTAGACCTTGATCACATAGTTGACTGATGCTGGTCAGGTTTACAGTCCATCCTTTAACAAGCAACACATTATCAAGGTTAGGAAATCCAGGGCATTTCAGCTTTCCAATCGCCTTGATTTCACCCTTTGCTCCATCACCAAAAGTTACATAGCCGGTGACATGGGCTTGAAGGTCAACCAACAGGTTTTTTCTTCCATTCATGTGTCTGGAGCATCCACTGTTTAGCATTCTGACATGCTTTGTCATCTCATCCAGTTTGGAATTCAGGAACACGACTTCAATCTTCAACTTAGAAATGGTTTCTAAGTGTTCTGTTCTTTCAGCCTCTAGCTGGGTTATCAGTTTCTTCTGATTCTCCACTTGTTGACACACTTCTTCACTTCTGAAACATAACTTCCTGTAAGAAGTAGCTAATTCATCAAAGGTTAAATCAGCATTACTTGAGTCTTCATCAGGATCCCGTCTCCCAGTCAAGGCAGTCACAAGATTGGCAGATTCTCCTTCTGTTTCACTTTCAGAATTATCATCAGACCAAGTAGCAGCAAGACTCTTCTTCTGTTTCTTGAGATAGGTCCCACATTCAGCTCTAATGTGACCATACCTTTCACATTCATGGCACTGAATTCCTTTGCCCTGTTTGAATTTTTCTTCAGATTTTGTTCTTCTTCCAGCATCATTGGGCCTACTGATGTCAAATGAGTTTTTCTTGACATTAGACTTTGACCTCACATCCATCCTGTTCAGGATTTTGTTGAATTGTCTTCCAAGTAACGCTAAATCATTTGCCATATTTTCATCAGTATCCTGACTACTTTCTTCCTTTTTATCTTCAGTGTTTGACACAAAGGCTATGCTTTTGACTTTCTTTTCATATCCATCACTCATTCCCAACTCGAATGTTTGGAGGGATCCAATTAGCTCATCCACTCTCATCTTGCAGATATCTTGAGATTCTTCTATGGCTGTCACTTTCATGGAAAATCTCTTGGGAAGTGATATGAGAATTTTCCTCAAAAGCTTTTCATCTGACATCTTCTTACCTAGGGCTCCTGAGGCATCAACAATTTCAAGGATATTCATATGGAAGTCATGAATACTTTCATCTTCTTTCATCCTTAAATTCTCAAACATAGTAGTAAGCAGCTACAATCTAGACATCTTCACTCTAGAGGTACCTTCATGAGTGGTTTTGAGAATATTCCAAGCATCTTTAGCCACCTCACAATTGGTCACCAGTCTGAAGATGTTCTTATCAACCCCGTTGAATATAGCATTTCAATGCTTTAGAGTTTTCAAGAGCTAGTTCATCCTCCTCCTTGATCCATTCTTCCTCAGGCTTCTTATCAGTTGTAACTTCTCCATCCTTCATAGTGAAGGGATGGTCCCAGCCTGTTAGAACAGCCTTCCAAGCCTTATTATCCAATGATTTCAGGAAGGCTACCATCCGAGGTTTCCAGTAGTCATATTTAGATCCTTCCATAATTGGTGGTCTGTGCACAGATCCTCTGTCTCTATCCATAGTACCAGAAAGTAACGTCCCAAGATCTCACCCAGAACCAGGGCAGGATGCCTGCTCTAATACCAATTGAAATTCTAGTATCATATATGAGATTTCGAAGGTAATGTCACGACACTAATATCTGAACAACAAGTGAAATATAAACAGGATAAAAACAGAGAAACAATTGAAACAACAACACAAGCAATTGTTAATCCAGTTCGGTGCAAACACACCTACGTCTGTGGGCTACCAAGCCAGGAAGGAAATCCACTAAACATAATTAGTTCAAAGACTCTCAGTAAACAACTTCAAGTTACAGTCTTTTCACCTAATCTCTACCCGTGTGACTTCTATCTAAGAACTCTTAGATATGAGAGCCTACTCACTCCCCCTCAATCACATCAGTGATACTAAAACAAATGCTACACAGAAAGAAGACACACTTCAAGGATACATACTTGATCTTGCTTAAAAGCTTCAATCAAGTAAACAAATACACTCGTACTTCAAAGCTTAGAGTGGAAAAATTACAACTCAAAACTCAAAACAATTCACACATCAACAACATGAATGAATGGATCACAAATTACAAACGTACATTAGGCTAAAACCCTAATACTCACTCACTTCAATGTTTGTATTTTCTTCTGTATCCAATTACACAGGGTTACATGGTCTTTAAATAGAAGCTTCCTGAATGGGCCTGGGCACATGTAACCCTAATCCTATCTAACGTGTATTCCCTAGAAATTAGTAACAAATCATTCCTCGTTGGGAAAGATAATATTTTGGCTTTAATTACTCCTTTAATAACGCATGCAATCTCCACATAAGCACACAAAGACTTGCATGAAAAGTGCAATAACAAAACACATAACATTCAGACTGAATGTTCTATATGCACATGTCTTAACATCGGATCTGACATCTTGAATACATCCTGCACAACCATATTAAACATCCTGCAGGAAGTTGATATCACATGTCAAGACAATAGGTGTGACATCTTGTGATAACACTAAGTTTTACCAAAATTGATGCCAATACATAGAACCAACATGACTGTGATGCGTCTTGATAGGCCAGCGGATATGTTTGCTATAGAGGAGATTAAAGATGAGAAGTCGTGGTATTTTGATATCAAGTGTTTCCTCCAAAGTCAGATTTACCCGCCTGGGGCATCTTTTAAAGATAATAAGACTTTGA
Source organism: Lathyrus oleraceus (assembly GCF_024323335.1). Taxonomy (NCBI): domain Eukaryota; kingdom Viridiplantae; phylum Streptophyta; class Magnoliopsida; order Fabales; family Fabaceae; genus Lathyrus; species Lathyrus oleraceus. The sequence continues at coordinate 206,599,922 of NC_066583.1, forward strand.
GGAAATTAGCTGGAAACTTCTACTTGAATGGTGATGTGCCTTAAAAGAGATATTTCGATATGGTTTTGCTCATATGCATGGGTAGACATGAAGTAGACCTATTGATGGCTGAAGTCTATGAAGGTTCCTTTGGTACTCACTCCAATGGACATGCTATGACTAAGAAGATGTTGCAAGCAGGTTACTATTGGCTGACAATGGAATCTGACTATTGTAAGTTCATGAAGAAATGCCACAATTGTCAAATATATGCAGATAAGATTCATAATCCTTTGACACTATTGAATTTCATTTCCTCTCCATGGCCCTTCTCCATGTGGAGAATTGATATGATTGGCATGATTGAGCCTAAAGCTTCGAACGGACATCGTTTCATTCTGGCGGCAATTGACTACTTCACAAAGTGGGTTGAAGCGGCTTCGTATGCGAATGTAACCAAGCAAGTTATTGTGAGGTTTGTCAAGAATCAGATTATATACCGGTATGGTGTGCCATGTAAGATCATTAATGATAATGGATCTAACTTGAATAATAACATGGTGGAAGCTCTTTGCAAAGACTTTAAGATTGCACACCATAATTCTTATCCCTACAGACCTAAGATGAATGGGGTTGTTGAAGCTGCGAATAAGAATATCAAGAAGAGCCTTCAGAAAATGGTTATAACGTACAAGGATTGGCATGAGATGCTCCCATTTTCTTTGCACGGATATCGTACACCAATCTGTACTTCAACATGGGCAACCGCTTTCTCACTTGTTTATGGCATGGAAGTTGTACTCCCGGTAGAGGTTGAGATCCCATCATTACGTGTCTTGATGGAAGCCAAGTTGACTGAGACTGAATGGTGTCAAATCAGGTATGACCAAATGAATTTAATTTAAGAGAAGAGGTTGACTGCCATGTGTCATGGTTAGTTATATCAAGAAAGAATGAATAAAGCTTTTGATAAGAAGGTCAGACCTCGTGTATTCAGAGAAGGTAACCTTGTGCTCAAGAAGATCTTATCTTTCAAATCAGATTCTAGGGGCAAATGGACTCCCAATTACGAAGGCCCATATGTTCTTAGGAGAGCCTTTTTAGGAGGCGCTTTGATTCTTACAACTATGGATGGTGAAGAGTGCACGCGTCCTGTGAATGTCGATGCAGTCAAGAAATACTTCGCCTAAAAAGAAAAGAGCAGCTCGCTAAGTTGAAACCCGTAAGGGCGGATTAGGAAAAAATGAGCGTCTCGGTGGGTTAAAAACCTGAAAGGGCGATCCAAGCAAAAGTTAGAGACATAAAACAGAAAAAATTATCCCGATAAATTGAGTACCCCACCTTGGGGAAATTTCTGCAAAAATAAGGGATTATGGCAAGTAACTGCATCCTGTTGATCTTCAGTCTTGAAGACTTTCTTGAGCATAATGTTTGGTTCTAATTCATCTTCAGCCAAAGCCAAGAGCACAGTGGATATCGAAATTGGTAGAAGGATTAGTGATCATTATATTCAATGTAGCCCTTTTCCATGTAAATTACTAGTTTTCAACTTTTGTACATATCTATGGAGTCTTGTCATTTATAGACTACCATTCCATTAAATAAAGTTGAGCTTTTATCCAATTGTTTCTACTCTTATTTATTCAGCTAAGTAGAATTAAATTTTATTGTGATCATTTTGAAATTAAAGTTTTAAAATAAAAAGCATGTTTTTTTTAAATAATAAGAGCAGTTACTTTAAAAAAGCAATTAAAGGAATATCAATAACGGTCCGAAAAACGGTAAGCCCTAAATACGAAGCATTGTTGGTTTCTCCCCAAGCAGTTGGTGCAATATTCGTTTATTCTCAGCAACTTTTCAGCATCTCCAACCGAGTTGTTGGTTTCCCCAACTGAGTTCATAATTGCCTCCCTCGAGTTGTAGGCACGTTATTGCAGTGGGTTGCATAGATTCAGCAAATTTTAATCCCTGCTAGTCACCATCAGAGTTATCCCTAACCTCTGTATCCCCGACTCTTGAGCAGTATTTGCGATCCTCTACAAGGTTGTCTCCCATTTGATATGGTGTTGACCTAAAATTCCTCGCAGAGTTGATAGTGCAGGTTTTTGGCAAACCTTTTCCGTCTCCCCAACCAGATTTGAGCCTCTGAGGTGGATGATTCTCTCCAACAGATGTTTTCCTTATGTGAGGATTGGCTGAGAATTGTATTGGTGATGTAGACCAGTGACATTTGTATCCTTTGTGATCGTTTTGTCAGCATAATCATCATGTATATATATACATATACATATACATTCATAGATTTTATCATTGTATTAATAATGCACTTTATGTTTCATTGTTTCTCTGATCCTCTTCCACGGTGGTATCCTTTCCCTCCATGCAAATTTGGTGTGTCTGTCCTCTTTCAATTGTAGAGTGTCAGCCCCTTAAGCAGAAAGAGTTTAACCTTTCTCATTCCCCATTGAGTTACTTCCTCGTGGATCATCATTATTTCAGTTTCCTCCTTAGTTGATTATCTGGATGGAACCGCTCCCCCTGAGTTATATCCTCATTGGGTTGAGTTTTTGAATGACTGGTTCCTTCTATATCTTACCTAGATAGATGCTTTTGGTCCCCTGAGAGTCTATTACTCAGTAACTGGTAATATTCTTCTCAATTTGCAAGTATTTCACTTTTGCTCAATACCCAACAAAAGTAACCGTTTTCTCCCCGGCGGATTCGTTTTCACATTTCCCAGGAAGTCTATCCTTGATATGTTCATCTTAACCGATGACGAATATTTTCTTCCCCCACAGTTTAGTCTATCCTTGATATGTTCATCCTAACCGATGACGAATATTCTCTTTTTGTTATTCTACCCAGTAAAAAGGTAGTTGTAATCCCTATTTCTTTCCCCAGAGAGTTAATCCTTAATATGTTCATCCTAACCGACGACAGATTTCCTCTTCTTTGTGGTCTTCTTCCCAGTAACTAGTAGTTGTAAATCCTGTTTCCCCTCGGAGTTTATCCTTGATATGTTCATCCTAACCGGTGACAGATATTCTCTTTTCGGTATTCTATCCAGTATCCGGTAGATATAATTCCTACTTTTTTCAGGAAATTTATCCTTGGTATGTTCATCTTAACTGGTGACAGGTATCCTTCCTAATGTCCCCAGGTGAGTCTATCCTTGATATGTTCATCTTAACCGATGACGGATATTCTTCCCCTTTAAGTTTATCCTTGATATGTTCACTTTAATCAGTGACGAATATTCTCTTTCTTTGCGGTTTCTGCCCGGTAACCGGTAGTTATAAACCCTATTTGGCTTTTCCCCATTAGGTTATTCTTACCCAATAACTGGTAATGAATACATCTCTGGGTTTCCCCCAGCGAGTCTTCTGTTGCTCCTGTGTTGAAGATTATTTCTTCCCCGGTTGAGTTTTAGTGTGCATTTCCTTAGTGAGATTGCCATTTCCTGTTTGGTTCGAGTATTTCAGCTTTGTTCTGATTTACACGTTTCCCATACAGATGCTCCTTTTATTCCCCGGCTGAGTGTTTCCATAGATTTATTTTCGTGGAATCCCTCGAGTCCCCCAGCAGTTTAAAGTCAAAGCCTAGCCTACGCACAACCTTTTTCCCCCCAGAGTCTCTGTCTCCCCAGTGGGTTTACCTTACGGAATGCATTATACTCCTGTGGACTTTCGATCTCTCCAGATTCGTTTCCTTTGTGGCAACATTTTCCCCACAAAGATTATTTTAACATTCAATCATATGAATCATGAGGTCTCTTAGGGACCAAAATTTGTTTCTCTATGTTGTTATTTAAGTCCATTCTACTTGTAGCGGGGTATTCGTTACCATTAGAGATATTGACTAAATCCAAGGTAAACCATACAAGTCGAGTCACCACCGCACTTCTATTTATCCAAATGAATGGTTAGAAAGCGGACAAAAACCTAAAAGTTTTATCGAATCAAAAACTAGTAAAAATGTCAGAGATCTGGGTAAGGGGGTTGGTTATGCAATGGGAAGGTTTTAAGCACCCAAAACATCCTAGGTACTCCTAGGGAGCCCTTTTCACATTTGTTGTAAGGTTGGTATTTGGTGAAAATTTATTTGTGCAAACATGATTGAAGACGTGAGAAGAGAATGTACAAGTTTATTTACATTTTGTGTTTGAATGGATAAACCCATTGCCTACGTACCATCTTAAAAAAAATTAGGATCAAAACCTCGTAGTTCGGGATAAAAAATCTCAAGAATGAATTGGTGAATTGATTAGTCCAAAAGCCTTAAGGTCTTTTGTTATCCAAGGGAGAAAACTCAACCTAAAACCACAAATCCACCATGTGAGGATAGCTTCAACATGCTAGTGAGGGGTTAACCCTATAATAAGCATGGAAGACTCATTGTCCATCACTAAGGATATAGGTGAGCATTATATCTACCTCAAGGATAACTCAAACCTAACAGCTAAAGGTTATGAAAAATTTGATTAAGAAAATGGCCATTGAAACCACATAAAGACATTTGAATGGGTTATATTTACCAATGAAAAGTATTTACAAAATATGGTCAAAGTGGATTAAAGATTCAATTCAAAATAAGTGTTATGAAAAGGAAGTTTGAAAATCAAAAGCATAAGGCTTAGGTTTCTAATGTTGAAAACAAGTGTTAGATGTTTGCACAAAAGTTTTGGCTTGGGTTAGAGTGGAGAGAAGAAGAAGAATGGCTAAAGTCCTAAACAAATAAGAGATAAGGGAAAAGAAGTAAAACCACAAATGGAGTTCCTCTCTTGAGATCATATTGATGATCTAAGTAGCTCCCATCCTTTGGAATAAGCAATCACATAAGCAATAAACTCAAGCAATTACTAATCAAATGAACTCTAGAAAAGCTCCTCAATGTATCTTGGGTCCCTCTCTCTTAGAAGCTCATGGTAATGGTTCCTCAATTTGATTCAAGTTGGAATCCCTAGCACAAGAACACACACATTAAAAGGTTCTTGCAAACAAACAAGGAATGGACAAGAAGAGTTTAGAAGTTGGTCCTTTCAAGGTCATCTTCAACATTAAGCATTCTAAAGGCCCAATGCCTAGTTGCTCTTTGACTTTTATAGCACTCTAAAGGCCCAATGCCTAGTTGCTCTTTGACTCCAAATTTTCATAGGGAAAGTCCTAAAGTCTAAGTCCATTTTATCCAATTCTTTGCATTTGGTCAACAACAATCAAAACAAAACACAAACACAAATGATATATACACAATTATGTGCTCAAGTGAGCAAAAGGCAAATTGCATTAACATAAACATGTGCTCCAATGAGCAAAGGAAAAAGCTAATGAATAATATGTACGAGAATAGTAAATTGCATAAATGTAAAGTGTAAAAAGTAAATGTTAATGGTTAATGGTTAATGTTAGTAGTTAGTGTGCCATAAGGAAAATTTCGCGCTATGTTAAGTAATCGTAATTGGACTTATGTAGAAGTCACAACTATCTGAGGTCGGTCAATAATAATGTAGGCAACAACACAAGTTAGAAGTCTTGATTAGTGAACCAAGTTCCAACAACTTGCCATGCCAAAAGAAAAGGAGAAATGATCTTGTATTGGTTTAAGTCCTTTGCATGATTTAGGAAGCAACCGATCCTTAATGCAAAGCCATTCCTTTGATCAATTGATCAAGATGATTTAGATTTGAATCAAGGAAGGTTAAGCCTCCCTAATCAATGCTAACTTATCAACCCTTAACTCATTGATCAAAAAGAAAGAAGAAGAAGGAGATGAATAATGGATAATGAAAATGGAAAGAATAAAGTGCATTAAATGAAATGGAATGTACCAATCAACAAGTATTGACCAATGACATTGAGGATCATGGTCAAACAATCAAAAACAGAAGTGAGATGAAGATTGGAAGTCAAGAAATGAATAAAATATTTTTGGCATTTTTAATATTTGAAAATAAACTTGAATTAAAATATTAAAGAAGGGTCAAACTTCAAAATCACTTCAAATCAACTTTGAAAAGTCCATGTGATTTATCCTAAGTTCAACAAGGTCAAACAAAGTTTGACAAAAAAAATCAGCATTTTTAAAAGTCAGAAACTATTTTTAATCAATTAAAAATGAATAAAAATAACCTAATTGAACTAAAATCTCAAATAAATCTCAAATCAATTAAAAAATTGATGAGAATATTTTTCATAGATCCATCATCATTCAAATAGGTTGAGAAAATATTTTTGTACTTTTTGAATATAAAAAACTATTTAAAATGAATTTAAAATAACCAGAAAAGAGAAAATTCACAAAAAATATCAAATGATGAAATAAAAAATATTAAAAATCATTTTTAGAAACTAGAATTAAAAAGAGAAATAATGCAATTGGTCCCATATTTTTTGGATTAAAAATGAGAGAGTTATGAATTTTTGAAATAAAATGAAATAAAAGAAATAAAATGGAAATTATAAAAATCAGAAAAAACCACGAGCGTCTGATCAAGCCTCATTAATTGACGTGGCTGATCAGAAGGCTCTCAAGTGCGCGCTTACCATGTACATGAGTCAAGCGCGTGGTACCATGCATTAAATGGAGTCAAACATAACAAGGGCCAGGATTAGATCGTGGGAAACGCATCCAATGGTCCAGATTCAATCTGGCATGGTGGACGGTGGTGTACACCACCGTCTTCTCCGACGAGCACACCAGTTCCGGCCAGAGTTGCAGGTTTGCAAAAGTTAGCCAAAACTCACGATCCATATACCAAATTAAAGCTGGGGTGATGTACATCACCCTTGTACCATTAGTTTCTCTTCTAGATCCCCATAGTAAAAGAAATCAGAAGGAGAAAAATATGGTGTTCATGTTGAACTTCATGGATTTCAAAAATTGAGCATATAACAATGATGCCTCTATAGAGAGGATTTCAGACAACACAATATCAAGGCCAACAGATCAAAGAATAAGGAGTTTCAAAGAAAAAACCAGTTGATGCACACCTTTAAATTGTGAAGCTTTGAGTCCCTTTCCTCAGCTCCTTTTGCAAAGCAGAACCTCAATGGATCAGATGATGAAGGTTTAGGAACATTAGATCTGAAGATTCAACCAAATTAAATTGAATTTCATATCTGAAAGTTTGAAGAAATGTGAACTTAGTTCCTTTGGTATGGTTGGGAATTCACTCTTGCAGCATTTCAGGCGCCTTTAGGTTAGTTCATAATGAAGCATAGCACATGTATTTATAGCTGGAATTGGCTGAACAAGTGATTTTACTCGTGTGCATGGCAAATGGATTTTCCTTGCATGGGCTTGTATGCTCATGTGAAAGGCCCAATGAAGCTTGGAATAACTTGCTGAACTCATGCAGATTGCTAATGGACGTGTACAAGAAGTGTAAGCATCTCATGCATGGCAATTGGAATTGAATTTCACAAAATGCACTAAACCTTCATGCCTTCGAAACTGGTGCTTCCAAACTCCAAATACCATCTCATGAGTAATGGTTAGAAAGCTTATTGCATAAGGAACAAATGATATGTTGATCAAAATTTCAATTGCATCATTTGGATTTTTTATGAAGACGTTATGGGCACTTGAAGTTGGACTTTTTTGCCTTTCAATGCATTTGGTCCAAAGTGACCTATAATGTTTTGCATTATCACATGTATTTGTTTTGAGATTTTGAAATTTTATTCAACATAACATTTGAAGTAGATACAATAAGCTTTCAAATGCATTTGATCCCACCTTAAAATCATAAAAAATTAATGAGTTATGTTCTTGGGAAGTTGACCCAAAATTAGGGTTTCAGTCAAAATGACCTATAATGTCTTGGAATGGGAGATGATCTTCCAAGCTTCAAATCCAATTTTGATGAACATGAAATTTGTTCATATTGTCCTTAAGAACATTGTTTCTCTTGGGATAATCTTCATTTGACCAACACATAAAAAGTTAGGTCTCAGTGCCTTTCAAAATTGACCGATCAACTTTCCAAGTCCACAACTCATATCTTGATGAATTGATGATTGAGGACACTAAAATAAGGTCAAATATGCATGAAATGATGAGTTAAAGAACTTACCTTGATTGTATTTTACCATGGGCTGAGGTTGCTTCATGAGCAAGGTATTGTGGATGATCAGATGAATTAGGGTTTCCTTGAGGAACAAACCTCAAGTCCTTTGACTTGCTTTGATCAAAATGATGAATTGAGATACTTGGGAGGCATATTTGATGAATGATAGCTTTAGGAACCATTGTCATGCTTTCTCTCATCTTCTCTTAGCCATATCATTGCACCAATGATCTCCCAGAAGCTTTTGACCTTGTGACTGCTCAAGCTACAAACAAGAAATGTTAATGACATATTTTTGTGCTTTTGGTTAGTGAATAAAATGAGAAAAGCAATAATATACAATTCAAGCATGCTTGGTGATCTCAAACCACTCACAAGGAGTCCCACCCAAAGGTAAAGGGGACCTATATGCTTATGATCCTTGAGGTTTTGCAAATGCAATGTTATGATGCCATGAGGGATCTTAGGGTCAAAATTGGGGTCTTACACTACTGATTTGATGTGAAGACTTTAACCTTCATCTCCTCAGCTAGAATATCCTTAAATAGGGGCAGCTGTAAGACCCCAATTTTGACCCTAATATTCCTCATGTTATTCTCATCATATGCATTAGATTGGGATCACACCTTAGCATCCCCCTTACCCCTCATTCATTGGGTTTGCATTAGGAGAGATCACCAAGCACATTTGATTATATCATACTTCATTTTCCTTTGTTTACTAACCAAAATACCAAAATTATGTCATTATATAGTTTAACTCTTTTGTAGGTAGTGCACATCCTCACATATGCTGTATCAAGCCCATATATAGGGTTTGAGGCCCTTATTGCAAGGAGCTCAATCAAGAATTGGTCCACATTGGCTCTAAGCATCATATATGGATTCCCATGATCTTCACATGTTATTTTGATCAAGAAATCATCAAGATTTTGGAGTTGGTTTGCCTTGGAAATCCTAATTCATCTCGGTATCTTATGTGACTTCTTCAACAAGTATCTTTACCAATTGATAAAATATTTCAAGGGATACTTCACACTTCATAATCTTATGCATATATAATCCTTCATGAGTCCCAAAAGTCAAGAGAATATCAAGCTAGCATGTTGGTTCATGGTGGTTGACCCGGAGAATTTAACTGGTCAAAACTGGGGTTCCCTAGACCCTATCTCCTACAATTTTATACTATGAAAATGATTCCTAGATCCATGTTACTCTAAATGACATTCCAAACAACTTTCGTATTGAGGTCAAGAGCTAGTTTTGCTTGGAAAGTCATTTTTTATGGTGAAAGATTGTAAGTCATTTTGTTTAAACCTTAATTTGGAGGTCAACTTCCCAAGACCATAACTTGCTCAATTTTTATGAGATGAAATCCATTCAAGTTGCATGATCAAATTCAAGATGTCTACTTAAACCTTTATTTTTTAAGGGAGTGCAAATTCAATATGAAAATACATGTGATAAAAGGAAACATTATAGGTCATTTTGGGCCAATGCCATTGAACAAGTGATTTTCCTCAACTTCTAAAATGCATAACTTCTACATGCTAAATCCAAATGGGGTCATATGTTTAACCAATTTTAATGAATTTGAGAGAGTTAAAACTTTGATGAAGGAACTTTTCTCATTTGAATCCCATAGAAAAAGTTACTTAAAGTGGAAGAAGCGAACATATGGCTTGATACTTAGAATTTTTTTTGATATGTTTGATTTTTCAAACTTCTATCTCAAAATTAACCATGATCCGTGCTTCAAATGAAAAAGTGTTAAACATGAAAGTTGTTCCTCTTGACCTAACCTTTCCAAAAAGTCAAAATTCATCTCATTTGGACAAAGTATGAGTTACTTGTGCATGGCTTAAAGTTGAAGGACAATTTGGAAGATTTGACGTTCCACTTTTCATACATGATTGCATGGCCTTTCCATTTGATTTCAGCTTTGCTTACACATAATTTTCGACCTAAGTGTATAATTTGATGGGTCTATCACACGCCCGTGCAAGTATTCAAGTGAGATTTCCAATTTTTCCAAAAATGGAAATGTGCAAATATCATTGACATGGGCCTATAAATAGAAGTCCTCTTGCTCAGAAATAAGGACTCAGGCGCGCAAGCTTTGAATCAACAACCCTATACCCTCACATTCAAAGGATAAGCTTGAAGATTTTCTTTGAAAATCGAGTTTGAATCTCACACTGTTTTTGAGATTGAAACTCCAAGAGTCCTTCCTTCTCTTTGATCCATTTCCACTCCATCAAGCATCTAAAGCAAGGCCAAGCATAATTGAAAGCAAGATCGTGCCAATCTGAACCTGCATTGAAGGTGATTTTCAGAATTTTCCATCTCTTCGCTTCTCACTCAGTTCTTCATTATTATTGTTGATTTTTGGTTGTCTGAAGTCCTACCAATGTAGGCACCAAGATTAATTTTCTTAGAGGTCAAATCGAAGCAACTCAGATCATGATCCTTAAATTTTAACTCCTTGTATCTTTCTATATACTTGGAGTTAGACAAAATTGAGGCCAGATTCGAGCCCCTGAGCATTTTTTCTTTAAATTCATGTCCTCCTTTTTAATTTTGGTGATGGTTGAGGGTGGACCAGTCCGGTGAGGTCCACCGGAGAAGAAGACCGGAGCTTTGGCTCCGGCGATGTGTTGGCACGCTTCTGACCCACATGATCCTTTTAATTTGTTTTAATCTGGGGCATCCAAAGTGAAGCAACTCAGATCATGATCCTTAAATTTTAACTCCCTATATCTTTCTATATACTTGGAGTTAGACAAAATTGAGGCCAGATTCGAGCTCCTGAGCATTTTTTCTTTAAATTCATGTCATCCTTTTTCATTTTGGTGATGGTTGAGGGTGGACCAGTCCGGCGAGGTCCACCGGAGAAGAAGACCGGAGCTTTGGCTCCGTCGAGGTCCACCAGAGAAGAAGACCGGAGCTTTTGCTCCGGCGATGTGTTGGCACGCTTCTGAACCACATGATCCTTTTAATTTGTTTTAATCTAGGGCATCCAAAGTGATTACCACGCGTGTGGGACATTTGACTTGGTGTATGGTGGAACACGCGCTCAGATCCACTTGATCTACCACCTCAATTAATGAGGGAGATCAAGTGGTCCACGTTTTTTTGTAATTTCTGATTTTTATTTTAATTGCCTTATTTTCATTAATTCATATTAATTTTAATGTTGATCCAAAAAATATGGGACTTTCACCAAAAAAATTCAAATATTTTTCTCTTTCATTTTCTGAATCAAAATTATTTTTTGGATCAATATTAATATTTTTTATGATTTAATTGTTTTTTTGCATATTTTTAATTATTTTAAAATACTTTTAAGTTTCCAAAAATTATGAATTTTTTTCTCCAAGGCCATTTGTCCTTGTTTGACCTATGGTAAATCTCTTGGCCATTTATTTGGTGTGTTGAAGAGGTTTTAGGTTTTTGATCAACCATAATTTAATTTTATGCATTTTTTAATTGATTTTTAATTGTTTAATTGTGAATAAATTATGTTGAGCTATTTTTATTGACTTGTTGAGTTTGACTATTGTTGTTGGGCCTTGGTCAAGGTTGATTTGACTTTGTTGGATTAAAATCAGTGGATTTAGGGGATTGATGAAATGTACATTTCATCTCCCAAAATGAATGAATGATTTTAATTTGATAAAAGTCCCCTCATGGCCAATTTTTGTTTGTCTCATTTCCCCTCCCTCTTCATCTTCAATCCCTTTCTATCCCATCCATTCCATTGACCTATGATATCTTTATATCCTAAGGCTAATTGGTTCATAAACCAATATAAGTATGAATGAGATTAGGTCCACCCTTTTGCCATTTTATTTTAAGTGTGGTATGTTTTAGGAGTATGGTTAATTATACCATATCTCTAACATGCATTAACACTAAAATTTCTATTAATCAGCCTCAGATAGTTGTGACTTTTACATAAGTCCAATTAAGATTGCTTAACATAGCGCTAAATTTTGACCCAAAAGCATAACATTATAGTAAGTGAGATTGTAAGTCTCCCCCTTTCATGGTATTGTGTGGAAACTTGGCATTTTTTCCTTCCCTTGGAAGATGTCTTGGTTCAAGGATCCATGTTTGTGAATAAAGGGTTGAGTGTTCTCCAAAGAATGACTTAAACAATTGAAAAGCAAAAACAATGCTAACTTCTAATCAACTAACATTTAACTAACTTTTAATTTCAAGCCATTTACTTTTATGCACTTTAAATTCAAGTCTTTTATCATTTGCCATTATTCTTACCATTTAACTTGTTTATCTTAATGCCATTTTCACATTGCTCATTTGAGCCATATGTTGTGGTTGTATATACTTGTTTGTGTATTTTGTTTGTGTTTGTGGTCTTAGGATCTTAATGTACATAATAGCAACAAAAAACCCTAAAAATGTTTGTGTGGACTGCTGGATTTGATCTGAGACTTAGACTTAGAATTAGGCAACATTCCCTATGCAAAAGGACTTGGCCAATGCCAACTTTTCTAAAGCCAAGTCATTGTGAATTGAACCTTCATCTGATGCAAGTATTGAGATCCCATTTGAGTTCATCTTCTACATGGTTTTGATGAAGCTTTTACTTTGAACCTATGTCTAATGCCTTATTCTGAGCCATTCAAGGAGTATGTCATCTGATGCATGGGAGATTATAAAGAAGACTATGGTGTTGCTTTCTTGGATGTGGCTATCTATTTGATGCCTTGCTCTTCATCTTGCTATGTGTGTATTGATATTGCTTGATTCTAAAGCACAAGGGAAAATTGGGTTTCTACATGACATTCTTTTCTATTGGATTGCGTCCCATTGGTCAGATCTTTTCAACTTTTAAATTTTAAATTTTTGCTTAGGATTAGTCTCTTCATCTCCTTCCACTTTTTAAATTTCAAATCTATCCCTCCTTTTAAAATCTTCTTTGCTTGTGATTTTTAAACTCTTTTTCTTAATCAAATTTGTAAATGAATCTAACCATGTTGACTTAAAATTTCAAAAGACAAAAAGAACTAACACCCATTCAAACTCTTTTAGGCCTTTGGTGCCTCTTTTAAACTTAAAATTTTGTTAAAAGAAACTCATTCACTTTGAAACTATTACCACGAACTACGAGGTTTTGATCCCTTATTTTTATGTTGGTACATAGGCACAAGTCCGAAGATCTTGGCAAACACAAATATATAATTAATGAATTCTTTTCTCATCCCCACACTCTATTTATTGCAAACATCTTTTCATACCAAAACACATGTACACACAAAAAAGGTCTCCCTAGGAGTACCTAGAGCACTTTGGGTGCTAACACCTTCCCTCTGTGTAACCAACCCCCTTACCTGTAATCTCTGAAATTTTATTAGTTTTAATTTGAAAACTTCTTATCTTTGGGTTTTATTCGTACTTTTCCCTTTTCCCTTGGAAACGATAAAAGCGCGGTGGCAACTCTGGTTTTATTGACGTGAAGTTTATCCATAGCTTGATGGTCATGAATTTACCACTACATGTATCAAGGCGCCCCTATAAGGTACAACGGTGTGATTGTCAAAACATTTGATGGTTCTCGCAAGACCGTCTATGGAGAAGTGAACCTTCCAGTGAAGATAGGTCCGAGTGACTTCCATATTACTTTCCAAGTGATGGATATCCACCCGGCCTATAGCTGCTTATTGGGAAGGCCATGGATACATGAGGCTGGAGCTGTGACATCCACTCTGCACCAGAAGTTGAAATTTATGAAGAATGGCAAGCTTGTCATTGTTGGTGGAGAGAAAGCATTGTTAGTAAGTCACCTGTCATCTTTTTCGTATCTGGAAGATGAGGAAGAGGTTGGAACTCCATTCCAAGCTCTATCTATTGCTGAAGTGAAGAAAAATGGGGCACCCATGTCCTCTTTCAAATATGCGTAGAAAATTGTTGAAGATGGCAGTTCAGATGAGTGGGGCCGTATGGTAATGGTCGTCGAGAACAAGAGTAGAGCTGGTTTGGGATTCCAACGAGGGTCGTCTTATGTAAAAGTTGAAGATGTGCAACCTAGTTTCCGTAGCGGAGGGTTCATCCATGGTAATGAACAACACCTAGTTGCTGTGATCGTTGGTGATGAAGATGAAGATTGTGCCAATTTTGTGACGCATGGAAAGACTTGCAACAATTGGATCGCTGTTGATGTTCCTATTATCGTCCATCGCTCTAAGTAATTTGTTTTTATCATTTTTTGAAAAATATTTCTCCTATGCCTAAGGGAGAAGTGAACATTGTTGGGCATATTTCAAATTAATCATAAATAAAATACAATTCTATTCATCCATGTCTATGATATTTTTTATTTTTACTTTTTGCTTTTCTGAAAAATGGTAATCACAAAAAAAACATAAATAAATAATAATTATCCATCTGCATAATATTTGGTCACAATTCACTTCTCTAAAATCAAAATATCAAATCATTATGTGGCCTGGTTTGTAAAGCCATTGATTAAAATGATCCTACTCCTTCTCCAAACTTTGAATTTCCTGTGTTTGAGGCTGAGGAAGAAAGTGATGAAGAAGTGTCTGATGAATTATCTCGTCTACTTGAGCACGAGGAAAAAGCCATTCAGCCATTCGAAGAGCAGATTGAGTTAGTTAACTTAGGTTCTGAAGATGATGTGAAGGAAGTCAAGATTGGGTCTCCACTGTGTCCAGAGTTTAAGAAAGGGTTTATTGATCTTCTTCGAGAGTATTCAGATGTGTTTGCTTGGTCCTATCAAGACATGCATGGTTTGGATTCTGAGATTGCGGAGCATAGATTGTCGTTGAAGCCAGGATGCCCGCCAGTCAAGCAGAAGCTGAGGAGGACTCATCCTGATATGGTAGTGAAGATCAAAGAAGAAGTGTGAAAGCAGACCGATGTCGATTTCCTTGTTACTGCTGAGTATCCGCAGTGGGTGGCCAATATTGTGCCTGTTTAGAAGAAAGACGGAAAAATCCGTATGTTTGTTGATTATAGAGATTTGAACAAAGCTAGTCTGAAAGATGATTTTCCTCTACCACACATTGACATGTTGGTAGAAAATACAGCTAAATTCAAAGTCTTTTCATTTATGGACAGATTTTACGGTTACATCAGATCAAGATGGCACCCGAGGATATGGAGAAGACCACATTTATTACAACCTGGGGAACACTCTGTTATAGAGTGATGCCTTTCGGTTTAAAGAATGTTGGTGCAACATACCAGAGAGACATGACCACTCTTTTTCATGATATGATGCATAAAGAGATTGAAGTTTATGTCGATGATATGACTGCTAAATCCAGTGATGAAGAAAAGAATGTTGAGCATTTGTTGAAGCTACTCCAGCGTTTGAGGAAGTACAAACTCCGCTTGAATCCCAACAAGTGTACATTTGGTGTTCGTTCTGGTAAGTTGTTGGGCTTTATTCTCGGTGAGAAGGGTATTGAAGTTGATCCTGCCAAGGTCAAAGGAATACAAGAGATGCCCGCGCCCAAAACTGAGAAGCAGGTCAGAGGTTTTCTCGGCCGCTTGAATTACATTTCAAGGTTTATATCGCATATGAGCGCCACATGTGCACCTATGTTGAAGCTTCTTCAGAAAGATCAGTATTGTGATTGGACCGAGGATTTCCAGAAAAGCTTTCGACAATATCAAAGAATATCTGCTTGAACCTCCGATTCTGTCTCCGCCTGTTGAAGGAAGACCGTTGATCATGTATTTGATTATGCTTGATGAAAGTATGGGTTGTGTTCTTGGTCATCAAGATGAAACCGGAAAGAAAGAATATGCAATTTACTACCTCAGTAATAAATTCACCGACTGTGAGACTCGGTATTTTATGCTAGAAAAGACTTGTTGCGTATTGGCTTGGGCTGCTAAGCGTCTGCGCCATTATATGTTGAATCATACCACTTGGTTGATATCCAAAATGGATCCAATCAAGTACATTTTTGAGAAGCCTGCTTTAACTGGGAGGATTACCCATTGGCAGATGTTGTTGTCAGAATATGATATTAAATACCGATCTCAGAAAGCAATCAAGGGTAGTGTCTTGGCTAACCATTTGGCTCACCAACCTATTGAAGACTATCAGTTAGTACAGTATGATTTTCCTGATAAAGAGATTTTGTACCTGAAAATTAAAGATTGTGATGAACCATTGCTTGAAGAAGGGCCAGAACCTGGTTCCTATTGGGGCATGGTATTTGATGGAGTTGTTAATCAGTATGGTAATGGCATTGGGGCAGTGATTATTACTCCTCAAGGCACGCATTTCCCGTTTACATCTAGATTGACTTTCAAGTGTCCAAATAATATGGCTGAGTATGAAGCTTGCATTATGGGGCTTGAAGAGGCCATTGATCTCCGAATCAAATATCTTGACGTCTATGGAGATTCGGCTTTGGTTGTAAACCAAATCAAAGGTGAATATGAGATGAATCAACCTGGTTTGATACCATATAGAGATTATGCGAGGAGGACTTCAACTTTCTTTACGAAGGTTGAGTTTCATCATATCTCTCGAGATGAGTCCGGATGGCAGATGCTCTTGCAACGTTGGCTTCAATGATTATGGTGAAATTTTGGAATGAGTTCCCAATTTGACTGTGATGCGTCTTGATAGGATAACTCATGTGTTTGATTTTGAAGAGATCAAAGATGAAAAGCCGTGGTATTTTGATATCAAGTGTTTTCTCCAAAGTCAGATTTACCCGTCTGGGGCATCTCTGAAAGATAAGAAGACTTTGAGAAGATTAGCTGGCAACTTCTACCTAAATGGTATTGTGTTGTACAAGAGAAACTTCGATATGGTCCTGCTCAGATGCGTGGATAGACACGAAGCAGACTTATTGATCACTGAAGTCCATGAAGGTTCCTTTGGTACTCATTCCAATGGACATGTTATGGCAAAGAAGATATTGAGAGCAGGTTACTATTGGCTGACAATGGAATCCGATTGTTGCAAGTTTGTGAAGAAATGCCACAAGTGTCAAATATATGCAGATAAGATTCATATTCCTCTGACACTATTGAATGTCATTTCCTCCTCATGGCCCTTCTCTATGTGGGGAATTGATATGATTGGCATGATCGAGCCTAAAACTTCAAACGGACATCGTTTCATTATGGTGGCTATTGATTACATCACAAAGTGGGTTAAAGCAGCATCGTATGCAAATGTAACCAAGCAAGTTGTTGTGAGGTTTATAAAAAATCAGATTATATGCCGGTATGGTGTGCCAAGTAAGATCATTACTGATAATGGATCAAACTTGAATAATAATATGGTGGAAGCTCTTTACAAAGACTTCAAGATTACACATCATAATTCTTCTCCCTACCGACCTAAGATGAATGGGGTTGTTGAAGCTGCGAACACGAACATGAAGAAGATCATTCAGAAAATGGTTGTGACGTACAAAGATTGGCATGAGATAGTTACGTTTGCTTTGCATGGGTACCGTACATCCATCCGCACTTCAACAGGGGAAACTCCATTCTCACTTGTTTATGGAATGGAAGTTGTGCTACCAGTAGAGGTTGAGATCCCATCATTGCGTGTCTTGATGGAAGCCAAGCTGACAGAAGCTGAATGGTGTCAGACCAGGTATGACCACCTGAATTTGATTGAAGAGAAGAGATTGACTGCCATGTGTCATGGTCAGTTATATCAGCTGAGAATTAAGAAATATTTTGATAAGAAGGTCAAGCCTCGTGTGTTCAGAGAAGGTGACCTTGTGCTCAAGAAGATTCTATCTTTCAAACCAGATTCTAGGGGCAAATGGACTCCTAATTATGAAGGCCCATATGTTGTTAAGAGAGCCTTTTCAGGTGGTGCTTTGACTCTTACACCTATGGATGGTGAAGAGTTCACGCGTCCTGTGAATGCCGATGCAGTCAATAAATACTTCGCCTAAAAAGAAAAGAACAACTCGCTAAGTTGAAAACCCGAAAGGGTGGCTTAGGTAAAAATGAGCGTCTCGGTGGATTGAAAACCCGAAAGGGCGATCCAGGCAAAACTTAGAGACATAAAACAAAAGAAATTATCCCGATAAATTGAGTACCCCAACTTGGGGAAATTTATGCAAAAATTAGGGATTATGGGAAGCAACTGCAATCGGCTAATCTTCAGTCTTGAAGACATTCTTGAGCATGTCAGTTGGTTCTGATTCGTCACTCTCAACCGAAGCCAAGAGCATAGTGGATATTGAAGTCGGTAGAAGGATTAGTGATCATTGTATTCAATGCAGCCCTTTTCCATGTAAATTACCATTTTTCAACTCTTGTAAAGATTTATGAAGTCTTTTCATTTACAGACTACCATTCAATTAAATAAAGTTGAGCTTTTTATCCAATTGTTTCTACTCTTATTTATTCAGCAAAATAGAATTAAATTTTATGGTGATCATTTTGAAATTGAATTTTTAAAATCAAAATCTTGTTTTTTCTTAAATAATAAAAGCAGTTACTTTTAAGAGCAATCAATTTCATTTAAGGAATATCAACAGCGGTTTGAGAACAGGTGAGCCCTAAAATGCGAAGCATAGTTGGTTTTCCCCCAAGCAGTTGGCGTGATCCCTGTTTCCTCGCCAACAGCATTTCAGTATCTCAAGCCGAGTTTTGTTGGTTCCCCCCAACTGAGTTTGTAATTGCCTCCATTCTTTATAAGTGCATTTTCTCAGCGGTTTGCATGGATCCAACACAAGACTTTTCTTCCTCTCAAGTCTCCAGTAGATTCCAGTTCAACACTGATTCTTGAGCAATATGTCTGATCCTTTGCAAGGTGGTCTCCCATTTGATATGGTGTTGACCAAAAATTCCCCGCAGAGTTGATGGTGTGGATCCTCGACAGATCTTTCCCTTTTCCCCAGCTAGGGTTGAGCCTTTGTGATGGATAGTTTGCGTTCATCCTTTTCCTATCTTTCTCCAGTTGGTTCCCTCCTGTCGAGATTGGTGGAGTTGTTGTATTGATGATTCAGATCGGTGATGTTTGTATCCTTTGTGATTTTTTTGTCAGCATAATCATCATATATATACATATACATATACATATACATATACATATACATATACATATGCATATACATATACATATACATATACATATACATATACATATGCATATACATATACATATACATATACATATACATATACATATACATATACATATACATATACATATACATATACATATACATATACATCCATTATTACATTATTGCATTTTGTGATTCATTATTTCTCTGATCCTCTGCTATGGTGGTGTCCTTCCCCCCGCACAGTTTCGGTGTGTCTGTCCTCTTTCAATTGTAGAGTGTCAGCCCCTTAAGCAGAAAGAATTCAACCTTTCTCATTCCCCATTGAGTTATTTCCTCGTGGATGATTATTATTTCAGCTTCCTCCCCAGTTGATTATCTGGATGGACCCTCCCCCCCCTGAGTTATATCCTCATCGGGTTGAGTCTTTGGTGTAACATCCCAAAATTTGCCCTCCTCATTCATGCATTCATTTAGCATTTCATATTGCATTTCATCATGTCAATCAGAATTAGATCCGAGAAACTTTATTTAAAATAAATAAATAATAATAATAATAATAACTTTTTTACAAAAATAAATAAATAAATAAAAATAATAAAAAATAAATAAATAAAATATAATAGAAAAACTTGGACTTGGACCTCTCTCATTTGAGCCCACAAAGCCATGAAAATCAGGTTATAAAAGAGGGAGATCAGACAGAAAAAGGAAGAGAAGCAAAATACTCTGAGGTTTCCTTGAAACAAAACCCTTGACAAAACCTGGAGAGAAACCTGACAGAGAACTCAGAGCAACCCCCAGGCAGCTCTGAAAAATTCAATCTGACTCACACACTTTCATCTCACGCAAACCCTAACATTGCCTTGCGAACCCAGCCGTGCCATTTGATTTCAACCGGTCTCTCCCATCAGATTTGCCTCATTCCCATGATTTTATGCTCTTAATTTGGATCATCTGAATGTATGAGGTATGATGGATGAATTTCATTATGTTTTTGCCCACGGGTTTAATTATGCATGAATGGGTGAAACCTATGCCTTGAATGTTTAATCACATGATTTCTGAAATGTATGCCACAAGGTTTGAGGTTTCTGAAACCATACTGTTATCCATGAAAAAAATGCTTATCGTGTTTCACTAATCCTTTTGTTGAGTTTTTGTGAGGGCCCACAGACTCTTGCAGAGATGGTTTGCGTGGTTTTCCCACTTTATTTGTGGGATACCCCCTGGAGGTTCATTCCGATTACCTGTACTGACTCACCTTTCTTTGATGGCATTAGCTTGGGAGATCCCTGGGTTTCTTACTCCTTTAATTGTTGTTACTTCGGATCTTTATCCGTGTGGTACTTTTACCTCTTTTCCGCATTTTATCGCTTTCTTAGCTGGAAGACCTCGATAGGAGGCATTTGTTTTCTTTTGTTTATTTACTTCTGAGCCCCTTGTTGGCACATTTACTTTATACATGTTTGTTTTGTATGTGTTCGTATCCCTGCAGGTAGCGCGGTTCCTTCGTCAAGGACTACCTTTTTGCCCTTGAGCATCCCAAACCCTAAAACCCAAAGCAACACGTTAACTCCTTCTACTACAGGCGAGTAAGTCTCCAAAGGTCGAGCATCCGGTAGATTGCGTAGTGACGTCGTTCGTACAAAACCCAATCCATAACCCCATAGTTAGCCGAACTACGTTTTGCTCTGATTCTCAGGCCAGATGAGATACGTAGGCATAAGACGCGATGTCTTAGCGAGCATAATTACCCTTAACCCCTAGGTAGCCGAGCTACGAAGACTCTGATTCTCATATTCAGATGAGATACGTATGCAGTGGATGCGACATCCGCGCGAGTCATTTTCATTTAACCCCATTTTTTTAGTAAATAACACATTAGATAAACCCACACCCTTTAGAGAAGAACTACAAAAGTGGATCCCGTAGAGTACTACGGATGCGTAGGGATGCTAATACCTTCCCTTCGCATAACCGACTCCCGAACCCAAGATTTGGTTGCAAGACCCTGTCTTGTCCTTTCCTTATTCAGGTTTACTTCGAGCGTTTCCTTTCCCTCCTTTGGGATGAATAACGCACGGTGGCGACTCTTCTGTCATTTTCTTTCGTCGGTTGTTTTTTCGCGCACTGTATTTTTCAGGTTGCGACAGTTGGCGACTCTGCTGGGGACTGAAAGAAGTTGACCTCTTGCTGGTCCATCTTCCCTAAGCGAGTCCCTCCTAGCTTGTGTGATTTCTTGTTTATTGGGTGTTCATGCTTTTGTACATTTATTTGCTTACCTGCTTGCATGCATCTGTTGTATCTGTTGGATCTGTTTGTTTGTTTATTGGGATGGGGTGTTCTATAAGAGATAAGCCCATTACCCAGGCTTGAGTGTACACACAGGTTTTAGAGTGGATAATCATGAGGCTTGCGTGGCGTGTTGCTACGTTAAGTCGTTCGTGAAGAACCACACCCAGACGAGGTTTCTTTTGGATATATTATGTCTTACGGGTGTTCCGTAACGGCAGGATGTTCCTCTAGAAACCGTTGACTCTGGTGACCATTTCCCGAGAACTCAGTCGAGGCCTCTCCTCCGAGACGTGATTATGTTAGCTCTGGTGGGCGCATTCTCGCTGCTCAATCCGAGGATCCCGAGACTGGGAACTTGCTATTAGGATGTCCTGTTGAGGGGAGTCAATGGAGGTCTTTTGTCCCGTAATAATACCAAACCTTCAGTGGTAAACGTATTATTCGCGACTGAAGGGCTGAAGCTAACGAACTTCTGTTCTTAGAACCTACCAGTGAGGGGCGAGCTAAATTCAGGAAACCTTAACCTCCAACCAACCCGGTTTTCTGGAGCAGAGTTTTGGTCTTGTATTATATTCCTCAGTGAATTTCTCTCCAGGGAGTGCAACCTGACAGATGTTCAAGCGGATCCATCAATTCTGATTGACATGCCTTTACATTGCATAACATCATCTGCATATTTGCATCCAACATCTCATGCTTATTCATTTGCAGGGTATTCCCTTTCAAAACGGGGGTGCCTTAAAACTGAACAAGCAGTGCATCGTATACCATGCATATTAACCCTTGTCTGTTTTGCAGGTGTCACCGCAGTGTCTAATGTTTGTTCCCTGTATCAGGCAGTTATTGGTCCCAAGCGAGTCCACAGGTACCCGACAAAGGAAAATCGTCCACAGCTAGCGATGGGCCAAGTACAGAAAGAGTTGGTTGATATGCGTGAAAGGATGGATCAGTTCATGACATTGATGACTGGTATGGCAGAAGGCCAGGAAAAGCTGAGGGAATTGGTTGAGCAACCGAGACCCGATCCGGAGGTGGAGATACCAAATGCTGAGGGAAACCCTGGTAACCCTGGGAACGCTGATAACCCTGTGAACACTGGTAACGCGGGTAACGCAAATGCTGATGGAAACCCGGGTAATGTTGGCAACACAGGGAATGTTGGAAATGGTATTGGTGGAAGGTACAATGTGAATCAAATAATTCGGATTAACGGGCGCCCCGTTACTGAAGATTATCAGTATGATCAATTTTCTTTGCACGACGAGGCCCTCGAGACCACTCGCCGTATGGATGAGCTTGTTGAGAAGCTCAAATCTTTGGAGTCTCAAAATTCCTTAGGCTTTGATGTCACAAATCTTGGTCTGGTTCAGGGAGTAAGGATTCCTCACAAGTTCAAACCCCCTACTTTTGAGAAATACAACGGGGCTTCTTGCCCACGCACTCATCTCCAATCTTATCTAGGAAGGTTGGGAGCTCACACGGAAGATGAAAAGCTATGGATGTACCATTTTGAAGACAGCCTAACTGGAGCTTCTCGTGAATGGTATTCTCATTTGTCTCGTACTACCATCAAGAGCTGGAAAGACTTGGCAGAGGCTTTTGTCAAGCAATATCAATACAACTTGGACATGGCTCCAAATCGGACCTTGTTGCAAGGTATGTCTCAGACTGCCAAGGAAACCTTTAGAGAGTATGCTCAGCGTTGGAGAAAGATTGTTGCGTCCGTCCAACCCCCTATGTCTGAAAGGGAGATGGCGGACATGTTCATGAACACTCTTCAAGGAAATTATATTGAGAGATTGGTTGCTTGCCCGTCAATCAGCTTTGCAGAGATAGTAATTGCTGGAGAAAGAATCGAGAGTCTGTTGAAGATGGGCCAAATTCAAGACAATAGTTCTTCCAACTCATCAGGTCCCAAGAGACCGTTTGCTGGTAACGGTCAGCGAAGAAAAGAAGGCGAGGCAAGCGTTGTGTATGCCAGCAGAGGCATGGGTAGAGGACGCCCTAATTATTATCAAGATCAAGTGGCCGCAGTCACTATTCCAACACTTGTTCCTCAACCGCAATATCATCCGCAACAACAACCCAGGTACAACAATCAACAACAAGGAGGTAATCCGGGTCAGCAGAGACATTATCAACAACGTCCAAGGCAGACGGACCGGGTCACCGAGCCAATCCCAATGCCTTATTCAGTATTACTTCACAAGCTGATTGACATGAATCTGGTTACATTGAGAACTCTGGCCCCACCAATCGATCCCAATAATTTGCTTAGAGGTTATGATGTCAACGCCAGATGTGCTTTTCACTCCAACGCACCTGGCCATACTACAGATAATTGCAAGGCTCTCCAGTTAAAGGTACAAGATTTGAGAGATGCCCAGGCTATCAATTTTGCTCCGGTGCCTAATGTTATCCAGAACCCGATGCCGGCTCACGGCGGGCAGAGGATTAATGTTGTTGGTAGTGGGGAAACTTTGAATTTGGTTTCCGATGTGACTAAGGTGAAGACTTTGCTATCGGTGGTTAAAGACCGACTTCTGAAAGGACAGATTTTCCCGGGTTGTGGGGAAGAATGCAGAAATTGTCAAGCTGCCGAAAACGGTTGTGACAGTTCGAGAAGGGGTATTCAGCAACTGATAGATGAAGGTTGTCTTCAGTTCGATCAGGCCCGTCCAGTGAAGAATGATGTATCGACGGTGACGTTTTATTTCACTCCTGAAGAAATATATGTTCCCGAGAGACTCGCTCCGACAATAATATATTTCCCAGAAAGTACAGAACCAGTAGCGGTGAACATCGAAAGTTCAGCACCAGATGCAATTTACTCTGACAGCCCTCAACCGACTTTGGTTGGTCCGATCACCATCACAATACCAGGACCCGTTCCGTATGAGAAAGACAGTGCTGTCCCGTGGCACTATGGGGCTGATATCTACTGCCAGGGGCAGAAAGTTAACAAAGAAGACATTGACATTGGTAGCTCCGCTGTAGACAATGTTGGAGGGGTTGGTGGCTTCACTCGCAGTGGACGCCTATTTGCACCATCAACATTACGCGCGAATACTGAAGCCGAGGCAGCTGCCAAGGCTAAAGGGAAACAGATGGCCGCCGAAGAGGTTACTACTGAGGAAGATCCTCCTAAGACCGCATTCGAGAAGGAAGTGGATGAGTTTATGAGGATTATCAAGAAAAGTGACTACAAGGTAGTCGACCAGCTAAATCAGACACCCTCAAAGATCTCCATTCTCTCACTATTGATGTGCTCTGAGGCGCACAAAGCAGCCTTGTTGAAAGTACTGAATATGGCCTATGTTCCACCGGAGATAACTGTTAACCAGTTGGAGTCGGTAGTTTCCAATGTAAACGCTAGCCGGGGGCTAGGTTTCACCGATAATGACCTGACATCTGAGGGCAGGAATCACAACAAAGCCTTGCATATCACAATGGAGTGCAAAGGGGTGGTGCTTTCCCATGTTTTGGTTGATACAGGCTATTCTCTGAATGTTCTTCCAAAGAAAGCCTTAACGAAGTTGGATTGCGATGACACCATCCTGAGGCCAAGTAACTTAGTTGTGAGGGCTTTTGATGGCTCTAAGAGAGCTGTCTTTGGCAAAATTGAGTTGCCAGTTAAGATTGGACCGCAGGTATTCAAGAGTACCTTTTATGTGATGGATATCCAGCCTGCCTATAACTGTCTGCTAGGTCGGCCCTGGATTCACGTTGCCGGTGCTGTTACTTCTACCCTCCACCAGAAGCTCAAATATGAACTAGAAGGTCAGGTCGTCACTGTCTGTGGTGAAGAGGATATTTTTGTTAGCCACCTGTCTACATTTAAGTATGTAGAGATGGACGGCGAGATGCACGAGATGCTGTGTCAGGGCTTCGAAGCCATAAACATCAATGAGGTCGCGCCCGAAGCTGTCTTTTCACCTGAGTTTGAGAAGGTCGGGACTTCTATCTCTTCATACAAGCAAGCTGTCGAAGTGGTTAAAGCTGGTAATGCCCAAGGCTGGGGCAAATTTGTTGAGCCAGTCATCAAAGAAGACAAGTTTGGATTGGGGTATGCTCTGAGATCTCAGAAGAATGAAACCGGTACTCTCTCCAGCGGGGGTTTGGTTTCTCCCCACATCGTCAATGCTGCAGATGAAGACAAGGCTGACAGCGACTGTGACTTAGATAGCTGGATTCGCCCGTGTGTCCCGGGAGAAAAGCTCGACAATTGGTCGTCTGAAAAAACCGTCCGGGTTACTCTACTGAAAGAGTGATTTTTATTGTTTTCCTTTATTACATGCATAATAAAGTCTTACACTTTGCCCAAGGTGTAACGGCTCATTTGTAGGGCCATCCATTTAGTTACATTTCGCAATTATTTTTATCATCAAGAAAGGACGGCTTTTGCAAACAATTTTGTGTTCTCTTTCTTTCAGTTTTTTTCTACTTTTACAAAAAAATGGCAATGTTTCTTTTTTCGTTTTTTCTTTCTTTCCAAAAAAAAAATCTCTCATTCTAAGGTAAATCATGATCCTCCATCATGCAGAGCTGACCACCCGGATCTCACTACTAACGACACTGCTATGGCCAAGTATGACTTCGACAATCCTATCTATTAAGCCGAAGAAGGGGTTGAGGAAGATTGTGAATTGCCTGAAGGGTTAGCCAGATTGTTGAAACAGGAGGATCGAGCTATTACACCTTATCAGGAGGTGATTGAGACCGTCAACATCGGTACCGTAGACGACAAGAAAGAGATCAAGATCGGGGCAAGTCTACAGGCCGAGAGGAAAGACCGTTGATCATGTACTTGACTGTGTTAGAAAGGTCAATGGGTTGTGTGCTCGGTCAGCATGACGAGTCAGGTCGAAAAGAGCATGCAATATACTACCTTAGCAAAAGATTACCGACTGTGAACAAAGATACTCATTGCTCGAGAAAACTTCCCGCGCTTTGGCATGGGCTGCTCGCCGACTAAGACAGTATATGTTGACTCACACGACTCTATTGATATCAAAAATGGATCCAGTCAAGTATATTTTTGAAAAGCCAGCACTTACCGGAAAGGTTACTAGGTGACAAATGATACTGACAGAGTATGACATCCAATACACTTCACAAAAAGCCATCAAGGGAAGTGTCTTGTCAGACTATCTTGCAGAGCAACCGATTGATGATTACCAACCTATGAGGTTTGACTTTCCTGATGAGGACATCATGTTTCTCAAATCGAAAGATTGAGAGGAACCACTCCCGGAGGAGAGGCCTGACCCTGAATCCAAATGGGTTATGATGTTTGATGGGGCGGTCCACGTCAATGGTCGTGGAGTTGGTATAGTGTTGATCACACCGGAAGGGGGTTCATATGCCATTTGGTGCCAGAATAACTTTTCCCTGCACCAACAATGAAGCCGAATACGAAGCTTGTATCCTAAGACTTGAGGAAGTCGTCAATATACAGATTAAAACCCTGGATGTATACGGGGATTCAGCTTTGGTCATCAATCAAACCAACGGGAAATGGTATACACCTTAGCCTCATCTGGCTCCTTACAGAGACTACACGAGAAGATTGTTGACTTTCTTTTGAAGAAAACCAATTTGCTGATGCTTTGCTTACCTTGTCTTCGATGATTAAGGTGCTATGCTGGAACTACGTACCCAGAATTGATGTATCTCGGTCAGGGACGAATGAAGAAAGCATTTGGTCAGAAAGTGCGCCCTCGGGGGTATCAAGTTGGTGAATTGGTACTCAAAAGATTTCTTCCTCCCAACACAGATCACAGGGGCAAATGGACACCGAACTATGAGGGTCCGTACGTGGTTAAAAGGATTTTCTGTGGCGGAGCTTTGATGCTAACAACCATGGATGGCGAAGGATTCCCGTCCCCTATTAACTCAGACGCAGTTAAAAAAAAATACTTCGTATAAAATAGACCCGCTGGACGATAAAAAGAATAGTCCAGGCAAAAAAAAGGCAACCCGACGAACCAAAAAAAAGAATAAAGGGGTTCGGGCAAAAATTAGGGATATAAAAAAAGAGTACACCCGGTGAGTCGAAAACCCAAAAGGGCGGCTCAGGCAAAAATGGGTATCCCGGTGGATTGAAAACCCGAAAAGGGGGCGATCCAGGCAAAAGTTAGGGAATAAGCGAATGACTGTGATCTGAGTTCATCAGTGTTATATCACCGTTTCATTCAATCCGGCAATCTTCGAAGGTTAAAGATCGACTAATCATCCACTTCAGAAAGCAAGATGAGCAGAGCGTCTTGAGGACATACGAGCCATAGCAGAGTCGAAACTCTGTGGGACTCCGTATCCCCATTGCCATTAGGATAGTTCTCTTTTTATAGCGATCACCCCTTGAGAGACAAATGTAATAACATGTTGTTAGAAGGCCTTTTCTATCAAGAGGGTAAAGATCCCCAACATTTGACGCAGAAGATTGTGCATGCTTGGCATAATGTGCATAGGAAAGGAAGATCCGAGCTTGGTCCATGCAATTGTGTAGCTTTGGAAGCATACACTCTTTGGGTGAAGAAGAGAGATTTGGAGTTGAAGATGCCTTATCCTTGTGAGATACCTATGTCTATGGTTGTAGTTGAGCCATTAACTCTCCCTAACTAAGATGTAGAGGAGTTGAAAGACGCACTCGCCAAGATGAAGCAAGAGAAGGATATGTGGGAAGAGCATTTCCGTGCTTTAAGAAAGAAGCATGAAGAATTGCAATTGGAGTCTAAGGACAAGGATGCACTTATTGAGCTACTTGAAGACCGAGTGATGAAGAGACAGAGAGAGCCAGAGGTTTCATCTTCTAGCATGCCTCAGCCTTCCATTGCTTGAAGAAGATTGTTGACCAGCTTATCCTCGAGACCATATCTCCTACAATATTTATCATATGAAAATTATTCCAAGAGCAACGTTACTCTACATGACATTTCAAATAACTTTCATGTTAAGGTCTAGAGCTAGTTTTTCTTGTAAAGTCATTTTTTATGGTAAAATATTATAGGTCATTTTGTCTAAACCCTAATTTGGAGGTCAACTTCCCAAGACCATAACTTACTCATATTTTATCAGATGAAATATTTCCAAGTTTCACAATCAAATTCAATGTGCCTAGTTCAACTTTGATGTTTAGAGGAAGAGCTAATTCAACTTTTATGAGCATGTGATATGAGGATACATTATAGGTCATTTTGGACCAATACCATTGAACAAGTGATTTTCCTCAACTTCAAAAATGCATAACTCCTTCATATCAAATCCAAATGAGGTTAAATTTGTCACCATTTATAATTCCATTGAAAGATCTACAACTTTGATGAAGGAACTTTTCTCATTTGAAGCTCACATAAAAAGTTAGCCAAGGTGGAACAAGTGAACATATGGCTTGACACTTAGAAAACTTTTTGATATGTTTAAATTTCCAAACTTCCACCTCAAAATTCATCATGATGCAAGCTTCAAATGGAAAGGTGTTCAACATGAAAGTTCTTCCTCTTGATCTAACCTTTCCAAATAGTCCAACTTCATCCATTTTGGACAAGATTTGAATGGGTTGCGCATGACTTGAACATTGCATCATTAAATGGCAAAGATCAAACTTCAAAAATCCATGCACAATTGCCTAGCATTCCAATTTGATTTCAGACTTATTCACATGCAATTATGGACCAAACGGAATGATCTCATGGGCCTGTACACGCCCATGCACCCATGCATCACTCATTGCCAAAATTGGAAACTCACTTCAAGGGTGCCAATATCACTTGATTCAGCAATAAATAGAGACCCTATGCATCAGAAATGGGGACTCCTTCGCGCTAACTTTGATCCCAAACACCAAACCCTTCCATTTGAGAGGATAAACCTGAGAATTTCCTTTGGAATTTGAGTTGCAATCTCACTGTTTTGAGATTCAAAACTCCAAGGATCCAAGACCTTGTATGCATTCTAATCCACTTCTGCAAGCATCCTGAGCAAGATCAAGCATGAGCCAAAGCAAGAACAATTGAATCTATACCTGCATTGAAGGTATTTTTTAGAAAATTTCATCTCTTCGATTCTAACTTAATTCTCCAGAATTCTCTTGGATCCTTGGTTGTCTGAAGTCCTCTCAATGTAGGCAACAAGATTGAGTTGCTTTGAGGTCAAATCGAAGTAACTCAGGTTATGCACCTCAAATTTCAACTCCTTGTATCTCTCAATATACTTGGAGTTAGGATGAATTGAGGCCAGATTCATGCTCAGTGCCATTTTTACTTTAAAATCTTATCCTTCTTTTTACTTTTAGTGATGGTTATGATTGGACCAGTCCGACGAGGCTCGCCTGAGAAGGAGACTGGAGCTTTGCTCCAGTGATGAGTTGGTAAGGTCCAGACCCACATGATCTGTTTGAATTAATCTAATCACGAGCGTTGGTTTGAATGACATTGTTTGTGGCGCGCTGACTAGAGTCCATCATGGATTGCGCGTTTGTGGCCACTTGATCGGCCACCTCAATTAATGAGGGAGATCAAGTGGTCCACGTTTTTTCTGATTATTTGATTTTCATTTTATTTGTGTTATTTTCATTAATTCATATTAATTTTAATATTGATCCAAAAAAATATGAGAGTTTCACCAAAAAAATGTAAATAAATTCCTCTTTCATTTTCTGAATTAAAATTATTTTTCGGATCATTATTAATATTTTTCATGATTTAATTGATTTTGTGAATATTTTTAATTGTTTAAAAATAGTTTTTAGTTTCAAAAAATAATGAATTTTTTTCTCCAAGGTCCTTTGACCTTGTTTGACCTATGATAAATCTCATGGCCATTTCTTTGGTGTTTTGATGAGGTTTTAGGAATTTGATAAACCATAATTTAATTTAATGCATATTTTAGTTGATTTTAATTATTTCAATGCCAAATAAATTGTGTTGAGCTTCTAATGTTGACTTGTTGAGTTTGACTTGTGTTGTTGGGCCTTGGTCAAGGTTGATTTGACTTTGTTGAGTTAAGATCATTGGATTTAGGGAATTGATGAAATGTATATTTCATCTCCCAAAATGAATGAATGATCTTAATTTGGTAAAAGTCCTCCTTTGACCAATTTGTGTTGATTTCATTCCCCCTCCTTCTTTATTCATTCATGTCATGGACCTATGATATCTCAATATCCTAAGGCTAGTTGATTGCAAAATCAACATGAGTATAGATGAGATAAGGTCCACCACTTTGCATGTTATTTTTGTGTGTGGTATGTTTTATGAGTATAGTCCATTATACTATGTCTCTAACATGCATTAACACCAAAATTCTAATGCCCGACCTCAAATAGTTGTGACTTCTACATTAGTCTAATTAGGATTGCTTAACATAGCGCTAAATTTGTGACACCAAAAGGCATAGCATTCTAGTAAGTGAAATTGTAAGTCTCCCCTCTTTGATGGTATTATGTGGAAACTTGGCCTTTTTTCCTTCCTTTGGAAGATGCCTTAGTTCAAGGATTCATGCTTGTGATAAGTGGGTTGAGTGTTCTCCAAAGAATGACTTAAACAAAAACAAAGCAAAAGCAATACTAACTTCTAATCAACTAACAATTAACATTTAATTTCAAGTCATTTACTTTGATGCACTTTAATTTCAAGCATTTATTCATACCATTCAATTTGTTTACTTTAATGTCATTTTCACTTTGCTCATTTGAGCCATACTTTGTGAATATATTGTGTTTGTATATACTTATTTTGTGTTTGTGGTCTTTCGACCTTAATGTACATAATAAGAACAAAAACCATAAAAAAAACATTTGTGTGTAGACTGTTGGATTTGATCTAAGACATTGGACTTAGAACTAGGCAACACTCCCTATGCAAGGACTTGGCCAATGCCAACTTTCATGAAAACCAAGTGCTTGTGAAGTGAGCATTCATCTGATACAATATTGAAGATCCATTTGAGTTCATCTACAACATGATCATATTGAAGCTGTTATTTTGAACCTGTGTCTAATGCCTACCTTTGAAGTCATCTGATACATGGGAAATTTTAAAGAAGATCATGGAGTTGCTAAGCTTGAATGTGGCTATCTTTATTTGATGCCTTTCTCTTCATCTTGCTATTTGTGTATTGATATTGCTTGATTCTAAAGTCTAAGAGAAATTTGGGTTTCTATATGACATTCTTGTCTATTGGGTTGCAGCCCATTGGTCAGATCTTTTCAACTCTCAACTTTTAAATTTTTGCTTAGGATTAGTCTTTCCATCTCCTCCCCACTTCTTTAATTTCAAAGATCTCTCCCTCATTTTAAAATCTTGTTTGCTTGTGATTTCTAAATTTTGACCATATTGCAAATTAGAAACTTTGGCCTTATGCCATTGAATTTTCAAACTCATTTTCTTAAACAAACTTGTAAATGAACTTAACTATACTTGACTTAAAATTTCAAAATTCAAAAATAACTAACACTCATTCAAACCTTTTTAGGCCCTTTGTGCCTCTTTCAAACTTAAAATTTTGTTAAAAGTAACACACACACTTTGAAATTGATACCACGAACTACGAGGTTTTGATCCCTTATTTTATGTTGGTACGTAGGCACAAGTATGAAGGTCTTGTCAAACACAAAAAATATGATTAATGAATTCTTTTCTCATCTCTCCACTTTATTTATTGCAAACGTCATTTTGTACAAAAACACATATGCACATAAGAAAGGGATCCCTAGGAGTACCTAGGACACTTTGGGTGCTAACACCTTCCCTTTGTGTAACCAACCCCCTTACCTGTAATCTATGGCATTTTATGAGTTTTGATTTGAAAACTTCTTATCTTTTTGGTTTTGTTCGTACTTTTCCCTTTTCCTTTGGAAACAATAAAAGTGTGGTGGCGACTCTGGTTTTATTGACGTCTAGCTTATCTATAGCTTGATGATCATAAATTTACCGCTACAATTGCCCCAAGGTGGGGTACTCAATCTATCGGGATAAATTTTTCTGTTTTATTGTCTCTAATTTTTGCCTGGATCGCCCTTTCGGGTTTTCAATCCACCGAGACGCTCATTTTTGCCTAAGTCGCCCTTTTAGGTTTTCAACTTAACGAGCTATTCTTTTATTCTTAGGCGAAGTATTTCTTGACTGCATCGGCATTCATAGGATGAGTGAACTATTCACTATCCATAGTTGTAAGAATTAAAGCACCGCCTAAAAAGGTTCTCTTCATAATATATGGGCCTTCATAATTAGGAGTCCATTTGTCCCAAGCATCTGGTTTAAAAGATAAAATTTTCTTGAGCACAAGGTCACCTTCTCTGAATACACGAGGCCTAACCTTCTTATCAAAATCTTTCTTCATTCTCTGATGGTATAACTGACCATGACACATGGCAGTCAACCTCTTCTCTTCAATCAAATTCACGTGGTCATATCTGGTCTGACACCATTCAGCTTTAGTCAACTTGGCTTCCATCAAAACTCGTAATGATGGGATCTCAACCTCTACTGGGAGCAAAACTTCCATGCCATAAACAAGTGAGAAAGGGGTTTCCCCTGTTGAAGTGAGGATGGATGTACGGTACCCATGCAAAGTAAATGGGAGCATCTCATACCAATCTTTGTATGTTACAACCATTTTCTGAATGATCTTCTTAATGTTGTTATTTGTAGCTTCAACATCCTCATTCATCTTAGATCTGTAAGGAGAAGAATTCTGATGTGCAATCTTGAAATCTTTGCAAAGAGCTTCCATCATATTGTTGTTCAAGTTCGATCCATTGTCAGTAATGATCTTACTTGGCACACCATACCAGCATGTAATCTGATTCTTGATAAACCTCACAATAACTTGCTTGGTCACATTTGCATACGATACTACTTCAACCCACTTTGTGAAGTAATCAATAGCCGCCAAAATGAAGCGATGTCCGTTCGAAGCTTTAGGCTCAATCATGCCGATCATATCAATTCCCCACATGGAGAAGGGACATGGAGAGGAAATGATATTCAACAGTGTTGGAGGAACATGAATCTTATCTGCACATATTTGACACTTGTGGCATTTCTTCACAAACTAGCAACAGTCAGATTCCATTGTCAGTCAATAGTAACCTGATCTCAACATCTTCTTAGCCATAGCATGTCCATTGGAATGAGTACCAAAGGAACCTTCATGGACTTCAGTCATCGATAAGTCTGCTTCGTGTCTATCCACGTATCTGAGCAGAACCATATCGAAGTTTCTCTTGTAAAACACATCACCATTCAGGTAGAAATTGTCATCTAATCTCCTCAAAGTTTTTTTATCTTTCAAAGATGCCCTAGGCGGGTAGATCTGACTTTGGAGAAAACACTTGATATCAAAATACCACGGCTTTTCATCTTTGACTTCTTCAATAGCAAACACATGAGTTGGCCTATCAAGACGCATCACAGTCAAATTAGGAACTTCATTCCAGAATTTCACCATAATCATTGAAGCCAACGTTGCAAGAGCATCTGCCATCCGGTTTTCATCTCGAGGGATATGATGAAACTCAATCTTTATAAATAAAGTTGAAATCCTCCTCGCATAATATCTATATGGTATCAAACTGGGTTGATTCGTCTCCCATTCACCTTTGATCTGATTTACAACCAAAGTTGAATCTCCATAGACGTCAAGATACTTGATTATGAGATAAATGGCATCTTCCAGCCCCATAATGCAAGCTTCATACTCAGCAATATTGTTCGTACACTTGAAAGTCAATCTAGCTGTAAATGGAAAATGAGTGCCTTGAGGAGTTATAATCACTACTCCAATACCATTACCATACTGATTAAAAGCTCCATCAAATACCATGCCCCAATGGGAACCGGGTTCTGGCCCATCTTCAAGCAATGGTTCATCACAATCCTTCATTTTCAAGTACAAAATCTCTTCGTCAGGAAAATCATATTGTACTGACTGATAGTCTTCAATTGGTTGGTGAGACAAATGGTCATCCAAGACACTACCCTTGATAGCTTTTTGAGATCGGTATTCAATATCATACTCGGATAACAACATCTGACAATGGGCAATCCTCCCGGTTAAAGCAGGCTTCTCGAAAATATACTTGATTGGATCCATTTAGGATATCAACCAAGTAGTATGATTCAACATATACTGACACAGACGCTTAGCAGCCCAAGCCAATGCGTAACAAGTCTTTTCTAGTACAGAATACCGAGTCTCATAATCGGTGAATTACTTACTGAGGTAGTAAATAGCATACTCTTTCTTTCCAGTTCCATCTTGCTAACCAAGGACACAACCCATACTCTCTTCAAGCACAGTCAAATACATGATCAAGGGTTTTCCTTCAATAGGCGGAGACAGAATCGGAGGCTCAAGCAAATACTCTTTGGTACTGTCAAAATCGTTCTGGAAATCTTCGGTCCAATCACAAGACTGATCTTTCCGAAGAAGCATGAATATAGGCGCACATGTGGCAGTCATATGCGAAATAAATCTCGAGATGTAATTCAAGCGGTCGAGAAAACCTCTGACTTGCTTCTCAGTTTTGGGCGCAGGCATCTCTTGTATTGCTTTGACCTTGGCAGGATCAACTTTAATACCCTTCTCGCTGACAATAAAGCCCAATAACTTACCAGAATGAACACCAAACATACACTTATAGGGATTCAAACGGAGTTTATACTTCCTCAAACACTGGAATAACTTCAACAAATGCTTAACATGTTCTTCTTCATCACTTGATTTGGTAATCATATCATCAACATAGACTTCGATCTCTTTATGCATCATATCATGAAAAAGAGTGGTCATAGCTCTCTGGTATGTTGCACCAGCATTCTTCAAACCAAAAGGAATCGCTCTATAATAGAATGTTCCCTAGGGAGTAATGAATATGGTCTTCTCCATATCTTCGGATGCCATTTTGATCTGATTATAACCGGAAAATCCGTCCATAAATGAAAATACTTTGAATTTAGCTGTATTGTCTACCAACATATCAATGTGTGGTAGAGGGAAATCATCTTTCGAACTAGCTTTGTTCAAATCTCTATAATCAACACACATACGGACTTTTCCATCCTTCTTTGAAACAGGCACAATATTGGCCACCCACTGCAGATACCCGGCGAAAACAAAAAAAAACGGTGTCAATATGCTTTTGCACTTCTTCTTTGATCTTCACTACCATATCAGGATGAGGTATCCTCAATTTTTGCTTGACTGACGGGCATTCTGACTTCAATGGCAATCTATGCTCCACAATCTCAAAATCCAAACCAGGCATGTCTTGATAGGACCATGCAAACACATCTAAATATTCTCGAAGAAGATCAATCAACCCCTTCTTAGCCTCTCGACACAGTTGAGACCCAATCTTGACTTCCTTCACATCATCTTCGGAACCCAAGTTAACTAACTCAATCTGCTCTTCGAACAGCTGAATGGCTTTTTCCTCATGCTCAAGTAGACGAGATAATTCATCAGATACGTCTTCATCTTCCTCAGACTCAAACACAGGGAAATAAAAGTTTAGAGAGGGAGTAGGATCATTGTATTCAATGGGTTTGGGAACCAACCTGTATAATAATTTGATATTTTGATTTTAGAGAAGTGAATTATGACCAAATATTATGCAGATGGACAATTATTATTTATTTATTTATGTTTTTTGTGATTACCATTTTCAGAAAGGCAAAAAAAGTAAAAATAAAACATCATAGATGTGGATGAATAGAATTGCATATTATTAATGGTAATTGAAAATTCCTAACAATGTTCACTTCTCCCTTAGGCATAGGAGAAGGATTTTTCTTAAAACATGAAAAACAAATTACTTAGAGTGATGGACAACAACAGGAACGTCGACAGCAACCCAATTGTTGCAAGTCTGGCCATGTGTTACAAAGTTGGCGCAATCTTCGTCTTCATCATCCTCAATTACAGCAGCTGAGTGTTGTTCATTACCATGGATAAACCCTCCACTGCGGAAACTCGGTTGCACTTCTCCAGCTTTTACATTGAATGGCCCTTGTTGAAAACTCAATCCGGCCCTATTCTTGTTCTTAGCAACTTCTACCATACGGCCCCATTGATCTGCACTGCCTGCCTCAATAGCTTTCTGAGCATCATTGAAAGAAGACATAGGTGCCCCATTTTTCTTCACCTCAGCAATAGACAAGGCTTGGAATGGAGTTCCAACCTCCTCCTCAGCTTCAACATATGTAAAAGATGACAAATGGCTCACCAAAAGCGCTTTCTCTCCACCAACAACGACAATCTTTCCGTTCTTCACAAATTTTAATTTCTAATGTAGAGTAGACGTTATAGCTCCTGCCTCATGAATCCATGGCCTTCCTAATAAGCAGATATAGGCCGGGTGGATATCCATTACTTGAAAAGTAATTTGGAAATCACTTGGACCTATCTTCACTTGAAGGTTCACTTCTCCAATGGCGGTTTTGCGAGAACCATCAAACGCTTTATCGATCACGCCATTATACCTCATCGGGGCACCCTGATAGGATAATCTGGATTGAGTTGATTTTGGGAGTACATTCAGAGAAGAACCAGTATCAACCAGCACATTGGACAACACATCCTCCTTGCAACTCATCGAAATATGCAACGCCAGATTATGATTTCTACCTTCCTCGGGAAGCTCCTCATCACAAAAACTCAGATTGTTGCAAGAAGTAATGTTAGCCACAATATGGTCAAACTGATCCACAATAACGTCGTGCTCGACATAAGCCTGCTCCAACACTTTTTGTAATGCTTCTCTGTGCGCTTCAGAATTCATTAACAGAGACAACACTGAAATCTTCGAAGGAGTTTGGAGCAGCTGCTCCACCACATTAAACTCACTTTTCTTAATCAATCTAAATACTTCATCATAATCATTAGGCTTCAACTTGCTGGATTCACCAGACTGACATACTGAAGCAATAATTGGATTCACCACAGGCACATCCACCTTCTTACTGACCGCGGCCTCTACCTCCTTTGGAAAGACGGGACCAAATACACGACCGCTATGGGTCACCTTCGTAATATCAGCTATATTCACAAAAAATTTGTCGTAGGCAATGGAACCTCTTGACCATCCTCCACCATTGTGGCATTATACTGATAAGGCACAGCTTTATCGGATGCATACGGGATGGGGCCCGCTAACCGTATTACTAACGGTGATACCGACTTATTGACATTGCTGCTGCGATTGCTATCAAACTGAATCACTACCCGCTCATGGGTCTTGAACAACGGAACTATCACATTGACATCATCTACTTCCCTTGACTGATAAACTTGGATAAGCCCTTCATCCATCAATCTCTGAATATCCCTCTTGACAATGATGTATCCTCGAGGTTTTACACTGCATGTCACACAACCATCATGGTCATGCTCACAATCACTGACCAAATAGATATCTCTATGAATTGCAACTAAAGACTGTCTGATATGGAGAACATCATAAACCTTATATTCTCCAGGACAACCATCTACCATGTTGACAAAGGAGTTACCATGAGCGGGCAACAAATTGGATTTCACATTCGGCGCACGGTACTCAAAGGACAGCATCCCACTCTTCACAAGTTTATGTACCTCATACTTCAACCGGTAACAGTTCTCAATATCATGGCTGGGAGCTCCTTGATAAAAGGCACAGCGGAGTTCAGGCTTATACCACCATGGAAATGGCTCGGGAATTTGAGGCGGATTTCTTGGTTGAAGTAGGTTCTTGAGAACCAAAGATGGATAGAGTTCAGCGTATGACATAGGAATAGGGTCAAAAGAGACCTTATTCCTCTCGAATGTTTGTTGTTGATTATTGTTGTTATTGTTGGTTCTTTGTTGTGATTGTTGTTGACGTTGTTGTTGAGTTGGCACTGATTGATTATTGGAATTGTTTGAAAACACTGGGATTACTGATGAAACTTGATGTTGATGCTGACGCGATTGAGGATTTATTCTGACATGAGGCCTCCTCTGCCTCCCCACAGACACTGCATTGGTTTCCCCTTCCTTCTTTCTAGCAAAACCACTTCCATACTTCTTACTAGACGACACCTCTTCCTTAGACAGACGTCCCTCAAGGACTCATTCCTCTAACCTCATCCCCATGTTTACCATCACAGTAAACTCACTAGAGGCACTTACAATCATGCGTTCGTAATAAAACGAACTCAGGGTCTTCAGGAAAATCTTCGTCATCTCCTTTGCTTCCAATGGAGGATTAATCTGAGCAGCAAGTTCCCTCCATCTTTGAGCATACTCTTTAAACGTCTTCTTATCCTTCTGAGACATAGACCTCAACTGGTCTCTATCAGGTGCCATATCCACATTATGCTTATACTTCTTCACAAAAGCCTCACCCAAATTATTGAACGTGCGAACACTTGCACTCTCCAGCCCCATATACCATCTCAGAGCAGCCCCAGTCAAACTATCTTGAATGTAGTGAATCAATAACTGATCATTATCAGTTTGAGTTGACATTTTTCTAGCATACATAACAAGGTGGCTCAGTGGACAAGTATTTCCCTTATACTTTTCAAAGTTTGGGACTTTGTACTTCATCGGGATCTTCACATTTAGTACTAAGTAAAGTTCAGCAGAACTCTTTCCAAACAGGTCCTTTCCTCTTAATTTTTTTAACTCCTTGCATAGCTCAAGGAACTGATCCTTCATTTCATCCATTTTCTCGTAAACATATGGGCCCTCAGACGGCTCAAAATGGTAGATGGCATCCTCAACACGAGGCAAGGCATGAACAATTGGAGGTGGCACAAACATGACCGGGTTAGATGCATGCATAGAAGCAAATGTGGGTGCAAATCCTTCAAGCATGAAATTTGGTGGCATCCCCCACGGGAATCCGGTAGGCATGGTCGGACCGGATTGAGTAGCAGCAACAGGCATGGTTGAGGTAGCAACCTCGGAAATGGCAGTCCTCTGGGGAGGAGTTGCGGGAGTTGGTGAAGACTAATTTTGAGCAACAAGAACAGATTCCATCATGGCAGTCATCCGAGCAATATCATCCTTTAGTTCGTTGTTCTCTTGTTCCAAATGCTCCATAATTCTGGGTTGATTAGCACGAGTGTTGTATCGGTGAGTCAGCTTGGCTGAAGCACAGAAGAATAACTGATAAGACATCTGGCAGAAGAAAACCTACTATGCAGATGATGCATGAAATGCAATTTTTTTATTGTTTTTAATCTCAAGGAACATACGAAGTTCTATTTGCAAATATATTCAAATAATAATAGTAATAACAATTTGATTGACCATAAAATCTCTTTTTATTCATAAAATTTGGAAGGATTACACTGAGTACAATTTCAGAAACCAAAGTACAAATACAAGAGAAAAGGAAACTAATCATCCTAAGGATCCCCTAGAAACAATGTCAGATGATCTGGCTACGGGCGCGTACTTCCTTTGGGTGCGTCGGATCTCGGTCTCAAAATATGTCTTCATCTGACCCTTCTCAAGGACAAGTTAATCAACGATCTTCTTTCAAGCACCGGAAGGTTGAGGTATACTAGAGGAAGATGGACCCTCTGGCTCTCTCTGTCTCTCTCTGTCTCCTCACTGCTCGGTCTTCAAGAAGTTTAATAAGCGCATCTTTGTCCTTTGACTCAAGCTGTAACTCCTCATGCTTTTGGCTTAAAGCATGGAACCTCTCTTCCCACATATCTCTCTCTTGCTTCATCTTGGCGAGTGCGTCTTCCAACTCCTCTACATCTTGGTTAGGGAGAGTTAATGGCTCATCCACAACCAAAGACATAGGTCTCTCACAAGCATACGACATCTTCAATTCCAAAGCTCTCTTCTTCACCCAAGTAGTGTAAGTTTCCAAAGCTACACAAGTGCACGGACCAAACTCGGATCTTCCTTTCCTATGCACATTATGCCAAGCATGTATTATCTTCTGCTTCAAATGTTGGGGATCTTTACCCTCTTGATAGAAAAGACCTTCTAACTGAGTGTTATTAGGCTTGTCTCTCAAGGGGAACCCAAGTTGACGATGAGTCAAAGTAGGGTTGTAGTTAATTCCTCCTTGTGTACCAATGAGAGGCACATTAGAGAATTCATCACAACTATCAAAAATGTATACGCTACCCTATGTAGAATCATTCTAAATAATATCATCATTAGTGAGAGACATAAGTCTCCGAGACCACCGTAGACATTGTTTATTCCCCATAAAAGCAGGTGTTTGAGACAAGTGCAAAATAAACCACTTGTACAGAAGAGGAACACAACACACAATAGTCCCACCACCTTTAGAAATCCTCAAATGCAAAAAGAAGTACATATCACCCAACAGAGTAGGCACAGGATTCCCAATCAAGAAGATTCTAATGGCGTTAACATCAACAAAACTGACAATGTTATGGAACAAAGCTAAACCATAGATGAGAAACACAAAGATGGCTTCAAAAGCGGCCACACCACCGGCTTGAGCAAGGACAGTAGCTTTCCCAATGAGAAACTCAAAAGTCAATCCGAACATTCCTCCTTTCTTCACCCAATGAGCCTTAATCTTAGACTTCTTCAGATGAAGAGCTTCAGCTATGATATGAGATCTGGGAATCTCCTCCAATTCACTAAA
The DNA here is from genome assembly GCF_024323335.1 of Lathyrus oleraceus. Lineage (NCBI taxonomy): Eukaryota > Viridiplantae > Streptophyta > Magnoliopsida > Fabales > Fabaceae > Lathyrus > Lathyrus oleraceus. Next base: position 206,640,926 of record NC_066583.1, read on the forward strand.
AGGCATCTTAACAGAAAAGGGTGTTCCCAAGAGATGGGCATACTCCTCTAACGTAGGCATAAGCTAGTAATCGGGAAAAGTGAAGCAACGGTAGAGAGGATCATAAAATTGAACCAATACACTCAAGAATCCTTCAACCACATCAGCCGATAACGCAGATAAAAGCTTCCCATGGTGTTGCTTGAAGTCCAAGGGATCTAATACAAAGGATGACAACTTCCTTAGCTCTTTCAAATCAGGACATCTGAAACTGTACTTCTTAGTGTTCCTTCGTCCATAATCCATGGTCTGAAAATATTTGCAAATAAGACCTTAGTTCCTTGAAATTATTTTTGTGTGATGAATGTTATGATATGCATGAATGCATGAATGCAACAATCACAAACAAGGGATCACGCACAAGGAAAACATAAACAAAGTTCAAGGGATGAATCAAGTCATTGTCAAGATCAATCATCCATTCTGGTGGATTATGGTTTTCACCTTATCAACACCCAAGTTCCATTGATATTGGCAAGACTTAATTGGATCAACCAAGAATCAAAGGGTTTGTTGTGAGTCACGAGCATGGATCCAGGTTAAGAACCATCCCAAAGGAGTGTACTAAGGATAAAAAACTTGTAGATCATGTTTTAAAGAGTTCCCATAGTCTTAATTCCATGTATCGGATATTATAGGTTAGGATGACTGACTCATCAACCCATAATATTCTCAAGAGAAAGTCGTCTGAGTGTATTATCGTGTAACAACTGTTATCAAGTCTACACCTGAACAGTCTCCGCACTACGTCCTAAATAGGCCGAGTTGGGTTAAATGTTCTATGGTCCTTAGCTTCTCGGACCCCAAATCAGAGAATGTAATGCCTAACCACAAATGACTTGTGTGACATCAGTAACTCCAAAAGGGTCTCCACTGAGTAGATGGGTCTCAAGCCAACTTGTTAAGGACTACTCCACACAAGTCGAACATGACCATACCATCCTCTTATCTTAATTACACTCAAGTTCGGGTTAGAACTTATCTCACCACTCAGAGATCACCAAGCACAACAAGCAGACTATATCATACAAACAAGTATACAAACATCAAATATCCAAATATATACACATAAAGAGTAGGCTAAACCCACTATGGATAAACTTAACGTCAATAAAACCAGAGTCACCATCGTGCTTTTATTGTTTCCAAAGGAAAGGGGAAAAGTACAAACAAAACCCGAAGATAAGAAGTTTTCAAATCAAACCTAATAAAATTCCAGAGATTACAGGTAAGGGGGTTGGTTACACAGAGGGAAGGTGTTAGCACCCAAAGAGTCCTAGGTACTCCTAGGGAGCCCTTTTTCATGTGTGTATGTGTTTTTGGTATAAAAGATGTTTGCAACAAATAGAGTGTGGGGATGAGAAAAGAATTCATTAATTATATTTTTGTATTTGACAAGACCTTCCGACTTGTGCCTATGTACCAACATAAAAATGAGGGATCAAAACCTCGTAGTTCGTGGTATCAATTTCAAAGTGAGTGGATTGCTTTTAATCAAACTTTAAGTTTAAAAGAGGCACAAAGGGCCTAAAAGTTTGGATGGGTGTTAGTTCTTTTTGTTTTTTGAAATTTTAAGTCAATATGATTAGATTTATTTACAAGTTTGATTAAGAAAAGGCCATACCATCCTCTTATCTTAATTGCACTCAAGTTCAGGTTAGAACTTATCTCACCACTCAGAGATCACCAAGCACAACAAGCAGATTCTATCATACAAACAAGTATACAAACATCAAATATACAAATATATACACATAAAAAAGTAGGCTAAACCCACTGAGGACTACTCCCTAGCAGAGTCGCCACTTAATTTCTATAGCGATAAATTCATGACCGTTAAGCTATGGATAAACTTAACGTCAATAAAACCAGAGTCGCCACCATCCTTTTATTGTTTCCAAAGGAAAGGGGAAAAGTACAAACAAAACCCGAAGATAATAAGTTTTCAAATCAAACCTAATAAAATTTCAGAGATTACACGTAAGGGGGTTGGTTACACAGAGGGAAGGTGTTAGCACCCAAAGTGTCCTAGGTACTCCTAGGGAGCCCTTTTTCATGTGCGTATGTGTTTTTGGTATAAAAGATGTTTGCAACAAATAGAGTGTGAGGATAAGAAAAGAATTCATTAATTATATTTTTGTGTTTGACAAGACCTTCGGACTTGTGCCTACATACCAACATAAAAATGAGGGATCAAAACCTCGTAATTCGTGGTATCAATTTCAAAGTGAGTGGATTGCTTTTAATCAAAATTTAAGTTTAAAAGAGGCACAAAGGGCCTAAAAGTTTGGATGGCTGTTAGTTCTTTTTGTTTTTTGAAATTTTAAGTCAATATAATTAGATTTATTTACAAGTTTGATTAAGAAAAGAGTTTTAAAATGCAATGGCATAAGGCCAAAGTTTCTAATAAATAAAGTCTAGTTTTGAAATTACAAGCAAAGAAAGTTTTTTTTAAAAAGGGGGGAGAGATTTTGAAATTTAAGAAGTGGGAGGGGATGAAGATGCTAACCTAAGCATGAAATTAAAAGTTAAGAGTTGAAAAGATCTGACAAATAGGATGCAATCCAACAGACAAGAATGTCATATAGAAAACCCACTTTCCCTTTGGACTTTTGAATCAAGCAATAGTCAACAAGCAATTAGCAATATGAAGAGCAAGGCATCAAATAAAGATGACCATATCCAAGCAAGCAATTTCACAGCTAACAGTGTTCTTTATCTTCTCAAGTATCAGATGACATACTCCCTGGCTTTACTCAGAATGAGACATTAGACATGAGATCAAAGTAACATTTGCATCAAAACCATGTAGCAGGTGAATTCATGTGGATCCCAATACTTGCATCAGATGAAAGCTTAAATCATAATAACTTGGTCTCAGAAATTTTGGCATTGGCCAAGTCCTTTTGCTCATGGAATGTTGCCTAATTCTAAGTCCAAAAGTTCAGATCAAACCCAACAGTCCACACAAACATTTTTTAGGGTTTTTGTTGTTTATTTAGTATTTTAAGGTCCTAAGACCATAAACACAAACAAAATATACAAACAAATATATACAATCACAAAATATGGATCAAATGAGCAAAGTAAAAATGGCATAAACATAAACAAGTTAAATGATATGTAAACTGACAAATGAAATGGTAAATGACTTGAATTTAAATTGCATAAAGTAAATGACTTGAAAAATAAAAGCAGTATTAATACAAGTTAATCAAATGTTAGTTGATTGGATGTTAGTGATGTTTTGCTTTTTTTAATTGATTAAGTCATTCTTTGGAGAACACTCAACCCTCTATTCACAAGCATGGATCTTTGAACCAAGACATCTTCCAAAGGAAGGAAAAAAGGCCAAGTTTCCACACAATACCATGAAAGGGGGGAGACTTACAATCTCACTTATTAGAATGCCATGCCTTTAGGGTCAACTTTAGCTTTATGTTAAGCAATCGTAATTGGACTTATATAGAAGTCACAACTATCTGAGGTCGGGCAATAAAAATTTAGGTGCTAATGCATGTTAGAGATTTGGTATGATGGACCAAACTCCTAAAACATACCACACACTAAAAGAAAAGATCAAAATGATAGACCTATCTCATCCATACTTGTATTGGTTCATCTAACACAAGGTTATTGATGAACCAATTAGCCTTAGGATATTGAGAATTCATTGGTCAATGAAAAGGATGAGAGAGAATGGGATTGAAGATGAAGAGGGAGGGGAGATAAGAGAAACACAAATTGGTCATGGGAGGAATTTTATCAAATTAAAATCATTCATTCATTTTGAGAAATGAAATGTACATTTCATCAATCCCCTAAATTCAATGATTTTAACTCAACAAAAGTCAAATCAACCTTGACCAAGGCCCCAACACATAGTCAAACATCATAAGTCAATAAAAATGGCTCAACATAATTTCTATACAATTAATCAATTAAAAATCAAATTAAAAATACATTTAAATTAAATTTAGTTTGGTTAAAAGCTAAAACCTCTTCAAAACACCAAATAAATGGCCCAGAGATTTATCCTAGGTCAAATAAGGTCAAAGGACCTTAGCCAAAAAATTTCATAATTTTTGAAAAGTCAGAAGTATTTTTAAATAATTCAAAATATGCATAAAAATAATTAATTCATGAAAAATATCAAAATTAATCCAAAAAATAATTTTAATTCATAAAATGAAAGAGGAAAATATTTAAAGATTTTTGGTGAAAATCCCATATTTTTTGGATTAAAAATGAAATTAATATGAATTAATCAAAATAAATGGATTAAATGAAAAATCAGAAAATATGGAAAATCATGGGCCATCAGATCTCCCTCATTAATTGAGATCGCAGATCTGATGGCCACGCACATGCTATCCATGGTGGATTTGAGTCAAAGCGCCACATGCGTGGTAATCAAAAGCAAGGGTCCTGATTAAAACGTGGAACCAAGATCAGATGGTCTGGCCAATGCAAGCACATCACTGAAGCCCTAGCTCCGGTGATCACCACCAGTCTGGTTCAAGCTTAACTTCATGAAAAATGAAAAGTGAATACACTAATTTGAAGGAAAAATGCTCAGGAGCACGAATTTGGCCTTAATTTTCTCCAATTCCAAGTATACAAAGAGATACCGGGATTTGAATTTCGAGGATCATGAACTGAGTTGCTTCGATTTAACCTCAAAGCAACTCAATCTTCTTGCCTACATTGATAGGACTTCAAACAACCAAAAATCACAAAGAATGGTGAAGAATTGAGGAGAATCGAAGAGATGAAGTTTCTAAAAAATAACCTTCGAGTTGATCCAATTTCACTTGATCTTGATCTGGATTTGCTTGCTTTGTCTTCCTCTTTCTTGCAGAAACCAATTGAGATGAAAAGGAAAGTGAATTTCTGGAGTTTGAACTTCCAAACAGAAGATAAAGTTAAAGCTCGATTTCAAGAGAAACCTTCAGAAATTCTATGGCAGTGAGGGTTTGGATCAGTCTAGCAAAGCTTGGGCAGGGTGTTGATGATGATTCTGAAGCCTTGAGCTTGCTTAAATAGGCAATGAATTTGATTTTTGAACCACTTGAAATTTGGCCAAATTTAGAAACCTCCTTGCATGGGTGCATGGGCAATGATTTGGGCCTAAGAACTGATGTAATCCAACTCCAATTTATGTGCAAAGTGTACTGAAGTCATCATGTGGAAGCATGCAAAGAAGAATGATCATTTGAATCCAAATCTTGCCGAACCACTTCCCACAATGGAGCCATACGCAAGTCCCTTAATTTTTATCCAAATGAGATGATCTTGGACTTTTTGGAAAGGTGAGATCAAAGGGAACAACGTTCATGTTGAACACTTTGTCATTTGAAGCTTGGATCATGGTGAATTGTGAGGTGGAAGTTTGGGAAATCAAACATATTTGAAAATTTTCTAAGTCCCAAGTCAAATGTTCACTTCTTCCATCTTGAATAACTTTTTCTATGGACCTCAAATGAAAAACGTTCCTCCATAAAAGTTGTAGATATTTCAAACCTATTCAATATAGTTAGAAAGTTAACCTCATTTGGATTTGGCATGAAGGAGTTATGCATTTTAGAAGTTGAGGAAAATCACTTGTTCAATGGTATTGGCCCAAAGTGACCTATAATCTTTCCTCTTGGCATATGCATTTTCAAGTTGAATTTGAGCTTACTCCAAACATAAAAGTTGAATTAGACATCTTGAATTTGATCATGAAATTTTAATGGATTTCATATCATAAACATTGATCAAGTTATGGTCTTGGGAAGTTGACCTCAAAACTAGGGTTCAGACAAAATGACTTATAATCTTTCACCATAAAAGATGACCTTCCAAGAAAAACTAGCTCTTGACTTAAACATTAAAGTTGTTTGGGATGTCATTTTGAGTAACTTTTCTCTTGGAATAATTTTCATATGACAAAAATTGTAGGAGATAGGGTCTAGGGAACCCCAGTTTTAACCAATTGACTTTCTCTGGTCAACCACCATGAACCATCTTGCTAGCTTTATATTCTCTTGACTTTTAGGGCTCATGGATGATCATATATGTGCAGGATGATGTAATATGAAGTATCCCTTTAAATATTTGATCAACTGTTGAAGAAACTTGTTGAAGAAGTTACACAAGATACCTATATGAATTAGGGTTTCCAAAGTAAACAAACTCCAAACTCTTGATGATTTCTTGATCAAAATGATATGTGAAGATCATGGGGATCCACATATGATGCATAGAGCCAATGTGAACCATTTCTTGATTGAACTCCTTGCACTGAGGGTCTCAAACCCTAGATATAAGATTGATAGAGCATAAGTGAGTATACATACTACCTACAAAAGTAACACATTATACATTGACATATTTTTTGTATTTTGGTTAGTAAATAATGAAAAACAAAGTACGATACAATCAAAAGTGCGTGGTGATCTCTCCCAATGCAAACACAATGAATGAGGGATAAGGAGGATGCCAAGGTGTGATCCCAATGTTAATGCATATGATGAGATAGCATGAGAGATCTTAGGGTCAAAATTGGGGTCTTACACATAGCCACAACAATTCTGATGGTTTCCAATCTTGCAACAGGTGCATAGACTTCATTAAAGTTAATATCGAGTTCTTGAAGGAAGCTTATTTCCACTAGTTTGGCCTTATATTTAGTAATATCACCATTTGGTTTAAGTTTCAACTTATAGACCCACTTCACATCAATTAGTTTCTTGCTTGATCTATCCATAAGCTCCCATGTATTATTTCTTTCAATTGCTCTAAGCTCTTCTTGCATAGTTGCTAACCAATTTGAATCACTCATTGCTTGATTCAAATTAATTGGTTATGACTCAACCGTCATTTCCTCTTCTATTAAGTCACATTCTACATCAATTGCTTGATCTGGAAATCTTTTATAATTAGTTAGCCTTACTGATTTAGCTCTTGTTCTAGTGGGCCTTCTAACATTTTGTTCAGATGTTCCTTCATTTTGAGCAGATATTTCTTCATCCACTTGATCATCTTCAAGTATAGTTCTTATAGTATCTTGATCATGTTGGATTGACTTCTGATTCAAGTTCCAGCTCCTGCCCTCATCCGCTTGAACATCTCTATTGATCACAAGTATAACCTCACTTGGTGAATACAATTTATAAGTACCAGGTGAGTAATAACCTATGACGATGACATACTCGTCTAAAACTTTAAGGTGATAGGTGTGTGAGTTCTCTAATTTATAAAGCGTTCAAACTTTTCTAATAAATGTGAAACTTTCCTAAAAACTTTATTTCCCAATACTTTCAACTCACACTTATTTCTTTCAATAGTATGTTCTTTGAATTTGAAGTGATTTTTGAATAAATCTCAATAGTCTCTTTGCGCTTTTTATAAGTGAGTCTCCTTTTGCCATGATCTTTATTTTTGAGTGGTTTTTCTCCAACCTTTTACTTTTGTGAGTTTTTTATTTTATTTTGTATTTTGTAAAATACTGTAGTAGACTTTATATTTTTTTTCTTTCTATTATATTATATTTTCTAGTATAAAAATGACACATAAATAATGTTTATTTCTGAAAAATAATCTATATTTAACGTTCATTTATGAAAACTTTTTAAGCACTTTGCTAATAAATAATAATTAGAATCGTTATAACTTGACTAGTTAAAGTGATTCACCTTTGCATGAAAGGCCAGGGCCGAGAAGGATATAATATCCATCCAAAAGCTAGTAATCTTTATAAAATTTCTTTTGATTGATATATCATGAACTTTTTCATGATTTCACCTTTGGGGTTTAAAATTAAAATGATGAGACATCAACAACTACAATGTAAATATACTATATGAAATAGTAACACTAAAAAATATTTGAATTTTAAAAATAAAGTTAAGTCACATGAACAATGGAAAATTAACCACAGTATTACTTTTCCAAAAGTGTATCCACTTTTTCACATTAAACTTTATGAAATAGATTTAAATAAAACTCAAATGATTAATCATCGGATTTTGGGAGATTTATTAAGGCCATGCTTTCTCTTTGACATTTCATTTTAGGGCCCACACCAATGAACAAAACTTTCACTTGCTCTTTAGCAATGATGGTTTTTTTTTATCATCACTATCCACTCTGCACCATTCTCAGGCATTTTATTAAAGCTCAAATAGTAAAAGACTCACTTTATATCTGTCACATATATACCCACGCAAAGACATAGTACCCTACAATTTTGAACCTAAACTCAAAAAGATGAACAACTTTTGGCAACCTCTCACGAAAAAGACTGAACTGTTTTTCCCACTTCAATTCAATTGAATCCATTCCTTCACTGGGAAAACATCTGTTCAAGTACCTGATGCCTTAAAAAGACAAAGCATGCGAGAAAGATATATAATTTATATTGCAAAGTCATAATGTCTTGTCATTAAAGTTAGTTTGTTTTCCTTACTAATCCTTATTATTATAAGCATTAACTAAATAATTGTAACCTTTTGATCTCTACAGTTATTTTTTATTAATATATTTAAAAAATGATAGTAAAATTTGTGAGTATATGTAAGAATATATATAGTTGTTAAATAAAATAAAATTGGTAAATGCATTAAAAATTGTTACACCTCACTCAAAACTATCCATCCATGGTGGTGGGACATTAACGTGCTATAGATCACATGTTTGTTTAATGTATCATGTTATAGTTCTCAAACTATAAAAATTAATGAAAAATAATTTACAGTTAAGTGTTATATACGTTCTTTTGTGAGTTTGCATGTTATGTTTCGAAGAAGTAGAATTTTGTCTATTTTATAGAAGGTTGTGGTAAAATCCTAACTGATAAGATAATAGTTGAGAAGGTAACGTGCGTGTTGATCTCTCACTTTGATCATGTTATCGTAGCCATTCAAGAATCTAACAATCTTGAACCTGTGAAACTGGAAGATTTGGTGGGTTTGTTCGAGGCACATGAGATGAGGATTATCAAAAGGATATGTGTTCAAGATTCGATATAAGCTCTACAGACTCAGACATGGAAGAAACATGGTGGTTCTAACAAGTTCAAGGGCAAAGGAGACAAGACTCTGAGCAAGAAGTCTTGGTCGAACCCTCAAAAGCATAAGGTTGATGATATGGCTTATGAATCCTCGAAAGAGGAGAAGGAAACTCGTATCAAAGGGACAAAGAAAAGAAAAAAGGTGTTCAGTGTTATAACTTTGAAAAATGGAGTCACTTGGGCAAGAAATGTTGGTACAAGAAAGGCAAGAATGAAGGAGCAAACTTTGCACGCCATGATTCATATGATTCTTAAGACATGGTGGTTATGGTTACAGTTGCAAATGAGCATGTCGACACCAAGAGCTGGTTTCTCGACACAGGTTGCTCGAATCACATGACTGGTAGGAAAGTGTGGTTGGCAGATTTCGACGAGTCGAAGAAGAACAAGGTCAAACTTGCGGATAATAGCTCGTTGCAAGCAGAAGGTACTGGCGACATACTTATTTAAAGGAGAAATATAGCAAAAGTTATGATCAAAGACGTACTCTATGTACTTGAAATAAAGTGAAACCTGCTAAGTGTTGGTCAACTTGTCGAAAAATATTTCTCAATGGTTATCAAAGATGGGGTCTTGGAACTATTCGACACTCAGAATAATCTGGTCTTAAAATCTCCTATGTCAAAGAATATGACATTTAAGACCATGATCAATTCGACTGAGGTATAATGCCTAAAAATAGTTGTCAATCACAAGAATAGTTGGTTGTGACATTTGAGGTTTGGTCACTTGAATTATAGGTCACTCAATCAACTGATCACTCAAGATATCGTAACTAGTATATCAAGTCTTGAGATTTCCGAAAAACTTTGTGAAGGTTGCTTAGTAGGGAAGCAATCCATAAAGTCTTTTGTTTCGACTATGCCAATGAAGTCGTCTTGCATACTAGTAGTACATTCAGATGTATATGGTGAATACACATCCAAGATGTTTGAAGAGTTATGTGCAGAACATGGTATTGATCATGGGGTAACTTCTACTTACACATCTCAACATAATGGAATAGCATAAAGAAGAAACATGACCATATTGGATATGGCGAGATGCATACTGAAGTAGAAGAACTTGCCAAATTCCTTATGGGTGAAGCTGTCACCACTGTTATTTATATTCTGAATAGGTGCCCTACCAAGAAGCTGAAGAACATGGTTCCTGAAGAAGTGTGGAGTTATAAACTACCATCAATGAGTCATCTGAAGGTGTTTATCTCTATTTTCTACAAGCATGTTCCCGATGAAAGAAGAAAGAAGCTTGAAGATGAAAGTGAACCTATGATTCTGGTAGGATATCACAAAACTGGATCTTGCAGGCTATTCAATCCAATAAATAATAAGACCGTGATGAGTCAAGACATTGTGATTGATGAGAATTCTTCATGGGATTGGAATTTTTGCGACGCAATTAACAAGCCTTTGATGAGTTATGGCATCGACGAAGAAATTGATGAAATAGAATTCGAAGCAGATGTTGATACTCTGGACACAATCAAAGTTAAAGAGGGTGTGGCTAGCACAAGTCAAATACCTCAAAGAACTAGAGTACTTCTAGCAAGTCTTCAAGAATGTAAAGTGGTTGATGATGATGAAGTAAGACCAGGTGGAGATTTGGTTCATTTCGCTTTACTTGTAGGTGTTGAACTAATAAACTATAGAGAGACCTTAAATGATAAAAAATGGAAGGTAGTTATGGTCGATGAGTTACAAGCAATCGAAAGAAACAATACATGGGAGTTGGTTGAATTGCCAACATACAAAAAAAGCTATCAAAGTGAAGTGGGTGTTCAAACTGAAGCACAATCATGATGGATCGATTGCAAGACACAAGGCAAGATTAGTAGCTCGAGGATTTCTTCAGATACCAGGACTCGACTACTCTGAAGTATATGCACCAGTAGCAATACTAGAGATTGTTCGATTGGTGGTAGCTTTGGCATGTCAGCAAGGTTGGTCGATATTTCACCTAGATATGAAATCAGCATTTTTTTATGGTCCCCTATATGAAGTCGTGTATGTCACACAACCTCCATGGTTTGTGATACAAGAGGAAGCAGGGAAAGTATACATGTTGCACAAAGCGCTCTATGGCCTCAAGTAGGCACCTAAGGCATGTAACAAGAAGAGCGACTCATACTTGGTCAAATTGCAATTCATCAAATGCAAGTCTGAGTATGGTGTCTATGTTCAGGTTGTGGTACAAGATATAGCAATCATTTATTTATATGTCGATGACTTGTTAGTAACTGGAAATATCTTGGAGAAATTGTCAAAGTTCAAAGAGCTGATGAAGAAGGAATTTGAAATGTCAAAAATGGGAAAGTTGTCGTACTTCATATGCATACAATTTCAAACTTCAAAGCAAGGTATGGTTCTACATCAAAGAAATTATGTTAAAGAGATACTTAAGAGATTCAGGATGGAAGACTCGAATCTTACATCCTTACCTGTCGAACCAAATTTGAAGTTGGAGAAGCATGGAGAGGAAGAAAAATTCTATGTCACGTTGTTCAAACAAAGTGTTGAATCTCTGAGATATGTGTGTAATAGTCATTCTGATATAGGTTTCTTAGTATGATTAATGATAAGGTATATGAGTGAACCAAGGGTGTCACACATGAAGACTGCAAGAAGAATCCTGAGATACTTAAAAGGATCAATAAGCTATTGAATTCTATTTCCATAAGATTTTGAAAGAAAAAAAGCTGAGATTACTTTCTATTCAGATATTGATTGGTGTGGAGATAAGGAAGATCGTAGAAGCACACATAGTTATTTCTTTCAAGTATTTGGTTCCCTAATCTCACGGTGCTCGAGAAAGCAACATGTGGTGGCATTATCATCATGTGAGACTGAATATATAGCAGAATCCTATGTTGCTTATCAAGTGATTTGGATCAGATTTGTGCATGAAGAGATGGAGGTCAAAGTGAAGAAACCTTTGGTGTTGCAGATCCACAACAACCCAACCATTAATCTTGAAAAGAATCCAGTTCTGCGTGGGATAAGTAAGTGCGTCGAGGCTAGGTTTCATTTCTTAAGGGAGAAGGTAAACCAGGGTAAACTTGAAGAGAGACATTGCTCGATTGAAGCACAGTTGGTCGGCATTTTCACCAAATGATTGAAGATCAATATATTCCTAAATTTGAGAAAGAAATTAGGAATAGTTCAAATCGATTATGATTAGCTAGTGCTTAGTAACTTTGATTATAAGGGGGTATTTTGAGAGTATAATCCAAGTTATGTAACCTGAGTCTAAACCTAAGTTGATTAGGGTTTGGGTTTGTTATGTTAGTTACGTAGTATACAAGTAACATAGTTTCATATAATCACATTCAATATAAAGAGTCCTTATTCTTCCTTCTCTCTCTCTTTCTCTCCTTACTAAAAGTGTCTCACACACTAACATAAATAACATGCATACTATTGAAGTAAATTTAATTGAATAATATATATATATATATATATATATATATATATATATATATATATAAATTGAATAAACTAAATTACAAACCCAATGATATTTATAATGAATAGAATATATATTTCACCTAAGTCATTCTTTGAAAAGGCCCAAATGAGAAATATTTTAACGATTAAAATAAGTTACTCTAGCACAAGATGTATCGAAGATGACAATAAAGAATTTGCAATTACAACACAAATTTTTTAATAAGACACATCACAAAGCTGACTACTAAACAATTGATAAATAAGTTAATGATTTTTCCTCCAAACCTGATAATCCAAATCAAAAGAAACATATTTCGACTATAACCACCAAAAAGACAGAAGCTTTACCCGTTCTGATAACACTTGTAAATACTCATCTTTATTCGGAAAAATGCGAGTATTTTGTCCTTTCCAAATAACTCAAATCACATAGACCCAATTTTCACCTAAATCTTTGATACATTTTATGATATATATAATTAAATAATAAATAGAAATTGTATAAAAATTTTGTGTTTTCTAGACTTGGTTCCATTGAAATTGAATAAAAGTATGTGGTAAGTTAGCTTCTCTTTTAGTGATGCACTACTAAAAGACAAAGTCATGCAATATCACCTCCCCTTTTCAACTAACACATTGAAAATAAACGCTCAACATCTACAGACGTCGTTTAGGTCTTCGGAAGAGAATGGTGTCTTGTCGTTAAACGTCTACTTAAACAAGTGAAAAAAATGAATATCACGTGATTTGAATAACAAATTACTTTAACATTAATATGTTATTGAAAACATTTAATGGTATTATATATACCTGATCCCACAAATCAACAATGTTGGTATAGACGATGTTAAACATGTGTTTCATTACATAGTACTCAAACTCGTATCTCTCTGTGAGTTTCTTAGTCTACAAATTTAAACATTTTATTAATATATAGCCACACATTTCATGAATATATATATATATATATATATATATATATATATATATATATATATATATATATATATATATATATATATATATATATATATATATATATAAGTAAATGTCACAATTAATCCACTTACCTTGGATTGATCCAATTACATGAAAACTAACTATAATAGAGAAACGATAAATATTAAATTACTCACTTATTGACAATCCACTTACCTTTTTTGTCTTTTTTTATTCTTTATAGTTTAAAATTAATTATTTAATTAATATAATAATGAAATTAATATTTTAATAATAAAATCATTTTTTTAATTATTGATTTTTTTGAAGTTAGTAAAATAATTTTTAAACTATATTATTTTAATCATTTAGTTTAATATTTTTAAAATAATTAATCAAACAAAATAAAATATAGATAAAAACACTTATAATCATAATAGAGAAATTTATATTTATAGATGAAATACAAATTATGGATTATAATGACGGCTTGTTCCACATTCGTTATGTTTTTTTAAACGTTCCCTTTGCCTAATTCTTTAGTTTGACGTCTTGGAGGAGATTTAGTAGAGTCAAAAGACAAATCTTCGTTTTGATATAATGTGTTTCCCGATATATCCATATTATCCAACTCATCTATGGAGAAGAGTTGAAAATTGATAACTCATCGTCTGTGATCTCAAATTCATTTTCGGAAGGTGTTGGTTGTGTGAATGTGTTTGGTCTTGTTTGTTCAATTAGAGGGACATAAAAGTTTTCAGGGTTGATTGTTGGAATGTTTTGAGATAATGAAATGTTAAAGTTTTGTTGTTGGGGTTATGGGTTTGAGTGGTAGATGTTTGGTCGAGGAATTGGAGTGTATTGAAGGAGTGACCGAATTGAGGTTTGTTGTAGTGATTGTTGGCAGTTGTAGTAGTAGTAGTAGTAGTAGTAGTAGTAGTAGTAGTACTCGCGGTTTGTTTAAGGGGTTGGGGTGTAAGGAGTTTGTTATTGAAACGGGATGGTATCAAATGTGTCTTGTTGCATGGATTGGATGTGGTTGTATGTTTATAGAATCTTGGTGTGTGCTGGAATTTGTGGAATTTGTTGGTCATAAGAGTGTTGTGATTGGGTCGGTTGGAGGTATGTGTTTGGATATGGGTTGGTTGAAGAAGAAGGCTGGGATAGGAATTATGATGGGCAGACCTCAATAATTTCTTGATGCATGGACAAGACATCCTATTATGAAGAAGAGCCACATTGACAGATGTCATTTAGAAATTATGTGGTAACAATATATGTAAATGGAATTGAGTTAAACCAAGCAGTATACTTTTGGCTTGGCTTATTCTCACCATCTAGCAAGTTTCTCTTCAAGATCAAATTTCTTCTTCTCTTCTACTCCTTTTGTTCCTCGTTCAAATTGACTGATTCCATGACTTGTCATGGTCATCTCGTGTTATTCTTTAAGACATCTTGGCATATAAGGGATTTATTGTTCGAAGCCAAATTGGAGTTTGACCCTTTCAGTATGCATTTCAACAATATAGAAATTGATTAAATTTGTTGCCGCACTCCAAATCAGGCTATCGTCATAACCACATGGCCGGTATTTAACATATGGCCCCCATATAAAATGGTGCATGAAATATAATATGCATTAAAGTACGGATACCTAACTTGGGAGACATTTTACATTGACCTTCTATAATGGTTATTTTTCATGAAAACATATCTTTCTGGTACTATTTTAGAACTGTAAACCTTGCCTGCATAAATGATGGAACACAACTCGGAGAGCACCATATCTTTCATTGTCTTTTTTGAGCGTTCCAACCATGTATCAACGGTTTTGCATATTGTAAGCCCATTTTACAAGTTGGCGAAACATGGTTGTATGGTAAGTATATAGTGAATTTTTAATGGTTGTGGCACAATATAGGAATGACAAAAAAAATCCAATTGCTTTTACAGTAGTAGAATGTGAGGCAAAAGTTGATTGAAGTTTCTTTCTTAAGAATTTGAGAATGTATGTCACACCCCAAGTCAATATATGGTTAATATCAGACGGGAATGAATCGATAAAGAGTGCATATAATGATCCTAAAAATAGATGACAATATCCTTTATCTTCACATGCGTACTGCATTAGACACATTCCGTAAAACTTCATGCGTGAGATTAAAGACAAGGAACTTTGCAAAAAAGTTGTTAACATGGGTAGCAATCTATATTTACCCTTACTATTAATATTTATACCATTATATTCATCTACTTATCTTTGTTAATTTTTCCTATACAAGATATGTGTTGAATGAGCAACCATTCAATTACTATTGTGAGGAAATACGAAGAAAAAAAATATAGGCTTTAAAATGGATAGACAATATTTCACGAGAAAAGTGGGAAAGAGTCTTAGACGGAGGAAAATAATGAAGACATGTGACAACCAACCTTACTGAAGCAATGAACTCAGTGCTTAAGGTCACCGACAACGTTCTAATCACTTCTTTGGTCCAATAAATATAATATCAATTGGGATCTATGTTTGGTAAATGAGGTCATGAATAGACAAAAATGTTGGCTTACTGTCATACCCCGATTTTAGATCCATCTGCATTCATCCATTATGCATCATGCATTCATTTTAATATAAACCCTAATTCACGTCTAAGGTCAATCGTTGACTTTCTGGTCAATCAGTTGACCAAAGTCAACCGTCCATTCCCAAAATCCATATTGTCTCGATTTTGATAAACATTGGTCATTATCTAGGCCTTTTCGATCATGGTGCTTTTAATTACAAAATGGATTCTAATTTAAGTTATTTGACTTTTTAATTTTCAATTTGATTTTAATTTCAAATTAAGTCTAATTTCAAATTTCAATTTAATTTTAATTGTTTTTTTACTAATGATTCAAACTCTAATTGATTTTAATTTTCAAATAAATGTTAGAATTGATATCAAATTAATTTTAACAAATTATAGATTAATTTGATTTTAATTGGTTTTATTGGTTTTTGATTTTAAATTGACATTTAGATTAGTCTTGGATTATTTCTAAAATCCATATTCATTTTTATAACCAAATATCCATTTATCCATTAACCCTTTTAACAATCATGTCCATCAAAATCCACTACACCATTTCTAGACTTTAAGTCAATGTATGACATTCAAAATCTTAACTTCTCATCAATCCACATTCATGTTTAAATTCATATTTAACAATAATGTCCAATAATTTTTCAATCACAGTTAGTTCCCAATTTTGGTTCAAACCAGTAATTCCAATTATAATACAAATCTCAATAGAAATTTTCCATAACTATTCAATTTCAATTTCATTCAAATTCTAAATCTTAATATTCAAACATTCATAAATAAACTTCCATAATAATTTCAAATTATATCATTCATCACATTCAACCATTCAATACAATTCACTGACTTTATAATACGATTCCATCCAAATCACAAAAATTAAAAGTTAGAAACCAATTCTAACCATAGGTTACATGCTCAAAACATTGTCATAATTTCTAACTCCTCTTTCCGAGCATGCCAATACCAAGCTTCAACCTTCCATTTCATATATGAACCATACAAATACATACATCTTCATTCAAAGTTACAAATTTAACCATAAACCAATTATACAAATTCCTAACCATGATCCCATGCATTCAAGTCATCAAATTGCTTTTCAATTCAACCTTTGGATTCAATCCCAACATGTTATTTCATCAAAACCTCAAAGTTACATTCACCTATTCACATACATTTTACAATTCCAATCCAAAACTATAAGAATTCCAAACTTACATAATATTTGCAATTTCATAAACCAACAACCAATTTCCCAAACCTAATCCTAATTCCCCCCATGGGTCATGATTTATCTTCCAAAATGCATGTTAGCTTGCTTCCATCATGATTTCTTCATTTACTAGTAACATTGTCCATGTCATGTTCATTTCCACAAACCTACAAAACCGACCAAGTTAAGAACAAGTCATAACCTAGGATATTGCATCACACTAGCATACAATCATTGAGGTCGAGCATTATACCAATTTCAAACCAATCTAAGCCATGACATTTTCAAGCATTAAAAAAAACAATGTTACAAGTCCAAGCACTTACCATGTACACATGTTGCAAAACCATACATCAACCACTCTGCAAAACCATAGCAATGCCATTACAAAGTCAGAAATGCATAAACAAGTACATGACCCAAAACATTGACATGAACATACCAAATACAAGGCTATGAACATATGTCTCCATTCCCTTCAAGCCATAGTCCTGCAGAACCATGCCATAACAGCAGTGCAACCAGTACCAACCAAGAATTGAGTAAAATCAAGAATAAGCAATGCACATGGATCATCATGTTGCAAATGGCCTAGAGCAATGATACTGCAGAACCATTCCACTACAAGTTTGCAACAATAATACACCACACACACATGACCAAGAACCAAGCCAGTGCATAAATCAAGATCGAACACATGAAGCATTGTAGAACATGGCCTCCTGCGCATAAGCTTTGGCAAGGCACCCTATAAATCACAAGCCAGAACATGAAACAATACCATACGTGCAGAAAAACAAGAGCAAAAACGACACAGTCCATTTTGTCAACAACATAACCACATAGTCCAAAACCATTTATAAGAAATTAACCATCCATACAATACACGAATCAATCCATACACAATTCCACACACCAATTCAAACATACAAATATCCCATACTCAATTCACTATACAGTCCAATCCAAAGCATTCAATCAAATTTCACATCAAATCCCAATTCCAATTCAATTCAACATAGTCAATGACAATCCAAATCCTACACTAATTTAAGCATTAATCTAATTCCATAAGACAAGTTCAAATCCAATTCCACAACTCATTGCATATCATACCAATTTGAATAAACTCGTGACAGAAAAAACTCAGCCAAATGATTTCCACCTACAATTGTGTTTATCACCTCAAGCAGAATTCCTTCATGACTAACTGCCAACTTGTGACTTTGCTAAACATAATCAACTATCAACCTGCATTTCTTCAGTAGAAAAGCGTGACCTGCATAATCTAGCCAACATTCCCTACAAGGTTCATAACAGAACAACTTGGTGGCACTAGCTCATATCAGTTTCACAGCAAATTCCTTGTAAACATCACAATAAATCAGCATGATAATAGAAAATAACTCAAGGTGGGAAGGATTAGTTAACAAAGAGATTTGCATAATTGACGAGAAAAATAGCTTAGATGTGCAGTGTACGGGAACTGGTTATTTAGAGCCCAAGGTAGAGAGAACTGGACCTATTACAAACTGCAGCAAAGTTACTGCAAAATAATTATGTGAAAATCAAACCGGAGATTGCCGCTACACACATCTGCTATTTAATTGCAGGAACGAAATGTGACATATATAAGAACCTTGATTCCATCCTCAAGAAGCGCTGGAATATCTTTTTCATAGTTTAACGTCCAACCTGAACCAATCTGCAACAAATTCATAGTGAAGTCGCACCATCAAGGCCATGTGAAAACCGAAGCTACTCATGTTTTTAACCAATTTTCACTGCACTAAAACACAAGTAATTGGTAAGGCCTAAAATTTCAAAAAATGTCCCAAAAGAGAATTAAGACAAATTAGAGGAAGAAAGCTAGGTTCATATTACCGTTTCCAATTTAACAACCAAATAGGGCGACCAAAATCTGACAACCCTAAAGGGATTTCGCAGAAACCCCTTTTTTGATCTCCAGAGGCCAATCTGAAACCCTAATTGTTGAGTATAAAAGGTGAGAGGGGAGGGGACGAAGAGGACCACGAAAAAACCTAAAATCTGGGCGGCCACGAAAACCCTAGTTCGAAAACGGAGAAAAACCTAGATTGAAACGGCGAAAGAGAAGAACCTCAAAGAGAAAACTTTGAGGTAAAGAAGGCAGATCCAAGCCTCACCGTCACCACCAAACCACCACCGAAGGTGAGATTTATTTGTTTGAATCTCTTAAATGCCATGTATTTTTGCATGTATAGTGAGAGTAGAGAGTGTGAGCGTTTGAGAGATGATGAGGGATTGGGAGTCTGGATGATATTGAGGGTGAGAGAGATGGATCGAAGACGAGAGATGATGAGGAAGCAAGAGTGAGTCTTCGTGAAGAAGACGAATGGATTTTGCGTGTTTCACGTGTCTTGTTTCTGCTTCTTTTATTTATTTCCAAAGAATAGCATTTAAAACCTAATTAAAATCCACCTACCCTTTGGTTTTTCTTGGTACTAATCTTTATTAATTTTTGTGTACTAGTATTAATGCATAGTTATTTTCCACCCAACAGCCAGGCGGCTAGGGTCTGTCCATTGGATTCCTCCTCATCATTTTTGTGAGTTTTGATTAGTCCAACAGACCATCTTATTTTAGTTTTATTTTTAATTTTAATTTTAATCTATTCTGGTTCATATATTCAGTTTGTTACTAAAGTAATAAATAATCATAAGCGGCCTAGTGGAATGGGTTCGATACTTAGGAGTAGCATATCTTTCATATTTTTATGCTTGCTATTTCATAACTTCTAATATTTATCTTACTTTAAATATTTTATTTGATTAATTTAATTTAATTGTTAATTAGTTGTTAGATTTTAAATGTTTAGTTTTTTTAGATTTTTCTTAATTATTGATTTTTTTTTATTTGGGATTTGGTATGGTTAATCGATTTCCATGCGTTAATTAATTTAATTAGGTTATTAACATCTATGGCCATACCTTTACACATGTAAATAATTATATTCAATTCACTAAACTCTCGATTTTAAATTTCACTAACTTTCCATAGTTTCGACATTTAATTCCATTTCCTCCCATTATAAAATTGTAAAATTAATTTTATCCCTATAGTATAATTTTATTTTCAAACTATCTTTACAACCCGATTAAATTCCTTTTTTTAAAGCACGAAAGAAGAGGACCATTCGAATCTTGCATTCCGGTGGGAACCCTCGAATAATCCATCCCGAGCTTCACGTTTTGGATTAACCGTTCATTCTTTTTTCTTCATTCTTAAAACACTCAATAATTAACTTGGACAAAGAAAAGGACCGTTGGGATCAAGCATTCTGGCGTAACCCTTTGAATAGTTGATTCTCATCAAGTGTTTGTTGTCCAAATAATTTTCTTAAATAATTCGATTGAAAAAGGACGATTGGAATCTAGCATTCCAGTGGAACCCTGAATTTTTGATCTTAGGGCTTATGCCTCATTCTCAAATATCCGTCTTTCAAACTCAAAAAATACTTAATCCTTATTCAACACCTTTTCAATAAAGATGGAAATGGAACATGGTGTATACCGTGCACTCCTGAGATTGAGAGTCAAGGTGGATGCCTTGCCTATCTTAACTCTCGCCATTGTCTGAAATTGTCAATGCAGTTTCTTCAAACCCCTTTTTTCAATCAAATTAAAAACACTTAATCTTTACTAAACATTTTTGCCAATAAAGATGGAAATGGAACATGGTGTATACCGTGCACTCCTGAGATTAAGATTCAAGGTGGATGCCTTGCTTATCTTAGCTCTCGCCATCGTCTAAAATTGTCAATGCGGTTTCTTCAAACCCCTTTCTCAATCAAACCTAAAAATACTTAATCTTTATTAAACACTTTTGTCAATAAGATGGAAATGGAACATGGTGTATACCGTGCACTCCTGAGACTAGGATTCGAGATGGATATCTCGCTCATCCAAGTTCTCGCCATCACTCAAAATACATCCAACCAATCAAACTCTTTCTCGCCGCCGTGCGACTAATCAAAAACCTTCTTCATAAATGAAATATATATTGTCTTAAGGTGATGCAAAACAATGTTTCGGCCACGATTGTTGAGTCAAGATAAGTGACGCTTTTCCGAATGTAGATTTATAAATCCGTTTGATGTGTGGTATGCGTCCACTTCTCATCTGTTTTGGGTAAAACAATGTTTTTCGTCGATTAATACAATATAGCTTTCGCTAAAATCGACCAACAAACAAACATTTTTCTATCCAGAACTACGTAAGCCTTGACTTCTCTATTGAGATACGTAGGAGCAGGATTTGTAAATCTTGTCAGGCCCACTAATAAAAAACTTAGGTTTAGTCCTTCGTCAAAAATCCAAAAACATTTCTTCCCTCTTCTATTCTTTCTCTCCCTCATTATAACTTGAGAAGACTAACATAAGCTAACATTCAAAATGAAACTAACTAAACGGTTCCCGTTGAATACAACGGACGTGAGGGGTGCTAATACCTTCCCCTTGCGTAACCGACTCCCGAACCCTGATATTGGTTGCGACGACCATAATCATTGTCGTTTTGTCTTGGGTTTTATCGATATTTCCCCTTTCCTTTTTAGGAATAAATAAAGTTCGGTGGCAACTCTGTTCAATCCATCAAAGCGAGCGCGCGATCGCGCTTCGCTTAAAGTCGTATCCCCATTTTTTTGAGGTGCGACAGATGGTGACTCTGCTGGGGACAGGAACATCCCTAAGTGAGTCAACTCTAGTTCAGTTAAGTTTTCGTATGTGTGTTAGCTTTATTTGTTTATTTTCTTCCTTTGTTATATGCTTTCTTTATCTCTGTTTTATCGCATTTTTATATATGTATATATATATATCTATGTGTGGGTGTTGGGATTTTGATATCATGAATAAAGCTCTACACCCGAGCTTTGGAAAAAGAAGAGAGAACACATAAGTTAGAATTGGAAGTTGTGTAGTGTTAGTCCCCAAGGGCCACTCCTTGCGTGTCTAGCATGAAGACTCCCCTAGAGTACACCTGTTTGTAGATCTCGTTATAATACAGCTAGCCTGTTGCATGACGTTGATTCATGAAGGGTCCGTGACTCTAGGAGCCCCTCTTAGAACCAGTTCCTACTTTGGTGGTCGCGTAATGTTGGACTCCAAGGGCATCTCCTTGTTGCACCCAACATGAAAACCCCGCTCAGAAGAGACCTTTTCGTCACTCTTATCATAAAGCGGCTAGCGTGTTGCATGATGTTGATACGATTATGGTCAATGACTCTGGGAACCTTATCAAAAACACAGAAGTTATCCTGTGAGTGGGTTTATGGGTAACCAACTTAGAACTATCTATTAAGAAGCCTACCAAATAGGATGTTTTGAGTTACCTTATCCCAAAACCAAATATCATGCATTCATGATCATTTGCATAACATCATGACACTCATACAAAATTTCGTTTTCAGGGAATTTTTGAACACGCAGTTGCTAAGCACAAAAAGTTTGTAATGGGTTCAGAAAGAAGGAAAGCATTACCATTCAAAGCCAAAATGCCAGATACTGCCAACATATCAAGACTTCTGAATGAACTTCCCGCCTGCTTCAGGGTTACTTTGCAAGGAAAGTTTGGCCACATTTTAGATCTTCTCTCAGTGGATGTTCAAACACCAGCCATCACCGCTTTAGCTCAGTTCTATGATCCTCCGCTTCGAAGTTTCTTGTTCCAAGACTTTCAGTTGACTCCAACCTTGGAGGAATTCGACCGACTCTTGGGATTTTCTATGAAAGGAAGGACACCGTATAATAGGATTGGTCAGGTACCTGAGGTAGAGATGCTAGCCCTTGCACTCCACATCCCCATATCTGATGCATTGGCTAATTGGAAGAAAAGGGAGAATCTCTTTGGTTTTTGGAGGGCTTACCTAGAAGAAGAAGCATAAAGGTTGTTTGAGATACATCATTGGGATGCATTGGCAAATATGCTAGCTCTTCTCATATATGGGCTAGTATTGTTCCCAACCCATGAAGGTTTTATAGATTCAGCTGCCATAACTATCTTTTGGGCCGTTTGGAAGGATAAACAAAGTTTGGTTCCTCCACTACTAGCTGACACTTTCCATACTTTGCATACTCGACATCAAAAGAAGAATGGAATGTTGATATGTTGCCTTCCATTGCTCTATAATTGGCTTATCTCGTATGTGTTCAAGCCTGATGCTCACATCAGTGAAATGTCCAATGGGGAGTGGGCAAGAACCCTGGTGTCTTTGTCTAGTAAGGATATCATTTGGTACCGACATAAGCTGAATGTTGAAGAAATCATTATCAGTTGTGGTAGTTTCCCAAATGTACCACTAATAGGATCTAAAGGGTGCATCAGCTACAACCCCATGTTAGCTTTGCGGCAGTTTCAATATCCTATGCGTGGGAAGCCCGATGATAAAGAGTTAGAAGAGATGGTTTTGAATGATATGGGAACCAATGATCCTTTTCTCCTCCGTAAGATCATTCGATCCTGGGAAAAGGTGCATACCAAAGGAACAGAAATAGTAAAGAAGAACGATGCAGCAAGGGTTCCTTATCAGCAATGGCTCCCGGAAAGGATCAAAATTGTGAAGATCCCTTTTTCTATAGAGATTCCTCTAAGGTATACCTCACTAGAACCAGTCCCTGTTTCTCTTGAAGAGGTGGAAGAACTTCGAGCAATGATAGCTAAACTTGGAAAGGAGAAAGATGATCTGCAATCTGAACTCTACAAAGAAACTGGGAAAAATATGATTCTCAAAAGGAAGAGTAACCAAAGGAAGGAACTTTTGGAGGAGAGTCGTAAGAAGAATAAAATTGAGAAAGATCTCAAGGAAAGAGTCTTGGAGTGCCTAGATCAGGCTGATAGTGGATTAGGTTCACTTCGTGATGAGTTAGCTAAGGCCAAAAGAGATGGACAAGAGTGGAAGCGTTGGTGGGACCTAGCCACTGAGCAAAAGAAGGAGGTAAGAGAGGAGCTTGAAGCCCAAATACAAGAACTGAAGAAACAACTTCGAAGCTCTGAAGCCGAAGTGGTGCGTGAAAGACATCTTAAGGAACAAGTCCAAAGAACCTCTCAAATATGTCCTAAAGCCTAGGAGGAGAAGTGTGATGAGGTGAATACTAACAAGGAGCTAGCTAGTTATTGGAAGGAACAATATGAGTCTCTAAAGAGCCAAAGCATGGATTGGCTAAATCATAAGAAGCATTTGAATGAGATATTGGATGAGTATGAATGCACCATCAACCTTCTGCAGCCAAGTCTTGATGCATACCGCACAAAGTTGGCTAACCTCATAGAGTTTTGTAATGTCGTGGCCATAGACTTACCATGGAAGTTAGAAAATGCTCTAGAGGACATGGATGAAAATAACACTCATCCATCGGCTCGTGACCTTGTTTTACTTTGCGAAAGGATGATGCGAAGGTTCAAAGAAGAATTGAAGGCACACAAAGAGCGAGTTGCTAAGAGGACTCTTTAAGTTGTTTGCTTCGTGTTATTTCCAATTTTTGTATTTGGCTTAATGTTTTGTACCCACTTTGATTGTGTACTTTGTACTTTTTGGCTTCATTAAATGAATGGGTATTTGAATTTTTGAATCAGCTTCCGACTATTGTTTTCTGTTTCTGTTCACATTACTTTCAATAGCGTGCTCAACAACTGCGAAGTTTATAAGAATCCCTAAAAATAAATAAACATAAAATGCATTCATACATACATTCATGCATTCTCCATATAAATAAGTAAAAACTCATTCCGTTTTCTCTATCAGTTGTTACACACTGAGTCCTCAACACCACTACAACACAAGAGCCAGCGCTCGTCGAAGAATGGCGGACCAAGAACAAGAATTGGAGCGAGTAAGCTCAGAACTCGAAGACCTATGAGGAAACATGGGTCAAGTCATGGAGATACTACAGGTCATCAGGGCAAAGTTGGACACCCAAACGACGGTCGTTTCAGAAATCGTTGGTCCCACGATTGAACCCCAACCTGCAAGGACAGTACCAACCACTTGGCCAGCCTACGGTTTACCTCCCGGTTTCACACCTCCAGTTGAAGGCGCCCCTGGTTTTGCACAATCCACTCAGCAAACGGTTCCTCTACCAACCATCAACGAAACTCACCCAGTGGTCCACACGTTCGCACCAACTCTCGTTCGTGCGCATGTGCAACCTTATTTTGAGGATCAACAACATGCTCCGGACTTTTCAGACGAAGATGATGAGAGGCAGGAGGACATGAGAGGGATGAAAGAGAATTTCCAGATTCTTGAGAAAAGGTTAAGGGCTATGGAAGGTGACCAAGTTTTTGGTGCTACTGCTAAGGAGATGTGCTTAGTGTCAGGTCTTGTGATTCCTGCAAAGTTCAAGACCCCAGATTTCGATAGATATGAGGGCCACTCGTGTCCTAAAAGTCACCTTATTATGTACTATTGAAAAATGGTTGCGCACGTAGAGGATGACAAACTTATGATACATTGCTTCCAAGACAGCTTGAGGGGTGCTCCCTCTAAGTGGTACTTAAGCCTTGATCAAAGTAGGATTCGTTGTTTCCAAGACTTATCTGATGCTTTCATCCAACATTATAAGTATAACATGGGTATGGCCCCAGATAGGAGGCAATTGCTCAACATGTCCCAGAAAGATAATGAGTCTTTTAAGGAATATGCACAACGATGGAGGGAAGTGGCCTCGCAAGTCGAACCACCCCTTGCTGAGAAGGAGTTAGCAGATTGGTTCATGGATACAGTCAAACCTATGTTCTATGAAAGAATGGTGAGTAGTGTATCTGCAAGCTTCTCTGACCTGGTCGACGTGGGCATAAATGTCGAGCTTGGATTGAAGAATGGAAAAATGATAACCACCTCTGAAACATCTGGTAATAATGCCAAAAAGTTTCCCAGAGGTTTTCAAAGAAAGAAAGAGGGTGAAACAAATGCAGTGTCAACCAGTCAAAGAAGGAGTCTTTCATGGAAGAAGCAACATCAATTTGCTCAACAACAACCAACTTATCCAGTGCAGTATGTTCAACAACCGTATGTGGCAGCAGTCACACCAAATTTCAACCAGTCACAAGCTCTTGTCTATCAACCTATTCAACAAGCACCAATATACCAGCAAGCGCCCGCGCCACCTGCTTAACAACAGCCAAGGGCACATGCTCCTCATCCACAAAATCCTCCAAATCAAAATAGGGCACAAAGAGGTAGACTTTTGTTTGCTTCAATCCCTATGACATACACTGAATTGTACCCATCGTTACTACGAAAAGGGTTGGTGACTCCCAGACCTTTGGGTCCTCCACCAAATCCTTTACCTCCATGGCACAATCCAGATGCCCATTGTCCTTTCCATGGGGGTTCCCCTGGACATGATTTAGAGGGATGTTATGCTTTGAAGCATATTGTGCGATACCTGGTTGAGAAGAAGATTCTTTCATTTCAAGATATCGGACCCAGCGTAAAAAGTAACCCTCTGTCGGCGCATGGTGATGTTAATGCCATCGAGGATGCTTCTGATGTGTGTATAATCAAAAACGTGGAAAATGTTAAAACTCCGTTGCTAGCACTTCATGCAAGATTGGTGGGAGCTAGTTTGATTGATACACGCCACGACAATTGTGAAGAATGTGTCATTCATCCAAGGGGATGTAAAGTGGTACGAAATGACATTCAGAACTTGTGAATCAAGGTGTTTTACAAATTTGTGGTCTTACAACAAATGAGGAAGTTTCAGTCATTGAACCCGTTTTCAATCTAACAGAACCGTTTGAGATAACTTATCATAGAAAAGATGTTGTTCATCCATCACCCGTGGTAGTTTGTATGCCTACCCCCTTTCCCTTTGAAAACACCAAAGCGGTACCCTGGAAGTATGATATAACGGTGGTGGATGGGATGGTAGATGAAAAACCCAAGCTGCTGAAAGTAAGAAAGGCTTGGAGAATGTTGACACCGATATCACTAACATCGCAGGGACAAGCAGGATGACCCGCAGCGGTCAGATGTATACTCCCAATGTTAATGTAAACCCTCAAGAACCAACAAGGGAATCTGCAACTGTAAATCCTACCCCATAACATGGAGGGGCACAGCCGGTTGTGCAAGCAGATGAAGCGAGTGAGTTTCTAAGGATAATAAAGAAACCTGACTACAAGATAGTTGATCAGTTACATCAAACACCATCAAAAATATATATCTTGTCTTTGCTTCTGAATTCTGAAACTCATAGGGAGGCTCTACTGAAAGTGCTTGCTTAGGCTCATGTTACCCAAGATATAACGGTTGGACAATTCGATGGGGTGGTCGCCAATATCACAGCCTGCAACACTCTAAGTTTCAGCAATGAAGAGCTACCCAAGGAGGGGAAGAATCACAACCGCGCTTTACATGTATCCATAAAGTGCCAAGAAGATGCTCTGGCCAGAGTTTTAGTTGACACTGGATTGTCCCTCAATGTTCTACCAAAGAGGGCACTTGCTAAATTATCTTACCAAGGTTCGGAATTGAAACCTAGTGCACTTGTGGTAAAAGCATTTGATGGTTCTCGGAGGATAGCAGTTGGGGAGGTAGAGCTACCAATACAGATCGGACCGCATGTATTCCCCATCAATTTCCAAGTCATGGACATAAATCCCGCTTATAGTTGCCTTTTGGGACGTCCATGGATACATGATGCTGGGGCAATAACTTCTACTTTGCATCAAAAGATGAAGTTTGTTGTCGATGACAAGACCGTCATTGTCTCGGGTGAAGAAGATTTTATCATCAGTCAACTCTCCTTTTTCCGTTATATTGAGGCTGATAAGGATGCCTTAGAAACCTCTTTCCAAGCACTTGAAATATCCAATGCCACACTTGAAGAGGTTAAAGACCCTATTGAGAAAACCAGTTTGTCGTTTGCCTCTTTGAATAGTGCAAGGTCAGCAGTTGAAAGTGGAGGCCCTGCAGGTTAGGGGCAAGTCATCAACGTCGTTGAGAAAAATGATCGTTTTGGTTTAGGGTACAAGCCTTCTGCTAATGAAGGAGCCCTGGTCCCTGCAAAGGACCGTGTGCGGAGCATACAAGAAGTTTTTCTGAGCACATGATTTATCCATGGAGATCAAGTTGGTGCAGTTGAAGATGACACGGAAGATGGAGAAACATCAAATCTGATATACCGGTGTGAAGCAGCCCTAACAAATTGGGAAGCAGTTGAGATTCCAGAAATTTTTCCTGTGTCAAATTAATTGTGTTTTCCTCTATTTTTTGAAAATCCTTAGCTCTGCCCAAGGCTAATGGATCATTTGTAGGGCCCCTTTAAATTTCAAAAATCATTATGACAAATAAAGAGCATTTTGTTCAAATTCTTATCGTTCATTCATTTGTTTTTCTTTCCTTAAAATGGAAATCCTTTCAAAAACTACAAAAATATTTTTTTATTTCTTTTTCATTTTATTTCCATTTTTCTATAAAAAAAACATCATTAAAAAACATGCAGAATAATCAATAAACCAGTTGAATTCGATGACCCCACTACTTCCTATAATTTTGAACTCCCCATCTACCAAGCGGAAGAGGATGGTGAGGAAGATTGTGATTTCCCTGAAGAATTGGAAAGGATGCTCGAGCACGAGTCAAAGGCCCTTCAGCCGCATCAAGAACCAGTGGAAACAATTAACCTTGGCAATGAGGAAGACAAGAAAGAGGTCAAAGTTGGGACTACGCTTGGGGCCAGCATCAAAGAAAGATTGATCAAGTTGCTACAAGAGTATGTAGATGTATTTGCTTGGTCGTATCAGGATATGCCATGTTTAGATACTGATATTGTTGTCCACAAGCTACCGCTACAGCCAGATTGTCCGCCAGTAAAGCAGAAGCTCCGAAGAGCAAGACCCGACATGGCTCTAAAGATTTGTGATGAGGTGAAACATCAATTTGATGCCGGTTTTCTAGCAGTTGCGAAGTACCCTCAATGGGTAGCTAATATCGTACCTGTACCCAAGAAAGATGGCAAGGTCAGGATGTGTGTTGATTATAGGAATTTAAATAAAGCTAGTTCAAAGGACGATTTCCCCCTGCCACATATTGACACTCTGGTAGAAAACACTGCTAAGTTCACGGTCTTCTCCTTCATGGACGGATTCTCGGGTTATAATCAAATTAAGATGGATCCGGAAGACATGGAAAAGACCACATTCATCACCCCTTGGGGAAAATTTTGCTACAAGGTAATGCCATTCGGTCTCAAAAATGCTGGGGCAACTTACCAAAGAGCAATGGTCACTCTTTTCCATGACATGATGCACAGGGAGATTGAGGTTTATGTGGATGATATGATTTCAAAATCCCAAAGTGAATAGGATCATATAGACCACTTGCAAAAGCTATTTGAGCGTCTTCGAAAATTTCGACTACGGCTGAATCCTGTTAAATGCACCTTCGGTGTCCGATCTGGAAAGTTGCTTGGTTTCATTGTTAGTCAAAGAGGAATAGAGGTAGATCCAGACAAGGTTAGGGCAATACAAGAAATGCCTGCTCCACGTACAGAGAAAGAAGTTAGAGGATTCCTGGGACGTTTGAACTATATCTCCAGGTTTATATCTCATATGAATGCTACGTGTGAACCTATATTCAAATTGCTCAGAAAAGATCAAGCAGTTGAATGGAACTCTGACTGCCAAATGGCTTTTGAGAGAATCGGACAATACCTGCAAGAGCCCCCTATTCTAATTCCACCTGTTCAGGGGAAACCACTCTTTATGTACTTAACTGTGCTCGAAAAGTCAATGGGATGTGTGCTGGGACAACATGACGAAATCGGCCGAAAGGAGCATGCCATCTACTATCTAAGTAAGAGATTTACCGATTGTGAAACCCGATATTCACTCTTGGAGAAAACTTGTTGTGCTTTAGCATGGTCGCTCGTCCTCCACGACAATACATGATTTGCCACACCACTTTGTTGATCTCAAAAATGGATCCAATAAAGTATATCTTTGAAAAGCCTGCTTTGACTGGAAGACTCGCCCGTTGGCAGATGTTACTATCTGAGTATGACATCCAATATGTGTCTCAGAAAGCCATCAAAGGGAGTGTGTTGTCTGATTACTTGGCAAACCAACCTGTTGAAGACTACCAGCCGTTGAAGTTTGACTTCCCTGATGAAGACATTATGGTAGTAAAAGATTGTGAAATCCCAGGACTCGATGAAGGACCTGAACCCGGATCTCAGTGGAAGCTCATGTTCGATGGTTCCTCCAATTACATGGGGCATGGCGTAGGAGCTGTTCTATTGAATCTGAATGGTGGATACACTCCTTTCACAGCAAGGTTGTGTTTTGATTGCACGAATAATATAGCAGAATATGAGGCGTGCATCCTAGGCATTTAAACAGCAATTAATCTCCGAATCAAAATCCTCGAAGTATGTGGAGACTCAGCCTTGGTGATATACCAAGTCAAGGGCGAATGGGAAACCCGTGATGCAAAGTTGATCCCATATCGTGCCTATGTCATAGAACTAATAAAATACTTTGACGAAATCACTTTCTGTCATATCCCAAGAATTGAGAATCAAATTGCTGATGCTTTGGCTATGTTGGCTTCAATGTACCAAGTTAGATTCCATAATGAAGCACCTCTCATTCAGATCGAGCGGAAAGTTGAGCCTGCCTACTGCGAGTCAGTTGAAGAGGAAGCCGATGGTAAACCCTGGTTTCATGACATCAAATGCTTTTTGCAAAATCAAGAATATCCAACAGATGCAACAACCCTTGACAAGAAAACATTGAGGAAGTTAGCATCCAAATTCTTCTTAAGCAACGGTGTGTTATACAAGAGAAATCACGACATGATTCTGCTCAGATGCATGGATGGACGTGAAGCGGACCTGTTGATCAAGGAGATTCATGAAGGATCCTTTGGAACTCATGCCAATGGGTATGCCATGGCCAAGAAGATTTTGAGAGCTGGTTATTACTGGTTGACCATGGAATCCGACTGCTTCAATTATGCTAGAAAATGTCATAAATTCCAAATCTATGCCGACAAGGTACACGTGCCTCCGACCCTACTAAATGTTTTGACGTCACCTTGACCTTTCTCAATGTGGGGCATCGACATGATTGGCGCCATCGAGCCTAAAGCTTCCAATGGTCACCGCTTCATCCTGGTTGCTATTGATTACTTTACCAAATGGGTAAAAGCCGCCTCTTTGCCGTTATGTAACTCCAAGCCGGATCATCGCAAATAATGGGACGAATCTAAACAATAAGACCATGAAAGAATTATGCGAGAGCTTCAAGATTGAGCACCATAACTCTTCACCATATCGTCCAAAGATGAATGGCGCTGTTGAAGCCGCTAATAAAAACATCAAGAAGATCCTGCAGAAAATGGTAAAAACCTATAAAGATTGGCACGAAATGCTACCCTTTGCACTGCATGGATACTTGACTTTCATCCGCACTTCAACAGGGGCAACCCCATTCTCTTTGGTATATGGGATGGAAGCAGTTCTCCCAATTGAAGTGGAGATACCTTCAATGAGAATCTTGATGGAGACCAAGCTAGAAGATGCTGAGTGGATTCAAAATAGATTTGATCAGTTAAACCTCATAGATGAGAAGCGAATGACTTCTTTGTGCCATGGACAGTTATACCAAAAACGGCTTAAAAGGGCTTTTGACAAGAAAGTACGTGTTCGGGAATTCAGAGAAGGAGACCTCGTGCTTAAGAAGATCTTTCCAATACACAAGGACTCACGTGGGAAGTGGACTCCCAATTATGAAGGCCCATATGTTATGAAGAAAGCCTTCTCCGGAGGTGCCTTGAGTCTCACAACTATGGATGATGAAGAGCTCTCACACCCCGTGAACTCTGATGCAGTTAAAAAATATTACGCCTAATAAAAACCCGCTAAATCGAAAACCTGAAAGGGCGATTTAGGCACAAAAAAAAGGGTATCCCGGTGGACTGAAAACCCGAAAGGGCGATGTAGCGGGGTATTCGTTACCATTAGAGATATTGACTAAATCCAAGGTAAATCATACAAGTCAAGTCGCCACCGCACTTCTATTTATCCAAAGGAATGGTTAGAAAGTGAACAAAAACCTAAAAGTTTTATCGAATCAAAAACTAGTAAAAGAGAGTCAGAGATCTGGGTAAGGGGGTTGGTTATGCAATGGGAAGGTGTTAGGCACCCAAAACATCGTAGGTGAAGGTGAGAAAAACAAGAAAGGGGGGGTTTGAATTGTTTGGAAAAATAAGCGCTTTTCAAAATGAAAATAATACAAGGATTTTATACTGGTTCGCTTATAACACAAAGCTACTCCAGTCCACCCGGCCAAGGTGATTTCGCCTTCAACAAGGACTTAATCCACTAATCTTGAAAGATTACAAACAACGCCTAAGAGAAAAATCTCTTAGTCCTCTCAAGTTTACAGACTACACTAAGTCACTTGAGGAAATCAACAAACAATAAATGAAAGATTTATGTAATCTAGAGTGCTTCTAAGAAAGCAAATATTACAGTATTAAGAACAAGAGTTTTTCACGTTATAAGCAAAAGCTTTGTGAAGATCTTAGAGAGTGTTTTTCTTGAGTGTTGATGTTTCAGTATAATTTTGGCTTGTTGGCTTGCTAATCGTTCAAGGTTGATTTGCAGCCTATTTATATATTCGTTGAAGTAGTAGTTGAAACTGGTGGATATTGAGATGAAGTTACGCCATCACATAAATAGCTTCTGCAGGATGACTTTTTCTTCTTGAAATGACTACTTACCACAAGTAGTATTTTCTTTATTGAGATTGGAGATTAACGTCTCTTTCTCAATTAGGAAATCCATTTGCAAATCTTTTCTTGACTTAAACGTTACTCCTTCATGATTAGCAATTCCATGATCAGAGTCTTCAAGTATTTGAGAATCTTGGAATCTTGCTTCTGATGTAAATCTCTTTTGAGTTCTGATGGATTTCTTCAGATAGCGCTGATAACTTCTGGAGTTAGACAACCGTTGTTCAGAGTCAGAACTTCTAGAGCGTATTCTTGTTTAGATGCTTCTGATGTATTACTCAGAGTTAGACTTTCTTGAACTTGTCTTCACTTCAGATGCTTATGATAATTTGATAATTTGTATCTGATCTGGTTTTGTATCTGATGACATCATCAGATTTCTTCCTTCTTTCTTTAGAATCCTGCACACTTAGAAACTTTTCGTTAGGGTGTCATTTCTGGTTTCATCCTTTGTTATCATCAAAATCAAGGAATCTGTTGTAGAACAATTTTTGTTCTTACAATCTCCCCCTTTTTGATGATGACAAAACAACCTTAATTAGCACATGAAACATGAATAATATTAGATCAGATAGACAGAAGCTCCCCCTGAGATAATGCTAGGGAGTTCAGAAGTTCTTACCAGAGTTTCTTAAGTACAGAGGTTTCTGAAACTTTCTGCAATTTCTTAAGTCCAAGTTAGATAATTTTATTTTTAAGAAAATATATGTTGCAGAATGCTTAAGGTATTAGACAATATTTTCATCAGAGCTATTAATGACTTCTCCCCCTTTTTGTCAGAATCAAAAAGACATAGTAAAAAAAAAATAAAGAGAAAAACTTGAATCTTCTTAATTATCCCCATACTCTTGATATTTCTGGCATTCAGAGGCTTCCCAACATCTATTGCCAGATCATCCATCAATTTGGTCTTTTCCAGATGGTCTACCAGTCCATGCTCAATGAAGACATCAGATAGCAATCTTCCCAGAGGAATGTAGGATCTGGGCTTCATGTTATTTCTGGTTTCTCTGACCGAATCTCTCAGATATCTGAAAAGGAGAGCAGGGAGGGAGATCTTCACACCCTTCTGAATGCAGTACAGAATGCATTTCTGGTCTGCATTGATGTAGTCAGAAGAGTTAGAGGCTGGACGGTGGTGAATGGTTCCCAGAATAATCTTCAGCCACACTCTGAGGTTCTGGTGCAGCTCCTTGTTCTTTGAAGGATTTCCTTCAACGTTGGGTTTGAAGATTGTTGGGTTGATAACATCAGTAATGCGCTTTGACCTAGGAGGGATGTTGTAAATCCTTTTTCCTCCACTTCTCTCCATGTTCAACAGAGAGGCAATAGACCCTTCAGTAATAACAATCTTCACCCCCAGAACATATGAGACGATAAAGTTGTCATCTGCATCTGCAAATCTCCATAACTCCTTGACGAGAAGTGGGTAAATGGGACCATAAAGCCTTTGGAAATAGTTTTCCCACCCTTGTTTGCGAAGTTCTTCAGTGAGATCAACGCCATTTCTTCTTAGGTTGTCGAAATCAACTAACGATTCACACAACACGTCCAAACCTTCAAAAGGGGTTGAAAGGTTGATATGGCGTTCACGGTCAAGAACATGGGGTTCTTTGTAAACAGGGGTTATGGTGACGCCTGTAACCGTTGGTGTTTGAGTGTTTGAGGTTTGAGCAGTAGAACTAGATTCCATTTGTTGAGAGAAGTTAAAGACTTCTTGTTGTTGAGCGTCCATGGTGAAGAAGAAGAAGATTGATGAAGATGAAGAGCTTTCAGAGAATGCTTGAGAGAAGGGTTTAGGGTTTTAGAGTGAGTGAGAGTGATAAGTGTGTGAAATGTGAGAAAAGTGTTTATATACTCTAAGTTCAAACACATGCAAAACGACACACATTCCAGCGTTAGCACAAAAATCAAAATAGCACGTTTGGGGGGAAAATGATTACAGCTAATAAATGAATGTCTAATCCCACAGTACGCACACTGCTCGAGGAGAACTCAAACGTTCTGACCTTTGAATTTCTTTTGACAACTGTCTAGAAGTTCTAGGGTTAGATGCTTAGTGCTCCACGTGTTGATGTATCTGATCTTCAGGAATACCAAAGGATTGGTTTCTGAAGATTTCTAACTCAGATATCTTCTTAACTTGGTAGAAGTATCAGAGTCAGAGGCAGAAGTACATTTGTTTACATCAGAGTCACATTTTACATTTTCAGAGCCATACTTCATTCTGGGCAATTTTGAATGTTCAGATTTTTTAAGATAAAAAGAAATCTATCTTCAGCTAGAGGCTTAGTAAAGATATCTGCCCATTGATGTTCTGTATCAATGAACTTCAATGTTACTATCCCTTTCTGAACATAGTCTCTGATAAAATGATGTTTTATTTCTATGTGTTTGGCTCTGGAATGTAGAATAGGATTCTTACTTAAACAAATAGCAGCAGTATTATCACAAAAGATAGGAATGTTACTCTCAAAGATTTGTAGATCTTCTAGCTGATGCTTCATCCAGAGCATCTGAGTTGTGCACAGTGATGCTGAGATGTATTCTGCTTCTGCAGTTGATAGAGCAATAGTTGACTGTCTTTTGCTAGCCCAGGAGATTAGATTGTTTCCCAGAAGCTGGCAATTCCCAGATGTGCTTTTTCGTTCTATTCTATCTCCTGCATAATCTGCATCACAATAACCCGAGAGTCTATACTCTGATGTTTTCTCATACATCAGGCCCAGGTTAGGAGTTCCTTTCAGATACTTAAGAATTCTCTAAACTGCTATTAAATGAGATTCTCTAGGATCTGATTGGAATCTGGCACAAAGACAGACACTAAAGAGAATATCAGGACGAGTAGCAGTCAGATAGAGAAGAGAGCCTATCATACCTCGATAGAGCTTCTGACAAACCTTGTTGCTTACCTCTTCCTTTTCCAGAATGCAAGTTGGGTGCATGGGAGTTTTTGCAGAGTTGCATTAAGTCATGTCAAACTTCTTCAGAACGTCTTTAATGTACTTGCTTTGATGAACGTACGTGACTTCTGGAGTTTGATTAATTTTAATTCCCAGAAAGAACTTTAATTCTTGCATTAAACTCATTTCAAATTCTGCCTGCATTAACTTAGAAAATTCTTGGCAAACAGAGATATTAGCAGAACCAAAAATAATATCATCAACATAAATCTGGCATATCATGAGATCATTATTAAGGTTTTTACAGAAGAGTGTAGAATCAACTTTCCCTCTGATAAAATTTTGTTCCAGAAGAAAACTACTTAAACGTTCATACCAAGCTCTGGGAGCTTGTTTAAGTCCATATAAGGATTTCTTAAGTTTAAAAACATGTTCTGGAAAGTTTGAATTTTCAAAACCTGGAGGTTGATTGACATACACTTCTTCTGAAATATAACCATTAAGAAATGCACTCTTGACATCCATTTGATATAATTTAATAGAATGATTAATAGCAAAAGATACAAGAAGACGAATAGATTCTAACCTCGCGACTGGAGCAAAGGTTTCATTATAGTCAATACCTTCTTGTTGACTGTAACCTTGAGCTACCAGTCGAGCTTTGTTTCTGACAACTTCTCCTTTCTCGTTCAGCTTGTTTCTGAAAACCCATCTGGTTCCAATGACATGAGTGCCTCTGGGTTTAGGAACGAGATCCCAGACATCATTCTTTGAGAATTGATCCAATTCTTCTTGCATAGCTGCCACCCAGTCGTTATCCTGAAGTGCTTCATCACAAGACGTAGGCTCAATCAGAGACACTAGTCCCAGAGTGGTATCTTCAGACGTTCTGAAGGTAGATCTGGTTCTGACAGGTTCGTCCTTGTTTCCCAGAATCAAATCTTCAGATACATTGATACGACTTTTGACTTTCTTTGGGATTTCTGGAGATTTAATTTCTTCAGAGTTTTGAGTGACAGTTGCTTCTGGAGTTTTATCAGATTCTACAAGAGTGATTTCCAAATCTGCAAACTTTTCAACTAGCTTTGACTTTTCAGGGTCAAGCTTATCATCAAATCTGACATGAATTGATTCTTCCACAATTTTGGTTTCTGTGTTGTATACTCTGTAGCCTTTAGAGCGTTCTGAGTATCCTAACATAATACCTTTCTGTGCTTTGGAATCAAACTTGTTCAGATGTTCTTTAGTATTTAATATAAAACAAGAACATCCAAAAGGATGAAAATAAGAAATGTTTGGTTTTCTTCCTTTACACAGTTCATAGGGAGTCTTTTCTAGAATAGGTCTTATAGAGATTCTATTCTGAATGTAACACGCTGTATTTACAGCTTCTGCCCAAAAGTGCTTTGCTACATTAGTTTCATTGATCATGGTTCTGGCCATCTCTTGGAGTGTCCTATTCTTCCTCTCTACAACTCCATTTTGTTGTGGAGTTCTAGGGCAGGAGAAATCATGGGATATTCCATTAGAATCAAATAATTCTTCAAACTCTTTATTTTCAAATTCTCCACCATGATCACTTCTGACTCTAATAATTTTAGAGTCAAATTCTTTTTGCACTTTGGAACAGAAACTTGTGAATACAGAGTGAGACTCACTCTTGTGCTTTAGGAATTTTACCCATGTCCAGCGACTGTAATCATCAACAATGACTAGTCCATACTTCTTTCCATTAACTGATGCTGTTTTCACAGGACCAAATAAGTCAATGTGAAGAAGTTCCAGAGGCTTAGAGGTAGAAACAACATTTTTCTTTTTAAAAGATGTTTTTGAAAATTTTCCTTTCTGACAAGCTTCACACAGAGCATCTGAAGAAAACTTCAGTTTAGGTAGGCATCTGACTAACTCGAGTTTAGTTAGCTGAGAAAGTTTCCTCATGCTAATGTGGCCCAAGCGTCTATGCCATACCCATTGCTCTTCGTGAACTGACATTAGACATTTAACATTTTGATCTTTTAAATCAGAAAGATTTATTTTGTAAATGTTGTTTTTCCTCTTGCCTGTGAAAAGGACAGAGCCATCGTTCTGATTAATGGCTTTACATGTTTTTTGATTGAAGATTACATCATAACCGTTATCACTTAATTGACTTATGGATAATAAGTTATGCATTAATCCTTCTACATAAAGAACATCAGATATAGAGGGAAGAGTACCATTACCAATAGTTCCGGAGCCTCTGATCCTTCCTTTCTGATCTCCTCCGAAGCCTACAAATCCAGCGTCTTTAAGTTCCAGACTTTGGAACATAGACTTTCTTCCCGTCATGTGTCGCGAGCATCCAGAGTCCAGGTACCATGACTGGTGTCTGAACTTTGCTGCATAGGATATCTGCAACATAGATAATCTTATCTTTCGGTACCCAGAATCTCTTGGGTCCTTTTAGATTAGTTTTCCCAGAGTTTCTTATAACTTTGGGTCTTCTAGCATTTTTAAATTTGTGTTCTTGTGTGTGTGTGTGTAGTGATATGAAAAAGGAGATTTAATTTGATCACTTGTAGAGGTTTTATCTTCCTTAGGATCATACCCAATTCCCCTTTTATTGTTCTGACTTACTCCATAAATCATTGATGCCATAATGCTCCTATCTATCCCATTCTTCAGAAATTCTTGAAAGGCTTTTTCATATTTATAAATAATTTTATTTGAAGTTTGTGGTGCTTGAGATAACGTTTCTTCTAATTCTGAGTTTTTTGTTTTTGCTTCATCTCTTTCTAACATTAAAGATTTGATTGTATCTTCTTGTGATAGAATTGTTATCTCAAGTTCACTACACTCTTCAAATTTTGCTTTAAGACAGCCTTTAATATTTTTAAACTTTTGTTTTAATTTCTGATAAGAGGTAAGAGTTTCTGACAAACATGATTCTAAGTCAGATCGAGAAAGTTCAGAAAATACCTCTTCAGGTTCTTCGTCTGAGCTGTTGGATGTGGTAGCCATAAGTGCTACGTTGGCCTGTTCATCAGAGTCAGATTCTGATGATCCAGATTCACTGTCATCCCAAGTAGCCATCAGTCCTTTCTTTGTTCTGAAGGTGTTTTTCTTGAAGCTTTCTTTTCTAGGGTTGTCTTTCTTTAGCTTAGGGCATTCATTCCTGTAATGACCTGTTTCTTTACATTCATAACAAGTAATATCTTTGTTAGCTTTACCTTTTGAAGTTGACTCTGATCGATCCCCTCTGGGTCTTGGTCTTCTGAAGTTGTTGTTCCTCTTTTTCCAGAGTTGCTTAACTCTTCTGGTTAGCAGGGACAACTCTTCTTCATCATCAGAGTCTTCAGGTTCAGAGTCGTCAGTATCTTCAGTTTCTGCCTGGAGAGCTTTGGTTTTGTCAGGTTTCCGTCTTTCAGATCTGGACTTTAGCGCTACGGACTTGTTCCTTTTCTGAGGTTCATCCTCCTCTAGTTCTATCTCATGACTTCTGAGAGAACTAACAAGTTCTTCAAGGCTGATATTGTTCAGATCCTTTGACAGCTTCAGAGCAGTAACCATAGGTCTCCATTTCTTTGGCAGACTTCTGACTATCTTCTTAACATGATCTGCAGTTGTGTATCCTTTGTCTAGCACTTTAAGACCTGCAATAAGAGTTTGAAATCTGGAAAACATAGCCTCTATAGCTTCGTCATCTTCCATTTTGAAGGCTTCATATTTCTGGATAAGCGCCAGAGCCTTCGTCTCCTTGACTTGGGAGTTTCCTTCATGGGTCATCTTCAGAGAGTCAAGTATATCTTTGGTTGTCTCTCTGTTGGTGATCTTTTCATATTCGTTGTATGATATAGCATTTAGAAGTATTGTTCTGGCCTTGTGATGATTTTTGAAGATACGTTTCTAATCTTCTGACATCTTGTTTCTGGGAACTTCAGCTCCATTTTCCAAGACTGGAGGTGTATATCCATCTGTGACAATGTCCCAGAGGTTAGCATCATAACCCAGAAAGAAACTTTCGATTCTATCTTTCCAGTAATCAAATTTCTCTCCATCAAAAACAGGAGGCTTAGCATTGTAAGAATCTCTTTCATTTGAGTGGGCCATTGTTTTTCTCGTACTGGATCTCTCTACACGGTTAAGTGTTTGATTAGAAAATCAATAACAGAGCCGGAGCTCTGATACCAATTGAAGGTGAGAAAAACAAGAAAGGGGGGGTTTGAATTGTTTGGAAAAATAAGCGCTTTTCAAAATGAAAATCACACAAGGATTTTATACTGGTTCGCTTATAACACAAAGCTACTCCAGTCCACCCGGCCAAGGTGATTTCACCTTCAACAAGGACTTAATCCACTAATCTTGAAAGATTACAAACAACGCCTAAGAGAAAAATCTCTTAGTCCTCTCAAGTTTACAGACTACACTAAGTCACTTGAGGAAATCAACAAACAATAAATGAAAGATTTATGTAATCTAGAGTGCTTCTAAGAAAGCAAATATTACAGTATTAAGAACAAGAGTTTTTCACGTTATAAGCAAAAGCTTTGTGAAGATCTTAGAGAGTGTTTTTCTTGAGTGTTGATGTTTCAGTATAATTTTGGCTTGTTGGCTTGCTAATCGTTCAAGGTTGATTTGCAGCCTATTTATATATTCGTTGAAGTAGTAGTTGAAACTGGTGGATATTGAGATGAAGTTACGCCATCACATAAATAGCTTCTGCAGGATGACTTTTTCTTCTTGAAATGACTACTTACCACAAGTAGTATTTTCTTTATTGAGATTGGAGATTAACGTCTCTTTCTCAATTAGGAAATCCATTTGCAAATCTTTTCTTGACTTAAACGTTACTCCTTCATGATTAGCAATTCCATGATCAGAGTCTTCAAGTATTTGAGAATCTTGGAATCTTGCTTCTGATGTAAATCTCTTTTGAGTTCTGATGGATTTCTTCAGATAGCGCTGATAACTTCTGGAGTTAGACAACCGTTGTTCAGAGTCAGAACTTCTAGAGCGTATTCTTGTTTAGATGCTTCTGATGTATTACTCAGAGTTAGACTTTCTTGAACTTGTCTTCACTTCAGATGCTTCTGATAATTTGATAATTTGTATCTGATCTGGTTTTGTATCTGATGACATCATCAGATTTCTTCCTTCTTTCTTTAGAATCCTGCACACTTAGAAACTTTTCGTTAGGGTGCCATTTTTGGTTTCATCCTTTGTTATCATCAAAATCAAGGAATCTGTTGTAGAACAATTTTTGTTCTTACACTAGGTACTCCTAGGGAGCCCTTTTCATACTTGTTGTAAGGTTGTTGTTTTTGTGAAAATTTATTTGTGCAAACATGATTGAAGAGATGAGAAGAGAATATACAAGTTTATTTACATTTTGTGTTTGGATGGATAAACCCATTGCCTACGTACCATCTTAAAAAAGATTAGGATCAAAACCTCGTAGTTTGTGGTAAAAATCTCAAAATGAATTGGTTAATTGACTGGTCCAAAAGCCTTAAGGTCTTTTGTTATCCAAGGGAGAAAACTCAACCTAAAACCACAAATCCACCATGTGAGGATAGCTTCAACATGCTAGTGAGGGGTTAACCCTATAATAAGCATGGAAGACTCATTGTCCATCACTAAGGATATAGGTGAGTATTACATCTACCACAAGGATAGCTCAAACCTAATAGCTAAAGGTTATGAAAAAAGTTTTGATTAAGAGGGTGGCCATTGAAACCACAAAAGACATTTGAATGGGTTATATTTACCAATGAAAAGTATGTATAAAATTTGGTCAAAGTTGACTTAGAAGTTCAATTCAAAATAAGTGTTATGAAAAGAAAGTTTGAAAATCAAAAGCATAAGGCTTAGGTTTCTAATGTTGAAAACAAGTGTTAGATGTTTGCACAAAGGTTTTGGCTTGGGTTAGAGTGGAGAGAAGAAGAAGAAAGGCTAAGGTCCTAAACATACAAGAGGTGAGGGATAAGAAACAAAACCACAAAAAGGAGTTCCTCTCTTGAGATCATATGGATGATCCAAGTAGCTCCCATCCTTTGGAATAAGCAATCACATAAGCACAAACTCAAGCAATCAACAATCAAATGAACTCTTGGAAGGTTCCTCAATGTCTTGAATATCTCTCTCTTAGGAGCTCATGGTAATGGTTCCTCAATTTGGATTAAGTTGGAATCCCTAGCACAAAGAAACACACACATCAAAAGGTTCTATTTACAAATCAAAGAATGGACAAGAGGGAGTTTAGAATATGGTCCTTTCAATGTTCATCTTCAAGTTTTAAGCATTCTAAAGGCATGAGGCCTAGTTGCTCTTTGACATTGATAGCACTCTAAAGGCATGAGGCTTAGT